>NC_059331.1:133486226-133844976 GCF_018350155.1 Leopardus geoffroyi | reverse complement strand
CATCACAGAAGTTTTCTGGTTGTCTGACCTTGGCTAGAACTGAAAATTGAAAGCTCTGGGATTGTCATTTCCTTCTGCAAAATCTCCAATATGGAAAAAGGAGCTCTCAAACTCCGTCCTACAGCCGTCATTATTTCCATAGCACTCAAGTTCAGAAGCAGTTTGTTTCCCCCCACCAAATACTTTCTCAGCAAGCATTCTGTTACCATCAGTAATAAGTGATAATGTGATTAATTGCAATACACTGTAAATACATATCAATGCAAACTGGCAAGGAGCTCAGCACTGAATTCAAGATCAAGGCCAATTGATTCATAACAAGCCAATCCCATTTGAATGTTATACCAACTACCATATATGTCTGAGTTCAGGCAGGAACCTAGAAATTACACTGGTTATTTTAACTGAGAGAATGGACACAGGAAAAGTACTTTAACAGGCACTGGAGGACTTAAAAAAAACGAATACTGAGACAAGTTGAGTTAGTGACAGCATGAAACAACCAACCCTAAGTTGGGGCAAAAGAAAAATGTTGGAAATATCTAAACCTGTAGAGCGAACACCCTCCTGGCTGCCGCTAATGCTCCATTTGCTCAGAGGAAGGATCCCACCAAAGATGGGTTCAGAACTCTGAGGAAAGTCTGTGGCACACTGTGGCTGGTGTGGGGTGAAAAGAAGTTGGCCACTGGAGCCAACCACCCTTTCTGAGGTGAAGAGATGTTTCTCAGAGGTGTTGACTGGTGGGAACAATAAATAAGCAGGAAGAAGCAAGTCCCTTCTCTCCACTCCCACCTCCCAATCTCCCTCTAGCGCCCCTATTGGTCTTATCAATTGGGAAAACACCTGGCAAAGGAGAATTGAAGTTTGCAGAATCCCAGCGCAGGACCACAAAGCCGATTATAGAAAGCTGGGTTTGGATCTAAGAGACAAGCTTAATAATTGGCACACAGTGTCCTCACAGTTCTTAAGCTCTTAATTTTGATTCATCTCTTGATCAATTGGAATGAATCTTTATGTAATTTCCATATTATACTATTCGTGCATTTGAGATTCAAGAATATTATTGTCTTGCCTTTGCTAATAAATTACAACTTTATTGTTTACAAGAATCTTGGGTTATGATTGTCTTTCTACTAAAGTTTCTACTAAAAATCCAGGAACTTAGTGTTGTAGAGAACAGGTTGAATGCTAAATTGTTTTCTTTGTAGGTAATCTAGTTTCCTCTTGAATTGTGATTGTTTTATTCTTATTGATGAAAACATTTACTGGAACATGTATAGGTATCTCTGAATTCACTTGGTGTGGAATGCAGAAACCCTCTTTTGATCTGTGTCACAGTTTCTCTTTGACTTGGAGGGTTGTTCTCTAACTTTATCATCAATTGTTCTAGTTTCATCATTTTCATTTGTTCTAGTTTTTCTTCAGACAGAGAAATTATCTATACGTTGGCTTTCCAGGGTTTCTTTTTTTTTTTAATTTTTTTTTTAACGTTTATTTATTTTTGAGACACAGAGAGACAGAGAGACAGAGCATGAACGGGGGAGGGTCAGAGAGAGAGGGAGACACAGAATCCAAAACAGGCTCCAGGCTCTGAACAGTCAGCACAGAGCCCGACGCGGGGCTCGAACTCACGGACCGCGAAATCATGACCTGAGCCGAAGTCGGACACCTAACAGACTAAGCCACTCAGGCGCCCCCCAGGGTTTATTTTAGATACCTGTCATTTTATTTCTTATTATTTTGTGCAGTTTTCCTTTCTCTTTGATGACCAGAAGACCTGTTAATATATATTCTGTATCACAGATTGTAGTATCACTTCTGCCCAGGACTGCAATTGTATTTTAATTTCCTGGCAATCCTTTCTTGCTAAATCTTGTTGTCTTTCCCTCTTATCCTGTTGCCTTTTAATATTACTCAGTTTTCTCTTTATGAATTTCAACTCCTGTTTCAATAAATGCCATGCTTCCTTGCAATGTGTTGCACATGCCAAGCCTTTTACTGAAAGTTTCATCTGGACCCCTTACTAGATAATCTTCAGAGATATCTTTTGCTGCCAAGTCTTATACATACCATTCTCATTACCTTGTTCCTCAGTTCAATCCCCAGATAGTGGTATTTTTTTTTTCTTTTAAGGTATCTCCCCAAATAGTGTGTTATATTCAAATTCCAAATCTCTTAGCAGACATAATATATGAATCGTTCCGTGCCTTTTTTTCTTCCTCTGTGACAAATATACTTCTCTAAGCTTACGTCTCAAAGACAAAGTTATTCGCTCAGCTTCCAGTCTATTTCTCAGCTTCCAAAAAAGATTTCTACTAGTTGTCTTTTAAGAGGAAATGCTTTAGTATGCCTACTTCCTAATATCTGTCATCCGGACAATAAAGTGTATGTGAAAACTTAGAGTTTCCAGCCTGCATGTTCTTCTATCAGAATTACTCATGTTTCCCCTTCCAACTTGATAGTTTCACTTGTGGTGATTATTCCACTTTTAATCCAGGTGCTATTGGCAATACCTCTCACCCTCCTACCTCCTTCCACATTAGCTCAGGTGTTTTCAGGGATTTGTGTTCTCTCTCTCGTTCTCTTCCTCAGTAAGATGTACAGTCGGAGGAGATAGATACCAATTCTAGTTGACTCACATGTAAGCAGGACACTTGCCCCCCTATCCTGTTAATGTAGTTCCTGAATATTTGAATCTGAATATAGACATTCATTTTATTCAATTGAGAAAAAAATGCTTCACAATATGAAGCCCAAAGTATCCCATTAGGAGTGTCTGAATGTGTTTTTCTTAATCTAGCTTCATGTGTATTTCATCCCAGATTTCCCTGAATTCAGAGCCCAAGACAAGGGTTATTTGAGTTGCAGGAACCCAGGACAGCAAGAGGGAATTATAAGGAAAAGGGGTGATTAAAGATTCAAAGCAGTGCAAAATCAGGGATCACTTCCCTGACCACTACTTCACAGCAATGCCTCTGCTGGGCATGTCGAATGTCTCAGGAGAGCTATATGGAAACACATTCTCAGAGCAGTCCATGTGAAGCAGGGAGAAGGTGGGACTTTATTTGCATGCTCTTTCTAGTCTCTCGCTTCCCAATGGGCAAAGTTTGATCTCCAGGGAGGTAACTCCCACACTTCCAGGTTGAATCATGTGGATCCTTTAGCAGCTGTTCCAGGTGCCAGATATGATGGCAGGAATGGCAGGGTTAACCAAAAAGTCTGGGCACGTAAGACTGGTCAACCTGGTTGCACTGAACTGGCCAAGAGGGAGGGTCTGACACCCCCAAAGCTTGTTGGCTGCCCCAGATGGAGTCAACCTGTTACAGGAAGGAGGGCTAAGGCAATCTGGGGTGACAAATACGATTTATGTGATATGATGTGCCTTATAGTTAATCTCACACTTTTGTAGACTTTGGCAGTAGGGCACCCATCAGATCTTACTTTCATTATTTTTTATTGCTTTTTCAACTGGGCTCAGGTTTTTTTGGTGAATATTTTTAGTGAAAGTGGAATAGGAAGTCGTCAATAGCTGATGTCCAGATGTGAGAATAAATTTGAGATGTGCCTGAATGCTTCAAACAAAACTTAAGTTTTACCTTAACACATACCTGATAGTTATTAGTATGTCAATTTATAAAATGATTCAAGCTGATTTATTTCTAATGAAAGGCGAACTCCAATCTATTAGTTGGCATTGTTTAATTCCTTGTTCCAAGTTAAAAAGGATTAATTCTCTGCCTGAATGTTTAGTATTTGACATGTCACATTTTCTGCTTATATTTTCTTTTGAAGGAGTTGGCCGATTTTGATAAAATACAGAAAACTAATAAGAGGTATCGTTATAAACTCTAAAATTACTTTGTGGTTCTGGCTGTATTTTTGAAAAAAAAAGAATGAGAAATTTTTATGTCAACATGTAAAATTGTACAAATCATGATTTAGAATTTAAAGAACTAGAAAACCAAACTAAAATATGTCCTCTATTAAAAATATTTTAATATATAATGGTAATAAGTTTTTTACCATTTGGAAGAATATTGGAAAAGAAAAGTAAGTATATAATTTTCTCTCTTTAAGGATTGTATGTCATCTTGCAAGAAAAGGTAGTGATAGTGATCCACCAAAACAGGAAAATGGTTCTGAGAGATCTTTCTAGCACTGATAGAAAGTGAATTTTGCAAATTAAGTTGGACACTATGATTACAGCTGCAATCATTTGAAACATGTATTTATAATTTAAAAAAAAAATTCAGGATTCTTTGTTCAGTATTCCAGTGGAGCGATATAAACCTAGATACATGCATCCTGCTCCAAATATATACTTTGACCAGTTCACTTCTGTATTCAAGACAGTGGAGGTACTTGAGCTGCTTAGAAAAGTTGTGTCGTGTAGAAAAATATGAAATAAACTTTTCCCTAACTGGTTTTCACCTTGCTTTTGTTTATGTAGTTGGTAGGGGGGAAAGGGAAGGAAAAGAGTATAAATGATGGAAAAAAGAGTAGAGAGAACTCATGGCCAAGGGTAATTGAGAAAGGTACACTAAATTTGTCTGTCAGGGGTTGGAAATCAGTATTAAAAATGTAAAGCACCAGAACGAGAGCGTCGTCACCTGCCCCAAACATAGAGAAGCATTTCATTTCATTTTTGTTCATTTAACTATTCAAAATATTCAGGGTGCCTGGGTGGCTCTGTTGATGAGAGTCCAACTCTTGATTTCAGCTCAGGTCATGCTCTCACAATTCATGAGATGGGGCCTCGTGTTGGACTCTGCACTGACAGCACAGAGAGAGCGGATTCTCTCCCTCTCTCTTTGTCCCCGCCCCCCGTTTGCACATGCATGCACATTCTCTCTCTCAAAATAAACATTAAAAATAAGTAAACCTACAAAAAATTCAAAATATTCAAAAGGCATTTTCCCCCCAAAGAGCCAGTACTTCATATTTTAATACTCATCAAATTAAGTAATGCATATATCCTATGTTCCTGGACTACTGTATTTTTCATTATAAGGAAAGGCAATTTTTACCAAAGATGTTTTTTTTTTTTTTTTTTTTTACCTAAGTGATAGAATATCATGTTCTACTTTGTGAAAACTGAGAATATGTGGAGAAGTTATTCTGTACATTTCCTCTCAGGATCTGACTGTAAAATGTGACCTTTACTGAAAGCTGGCATTATGTACAGATATTTTGATATCTCAATTGCATGAAAACATACCTTAACAAATTGAAAGCAGTGACCTGTCTCTACTCTCAAATATATAAAGAGAGAGTAGAATCTTTCAAGCTAAGGGGAAAAGGTGGGGAAAGGGTCATCAAATACTGGTAGAGTAGCTCTACTGAAAAGCAGTGCAGGAGTGAAGCAATAAACCATTCTCATTCTGTAATGAAGGCTTTTAATAGATAAGAAAAAAATAATAAATAAATTTGTTTCTTAAATTTGGGTTTTTGCTTTACAAATGTGCTTTAAAAAATAAAAATATGCTTTAGCTGCACTTCGTTTCGCACCCCTGAGTCCTCATAAATTTCCTCATGTAGCAATATTTGCCTTCTAGCATCAGCTTTTAGGAAATCTACCAGGACAGCTCACGTGAAAAATGTATCTTCCTACAAAAAAACTTAAAAAACAAACAAACAAACAAACAAAACAAATGATTTGTTTCATTTGTTAAAAAAAAAAAACAACTAACATAGGTTTCTCCAATTTTTAATATTTCTGGTAGTAGAAAGAGGTTTCCAGTTGCGACAGAGACACCTTAACTCACACTGCAATTCTCTCAGGCAATGCGTGCGCCTTGTGTGTCCTTTCACAGTGCAGTTCACTTGGAGACAAAAGCAAGAAGAATTTGTTTCACTTGAGCTACTCCCTTTTAACATATGCTTTCCAGCTGACTAAAGTTATCTTTCAAATTGCAGCAGTCAAAAGGGCATCAGCCATAACCATCAAAACTGTTATGGATTTTTTTAGCACTATCATGCTCAATAAACGGATGAGAAACTTGTTCTAATTTGTTCGTTAATGTTCTGGTTTTCGTAATTTACCATGTACATATGCAGTCCTACAATTACTACAAATTAACTATATTAAAAGATACCTGATTCTAAAATATCATGTTCAAAAACTACCTCCTGTAAAATATGACCACTGGAGAAAAAAGAATTCTTATGTTGCCATTCTAAATAAGAATATCTCATTGGCCTTGCTGTTAAAAGAACAATAGAAGACTAATTAGCTCAACTATGTATTAGTCCCAGTGAGGGAACCCCAAAGCCCACAGTAATTTTGACACAGATGTATGCCACATGATACCTTTATTATATGCTAATGATATTTGACCAGGAAACATAATCAAAACTTTTTTAAAAAATCAATTAGAACTATTTCATTATAATAAAAAGAAAAGATCTACATTCACTGTAAGTTCTTTCAACAATTTTTGCTAATTTAATTATTTTCTGTGCATCTTTAATAGATCAACTTAGTGTATTTTCCATCTGAAATAATCATTTTAACATCTCTAAATGACCATGTATAATATTTTGGAGGCTATAGAACCATATACAGTCAGCTAACAAAAGATTCAGGTTTGCATCAGTCATTTTCCCATGATTGTTGCTGCATCAAGTAAAGGTACATCCATGCCTTCCCTTCCCCAGATTTTCACCAGGAGGTACAAATTTATTTAATGTATTAGCCGTTAGAGTTTTGTAGGTGGTTGTGCTGATTGGTTTCAGTCACCATCAGGAATATGCCTAGGAAATTTTTAAATATGTATCTCGGTTCACAGGTCTTGAAAATTAGCTAGCAAAATCCTATAGCCCTCTCTATGTGTTTTTCCATTCTTCTAGACTTAAAGTTGCATGTGGTCAGAAGCTATTTCTACTGTGTTTATTACTGTATGTTCATCAGCTAGCACCACATCTAGATTTTAGTCAATATTTATTGAATGTTTATTCTTGCATACAGGAAGAAATGAATGCTAAAATTCTAGATTACAAGGAGCTACAAAGCAGGCATCCATTTTAAGTTTTCCTTGGGTGGCATCTACCTTTATGCCTTGCCCAATCAAACATCAAATAAAACTTATGTGCTAATGGTGATGGAAAATGAGGAGAATGATTATTATAAAGCATTGTTCTTCACCTTGGCTTTACATCAGACTCATATGAGAGTGTTGAAAACACCATTGCCTGGGTTCAACCTCGATTTTATCATTGGTCTGGGGTGTGGCCTGGGCATTAGGGTGTTAAAGCCTCTCCAGGTAGTTCTAGTGCACAGCTAAGATTGAGAACCACTTAGGTATGATGACGTCATGATGCCTATGATGAAGGGAAATTTCAGAACATCCACCTTATAATTTTACTTTATGAAAAATAAAAGGACCTTGTTTAAAATAAAAGTCCAAGTTTAGGAAATATAACAAATCCATTGCATTTCTCCTTGATACACTGGTGCGCGCGCGCGCGCGCGCGCACACACACACACACACACACACACACGTGCACAAATACAAACTTCAACACTTTCCTTTGTTCTTTTCCTTACAGTCCAAAGAGAAAAAAGTATTTAAAAAAAGACTTAACAAGAGCTACGTTTGACCTGCTCCTTAAATAGTAACGACAGAAATATATATAAAATTAAGAAGCTTGGGGAAGTCGAAAAGAAAGTGGAGAGAGAGGCTACTGATTCTAAACCTACAAAGGCACCTATTTTCCATAATAACAAAAATGAGAAGATGCTCACATTCAGACTGCCTCAGCAGGTGCTTTCTCTCAACTGTCTGCTCACTTGCCTGACCCTTTCCATTCTGTTTTCAACTAAGATTACTTAACTCCAAGGTAACTGTTCAACCAAAGACTCTGAAACCAATCTTGTCACAAATTAAGAAATATTTAAGAAGCTTGAACATATAACTCAAAAGCTCAGCCTGGTGTTATTATACTGTGACTTTGGGCTCTGCTTTCATAAACAGATTTCTGCCTTGTCCCCACATAGATAAATCCTTGCTTTTACACATTTTTCAAATTAATTAATTAATTAATTAATATTTATTGAGATATAATTGACATTATATAAGTTTAAGGCATTCCATGTGTTGATTTGTTACATTTATGCATTGCAATATAATTGCCACTATGACATCACTTATATGAGGAATCTCAAAAAGCTGCGAAACACTCTTAACCTTCCTTATGCACTAGTCCTGTGACAAGAGTTCTTGCTTGGTTTCTCTCACTTCTCAGGAACCAGAATTCTGCTCTTTCTCCTCTCCAGAAACTCTTTACTATTTTCAGAAAAACTATAACTTTGGGGCCAAGGTCACCAAGCAGCTGAGTTGATAGACATCTGCAAAGTGTAATTTATAATTACAAATATCCCACGTGAAACACATCCCAAGATATCTGCTAAAGTATCTCTGCTAGAGATGGGTTTACTTCTGTTCAGCGAATTCTCTGAGTATGCTAGGGCTATTGTTATGGAAGGTGGATTTTCCAAACTAAAAATTGGATATACCCTGAGAATGTCTAGCAATAGGAGAGAATACTTGATGCCAAACTCAATAAATCCAAAGTTAACTAAAGCAATTTTTCCTAAAATACTCTTTTGGTCATAGAATAGGTCACTACTCCTTATGCAAAAATTTTTACTACATCTCAGAACAGAGAAGAACTATTGAACTTCGAATGCTAGAACTGTTTAGAAAAAAAATGAAAACAAAAGGTATGTAAAAACAGTTCATGAACAGAGCAGTAGTTAAAACACGGTATTTAATCTGTAACATTTCTATTTATTGATTGCATGAAAATTGGGAAAAACTTTTTTCTGTACAGAATTTTCTTGTGTATAAATGAGAGAATAATGCACCCAGGCTGGTGGCCAGAGAAGCAAGTATTAAAATGTAGTTCCTAGAATAATAATTAATATTACTGCCAAGAATAGAAATTACCGGGGCGCCTGGGTGGCGCAGTCGGTTAAGCGTCCGACTTCAGCCAGGTCACGATCTCGCGGTCCGTGAGTTCGAGCCCCGCGTCGGGCTCTGGGCTGATGGCTCGGAGCCTGGAGCCTGTTTCCGATTCTGTGTCTCCCTCTCTCTCTGCCCCTCCCCCGTTCATGCTCTGTCTCTCTCTGTCCCAAAAATAAATAAACGTTGAAAAAAAAATTTAAAAAAAAAAAAAAAAAAAAAAAGAATAGAAATTACCTTCCGTGTGCTTCGAAAGTGCGTAAACACTTATTTTGCTCCTTTAGTTTACAAAGACGCTTATTTGTGAAGTCAGAAGTTGTCCATCAGTAGTTAAGTGTTGGTGGAAATGTAGATTACCTCACAGCTAATCCACTCACAAGAATTATAATAAGAAACTTTACTTTCTGAAAAAGAAAGGAGAGCTAACCAGGAGATGCTGTCACCTATTTTAAGCGAATTTTTAAAATACTTACATCCCACAGCAGGGTTGTTTCATTTCCAATAGCTCTTCATAGGCAACTATCAACCAGGTTAGGAATTTAGTGCATAGTTATTGTGACATGAGTTTTTGATGAAAGCAATCAGCTATTGTTAGCAAGTGAAAGTTGAAAAGATTGCATTGGTCAAACAAAAGCACTTTTAGGCTGCAAATGCGATTGAGAAAAGGCAACAGTCAAAACACTGCCAAAGTGATTCGTGACATCGGAATGTTATCTGGATTAGGTCAGAGGAAATGTTGAAGTGGTGTCATGATGTACAGATCAACTCTCAATTTAGATTTTGATAATCTAAGATTTAACAGAACGTTCACGAGCATTGTCATAATGGAGTAATAACCACAAAATGTTGTTGAATATGTATCATTTAGAAAAGAGAATATAGCAAAGGTGCATGATAGTTGTGCTTAAAATCCTGTCTTGTCAAAAGTAAGTTATATACGTGTATTATTGTCAAATGATTTTTTTTTGCTTCAATTTTGATGTCCTGAAGTTTTTTGTTGTGCCTTTATTATTATTTGTTTATATTTGGCAATCTCAAGCTCTCACTGAAAGTAATTAGCTTGTGATGACAAGTAGGTGATTTATTTGGAGCTATGGGGAACTTACTAATATATAATGTAACCACAGCATTTAAAGAAATTAACAAACCCAGCAGCAGGTGATACCTATTAAAAGAAGAAAGCAGCTTATCAAGTGGCTACGATCCTTGGATTATAGAAGAGACTGCTGACTGGGTCCATGCTAAGAGGAAAGGGAACAGAAGGCATTAGACAATGGTTCCTTCACTTAATTCTATCAGGGTAGTGTGATTGTCTATGACTTTGAGAAAAATTAGGTTGGAAAATCAGAAAAGCTAACTATAAGAGTGTTTTCCATAAGCTGTTCTCAAGCACTAGAACTGATCAACACCATTTATTCATCTCATGAGTGTATATTAACTACTTGCTAAGTAACACACACATGAGTAGGAAGTCAGAGGGAGATCACATTGATGACTTACTTGCATTAGAAGCATTTTTGGCAACATTTTTACTGAGTTTCAAAGATGAGTAGGAGTATACCAAAAATATGACACAGAGATTAGTAGATATTCTGAACAGGAAACTAAGGCTGTGAAGATTGGAACCAGGATGTGAAAAAGATGGAGGTTAGGGAGGAGAGTAGATGGGGTCTAAAAGGATGGAGGAGCAAGCAATGGATCTCAGATTCCTTTTTATTTGTTTTTAATGTTTCTTTACTTTGAGAGTGGTGGTGAGGGGCAGAGAGAGAGGAAGACAGAATCCCAAGCAGGCTCTGTGTTAACAGCATAGAGCCTGACATGGGGCTCAATCTCAGGAACCAAACTGTGAGATCATAACGAGCAGAAATCAAGAGTCAGACACTTAACTGATTGAGCCACCCAGGCACCCCTTAGATCCCGAATCCAAAACCACAGCGATTCAGGTTCAGGGTGCCTAAACTGTGGGGCCATGGGGATTTCATTGGCTTATTTTTTAAACAATGGCCAAGCGATTCTGATATAGGTGGTTATAAATCCCAGGTTCAGATACCCTATGCTGGGTGATGAGGAGACTATGAAGAATTTAAAGCAAGTTTAAATGCAAGAATTTAAAGTAAGGATTAAAGTGGGAAAGAAAAGGAGGGGAAATATCCATGATAAAAATTTCTGGCTAGGGTGACTGGAGCACCCTAGTGGGTGGGGCTATTAACCTAGACCAGGAATATATCCTGAGAAAACTTCTAATTCTAAAGTGAAAGATTCAGTTTATGTTTAAAGTTGTCTACTCAATCCTGGAAGAAATCAGAGTTCAATTATGTCATAATTTGTAAACACTAGAATGCATAAGATAGCTAATTTACCGAGGCTCATTAATTCATTGAAGAAAAGTTCATTGAACCAGGCACTATGAGGGGTGTCTACTCTTACCTTCAACAAAAGATATTCAAGGTAATATCTGGCCTTTCTGTCAAATTGAGTCACCTCTGCTACTTTTGGCCTTTGGGTCTTCAAGTTCACGTAGATAACCAATAGTGACTGAGCTATGCACTCAAAGTGATGTGGAAATGTTGCGGTCTGGAGTGAAAGATCAAGAAAGAATTTTTGAGACATTTTCAGTGCAAAAAGGTGGTTTTATTAAGACATAGGGTCAGGACTTGTGGGCTGAAAGAGCTGCACTTGGGTTGTGAGGGGTGACTGAATATATACTTTCAAGTTGGGAAGAGGTTAGGGATAGCGTAAATTTCTAAGGAATTTGGAAATTTTCCAGGACCTTGAGGGGGGTAGCTATTGTTAGGAAAAGGTCATTTATTATTGTCTAGTAAAACTTAGTCATGAGACCCTTCAGATGTGTATCAGTGGACCATATGCTTGGAGGATGATTGCTAACATACATCTAGGGGGGTAGAGATAAAGGAAGTTTCCAGAGGAATTTTTATATGTTAAAGGAGACTTACAGATTATCCCTTACATCCTGGAGGTTGGGATAATGTTAAGCTAAGATCGCCTTTTGCTGTGAGAAAGAATTGACATTGAGGCAGTTGAGTTCCTAGAGGAAGGTCACTCTGCCTGTCTCAAGGACCTGTAAATGGGTAGTATGTTATAAGGAAATTTAATTTTTTGTTCTTTGGCCTCTGTTCCCCTTATCAGTAGGAGTGAGGCCATGTCTAACTCACCTGTTTCTAATCGGACATTACTTTACCCAAGTGAATCCTGCTGAACCAAGTTTTCAGGATCAACCACTGATCTAGTAGAATAATACAAGTTTGTTTATAGTGGGGCAGAGTAAAATTTACCAGATAAGGTATGGGAGTCATTTCTGGTCTTGCAGGATAAAGACTAGAGCCTTCTAGAAGAGACTGACAAGCTCTCTTTGTCAGTCATGGCTGCTTGCCTCAATCCCTTTGCATAGCCTCCTCTTTCAACCCGGCCCACCCCACAATCCAGTACCCCCTCCTTACCCTTCCCTAAAAACAAAGACAGTGCCACACCCCACCTTAATTGTGGTTTGCAAATTGAAGAACTCAAGCTTTATCTGGAAGCTCTAAGAGGTTCTCTTGGGATAGGGAATTGATTATTGCATAGGAGAATAGGTACTGGTTCACTCTCTCTACCAGTTAAATTTCTCATTAGTTACCTAGGAAACATACAAGGTCAACACACAAAGTTGTGCAAGTCATACAGGCTGTTGTCTCTACAAATGCCCAGCTGAAAGAGCAGGTGGCCCCAGCCTGCACTTGACTCCTCTAGTGTGAGCCTTGTAACAGGGCTACATCCACCAAGAGGGGTGCCTATTTTTTATTTGCTCAAAGGCACTACTATCTGGTCCAGAGGGACCCTAAAGCAAATTCTACCAAGGTGAGTCTTAGTTTACTGTAGAGGGTGTGACTCATTCCAGACCCTAACCTACATTAAAACAATTATGATGACTATAAATTACATTCCTTTAGTCTTCTGGGATGTATGGCATCAGTTTCTGTTAGATCCAACAATTTAAGGGATAGGGAACAGCAACTTAGTATTTCCTGCTATAGATTAATAAAATACGATTCTGTCCATAAAGGAGTCTACAAGCTAACAGATCAGAAAACATATACACAAATACTTAGTTATTTGTGTGCTAATTAATACACAAATTAAGACAGTGAAAAAGAAGCACAGTCTTTTGTACGTTTAGGGAGGGGAATTTCTTCTGACAGAGGAAACTGAAGTCTTCCAGGAGACTAACAATCACGGCCATTGAGAGGTAGACAGAGTTTTAACAGCAAATGAGAAAGCACTATGTATAAATACAACCCAAAGGCAAGGTGAAAGGAAAACTTGAAGATATAACAAAACTATACCGCTTTCAGGGATAATGCAAATATTTCAAGAATAGTAAGAAAAAGTAATGCTAGTTTTTTAAAGTTTATTTTGAGAGACAGAACACGCATGCAAGCACATGCGCAGGGGGAGGGGGAGTGGCAGGGAGAGAGGGAAAGAGAATCCTAAGCAGTCTCACTGTCAACGTGGAGCCAGATGCAGGGCTTGATCTCACCAACCATGAGATCATGACCTGAGCCAAAATCAAGAGTCAGACGCTTAACCTGACTGTCACCCAGCTGCTCCAATAATGCTAATTAATACTGTAAAAGTATACTCAGAAGAGAGAGACTGGAGGACTCATGTCAACCAGTCTGGATTTTAAACCTTGCAGCCCAGAACTACCCGTATGACCACTCTTCTGTGGTCCAGGAGAGCTCCACATTTATCTATTATACATACCAGTGTCACAAGGTAAAAAGAAAACAAACAAGGGGCGCCTGGGTGACTCAGTCAGTTGGGCATCCAACGGGCTCAGATCATGATCTCAGGGTTTGTGGGTTCAGGTCCTGCAATGGGCTCTGTGCTGACAGCTCAGAGCCTGGATCCTGTTTTGGATTCTGTGTCTCCCTCTCTCTCTACCCCTCCCCCACTTGCCATGCTGTCTCTCTGTCTTTAAAGAAAACATTAAAGAAAATTTTTAAAAAAGAAAAGAAAACAAACAAAACAACCACTAGTCGAGTCTGGCTTCATTTTTTAGATGGGAAACTGGTGCTAAGAAAGATACAGGAGGGGTGCCTGGGTGGCTCAGTCGGTTAAGTGTCAGACTTTGTTTCAGTTCAGGTCATGATCACCTGGCTAGGTGGGTTAGGCAGTGCAGAGCCTGCTTGGAATTCTCTCTCTCTCTCTCTCTCTCTCTCTCTCTCTCCCCCTCCCCCTCCCTCCCTCCCTATCTCATTGCCCCTCCCCCACTTGTGCTGTCTCTGTCTCTCACAAAATAAATAAACTTAAAAGAAAAAAAGAAAGAAAGATAAAAGAAGCCTGACCCACTCACTGCATGTAACTAGTTAATGGCAGGCCAGGACTAGAACTTGAGGCTTTTTCTCTTTCCACTTCTCAGCTTCTCATCCTGGAATGTTAATATCCTCTGGTGCATAGGACAGAGCATTAGAAAATCAGCTGAGCTATGAGTTAAGATGACACATTCAAGGAAATATGGATTTAATTCTGAACATTTCGAAAGCATTCTGGTGTAATGAGGGTAGAAAAGTAGATTGTTGCCAACTCTTGGAGGTTCTTAAACATTAATCCAAGCAGTGGTGGATTCAGTTCACGAGGCAGCGCATAACCACTAAACTTTTAAAACTGTGGAATGTAATTATTGGACTTAATGTGTTTTAATTGCCTTACTTTAAAGTCTCTATTGCTTATGTCTTTTCAGTAAGAAATGAGGTTTGTCTTTACCTTTGTTGTCACGGTTGTTGAACCGCAGCCAAATTGTCAGTTTAGTTAGCTGAGTTTTGGTTTTTATGTTCTCTTTCTTTCTTTCTTTCTTTTTCATTCTGTTTTGTTTTTCCTAATTTATATGTTCTTTGAACTTCTTTTAGATTTGATCTGAGACTTGAGAATAGTTGAGAATCGCACAGTTCCTCTAAAGATTTCTCTCTGCTGAGTGTGAAGAAACTAAAAAAAAAAAAAAAAGTGACTGCCGAGGGTACCCTCCTATTGAACAGGCTAAGAGTCTAGCTCTGATATTAGGGAGGCTTACAGAGTCGAGAGTTCTTGAGAGTCGATGCTCTGGACTTGTGGTGGAAGGTTTGATCATGGTATACTGGAACTGCTACTCCACTGCCCAGCACAGTGGGCATGCTTTGGAATTTAAATTTAGTGATCTTTTATTCTCTGCAGCTATGTCTGGGGAATCTTCCAAATCAACAGTCTGCTTTATTTCAAAGCCTAGACAAAAATATTACAAAACATAGTTCAGTTTTTCCTTTGTAAGTTGTATAAAGTAAAAATGCACGAAAGCTCCGAGAAGTCAAGTGAAATTCAAAGCTGGCCCTATTACAGTGCAGAGGTCCTTCAACCTACCAGATGATCTATCTTGTTATGTTTTCTGAGGAAACAAGGATATGATCAAGAAACTCTGGTTGGGGCACCTGGGTGGCTCAGTCAGTTGAGCGTCTGACTCTTGGTTTCAGCTCAGGTCATGGTCTCACAGTTTCATGAGTTCGAGCCCTGAGTCTGGCTCTGCCCTGGCAACACAGAGCCTACTTGGGATGTTCTCTCTCTGCCTCTCTCTCTGACCCTCCCCTGCTCATGTTGTCTTTGTCTCTCCCAAAATAAATAAATGCACTTAAAAAATTAAAGAAGAAACTGTAGTTGGAATTGAAATTGGTTTTTCTTTATTTAAAAAAAAATTATAATATTTTAGTACAATGCTATAATTATATTAGCTAGGACTTTCAATAGGAATAAGTAACTTTTATGGCTTGATTGATGTTTACTATTAAAATAATAGTATTGTTTGATTGAAATGATATATAAATGTAACTTACCATATAAAATCAGCTTCTGAAATTTTTACTATCTCGAAGCTTAAAATTTGTGAAAGTCCAAATAAGTGCAATCCAAGGGTAATAATTACAGTGTGAAAATCCAAGAAGTTTTTGGGTTTTTTTTGTTTTTGTTTTTGTTTTTTTTTTTTTTTTTTTTTGCTCTCATGAATTGTTCCTAAAAGATAGAATTCAATATCAGCCTCATGTGAGATGTTCTGTTGCATTACTCAGGGTAACTTTCAACCAATGGATGTATTTTAACTTTATTAAAAAATTCTGAATTCTTGTTTCTCTTACCTTTCAAATGTCATACGCTTTGTGGTGCTTTCTTATTAATGGTATTGTTTTTAAATGAGACCCAGAGACTCCTGATCTCAGCAAATATCTTGGTGAATACACTTTTGCTTTGGGGCAAGTACAACTTAATATTCATAACTCTTGGAATGCAGAAGCAAAACGTGAAGCGAATCATTGTGATTCCCAAGCTTTAGGTATTGGGGCTAAATAGCTGATGTGAACAACTTATCAGGGGATTGGCAACATTATTAAAGTATCATGTAAAAGCCAAAATCACTCTGAGTTTCAAAAATCCAGGGAAAGGAAAACTCTACTACTAGTCGACATTTCAATAAAATATGGCTAAGAAGAAAATGCCTTGTAGCAGGAGATCTCAATGGGCTAGCTATGAGCAAAACAATAAAGCAGAGACAAAGCAGTAAAATAAAAATACATCCCAGTAATAACACTTGAAATCTGAAAATCAATTAAGGCAATTTTGAATAACCCGGAATTAAGTCGTTTGAGATGTTCAAATGAGAACCAAGTAAGTGAGGTGCCTATGTGTATTAGTACTTTTGCCTCCAGAGGTCTATTGCTCTCTACCCTGCAACGGTCACCAAAATCATTGAAGATGCCAAGGAGTTCCCAAGTTCATGTTTACTATTGCATGAAATTACTGTTATGTAGTATGCATTACAGTGCATGGAACAAGCAAGAACTGAAAAGTATTCTCAGACTTTTAAGGATCTGGGTAAAAAAATTTGGGCGGGGGGAGTAAACACCTTACTTTTAAGTGAGAATACTTCGTTGCAAATTGAGAGGTATCAAATCATATCCCATATGCATATTTCTGTCTCTGTTCATCAATTTTCTTTTCTGGTAATATTGTACCCTATGGCCATGTGCTATTTTATATACTTAATAAGATCATACACCATTTATAAATTCATATATTGAGAATGGGACAAATAAATAGACTGGTTATGCTGGAAAAGAGAACATTGGAATAGGTTTATCAGTGTTGAGAGAAAAAAGATAACTTTAGTATCCCTAAGATTATTCCCTAATATTATATATCCCATTTCTCCATTCTGGAGAAATCTGAACTAAGAATGAATAGGCAGACTTACCCCAGTTTCCCTAAATTAGTGACCCTAAAGTAGGGACAT
This sequence comes from Leopardus geoffroyi, assembly GCF_018350155.1. Classification (NCBI taxonomy): domain Eukaryota; kingdom Metazoa; phylum Chordata; class Mammalia; order Carnivora; family Felidae; genus Leopardus; species Leopardus geoffroyi. The sequence continues at coordinate 133,827,708 of NC_059331.1, read as the reverse complement.
CAACAAGGGCAAAAAGAAAGATTTTGAAATCCAATCAAGCAAAATAAGGAAGAATTGAATTGCAGATCCCAAGGATGCATGATAGTCTAGGACAGTTTTCTATAGAAATCTACACTAAAAAAATCCTGATAAAGTTTTAAACTTTGGAGGTAAATAAATAATTCTTTGGTCAAAAAAATTTGTGTGTGTATGTACATGTGCACGTATATGTGTGTACAATAATAAAAGGTGAAATGTCAGACTCTTCCTAGACTTCTACTAACCCTAATCTAGTGTCAGAAGGTACCAGAAGACAAGGACAAAAATGTTAGCAACAATTTAATGGCAAAGAGTGTAACTAAGGATTGTATACAAGGGTGCCTGGGTGGCTCAGTTAAGTGTCTGATTCTTGGTTTCGGCTCAGGTCATGATTTCATGGTTCCTGAGATTGAGCCCCATGTTGGGCTCTGCACTGACAGTGTGGAGACTACTTGGGATTCTCTCCTCCTCCCTCTCTTCCTCTGTCTCTGTCTCTCTCTCAAAATAAATAAGTAAACATAACAAAAATATTGCATATAAATAGGTTGTCAAACTAGGGCAAGAGGAATACATTTTATAAATAAAAAACAGCAACAACCAAAAAATACTCAGACAAGATACAACTCATGAGCCCTTCCTGAAGACACGGAAAGATTACTCGATGTTAAATACCTAACCAACAGTGTGGGTGAGGATGTGGAGAAAGGGACACCTCTTGCACTGTTGGTAGGTATGCAAACTGATGCAGCTACCTGAAAAACAGTACAGAGATTCCTCAGAAAGTTAAAAATAGAACTTCCCTACCATCCAGTGATGGCACTATTAAGTATTTATCCAAAGAATACAAAAATACTAATTCAAAGGGATACGTGCACCCAATGTTTACAGCAACATTATCTAAAATAGCCAAGTTATGGAAAAAGTCCAAGTGTCCATCAAATGATGAATGATAAGGAGGATGTCATATATATACACAATGGAATATTATTCAGCCATAAAAAGAATGAAATCTTGCCGTTTGCAATGACATGGATGGAGCTAGAGAGTATAATGTTAAGAGAAATAAGTCAGAGAAAGACAAATACCATATGATTTTTCTCATATGAGGAATATAAGAAAAAAAGAACAAGCAAAGGGAAAAAATAGAGAGAGAGAGAGAGAGAGAGAGAGAGAGAAATCAAGAAACAGACTCTTGGGACACCTGGGTGGCTCAGTCGGTTAAGCATCTGACTTCAGCTCAGCTCATGATCTTGTGGTTTGTGGGTTCAAGTCCCGCATCAGGCTCTGTGCTGACAGCTCGGAGCCTGGAGCCTGCTTCGGATTCTGTGTCTCCTTCTCTCTCTGCCCCTCCCCCACTTGTGCTCTGTCTCTCTCTATCAAAAATAAATAAATGTAAAAAAAAAATTTTTTTTAAAAAGAAACAGACCCTCAGTTATAGTGAACAAACTGATGGTTACCAGGGGAGAGGGGAATGGGGAGATAGGTTAAATAGGTGATGAGGATTAAGGAGTGCACTTGTGATGAGTACTGGGTGATGTATGGAAGTGTTAAATCACCATATTATACACCTGAAACTAATATAACACGGATGTTAACTGGAATTAAAATAAAAACTCTAAAAAAAGAAATACAAATTTCCAGGTATAAAATAAATAAGTCCTATGGAATAAAGCATAGGGAATATACTCAGTAATATTTTACTAACTTTGTAAGATGACAGATGGTAACTAGAGTTATTGTAATGACAATTTTGCAACATGTACAAATGTCAAATCACTACGTTGTATACCTAAAACCAATACACTATTGTAGGCCGATGATACCTCAATAGCCAAACACAAGATTTTTAACACAGAAAAAATAATCTAACCAACTGAAGATGCTTGATCAGAGATGCTGGGATAAAGGAAGAAAGGCATCTGTCAACGCCCAAAGATAGTAAAGCAATTATTACAAAGCTGTGAGATAAAGAAAGCATGAGTCAAAAATGTATACTCAACCACGTTATCATGCAACTATAAAGGAAACAGATATTAGGATTCATGAAGGAAATGCTGCAGGTAATGAACCTTATGGAGAAAAAATCAAGGTCAAGCAAAAGAAATTAAAAAAAAAAACTATGTGATGAAACCCTGTCCTAAGAGATGGATTTTTTTTAAGTTCAGAACTGAGAAACAATGAAATTGACAGAAGACAAAGGATGGTGAGTTTTGCATTCACTTAATTATAAAACAAAGAGTTAAAAATGTAGAAATCACAGAAAATTCATATTATTAACTTGGATTATATATATATATATATATATATATCAGTATGGCGTCCACAATTTGGGAGGAATTGATGCTCTGGAAAATAGCTCTTTAGCTAACCTGAAAATTAGTTACAGTTATTATGTGAATTTTCCCTTACCACTCCTCCAAAATATTCTCCTATATAGAGGTCATGAAGGCTGTGTTATTAAATTCGGTAGTCCCTAGTTCTTAGCAATTTGGATCAGGAGAGGAAAGCATCGGAGCATGTTTGAGTGGGTTTTGTTTGTTTGTTTGTTTGTTTTGTTTTTTTCTCATCTTTCAGCAGAACACACTCCATAAGAGAAAGGAATTAAAACTTTAAATTTTTTTCCATACTCAATGATTTTTTTTTTTTTGGTTTTTGTTTTTGTCAACCCTAGATCATTTGGGAAATTTTACCACCAGTGATGCTAAATTTTTGTCTAGAGTGCAGAAATTCCATCAGTTCTGCTTCAGTTTTCAAATTCTGTTAAATGTCATCAAAATTGAAATTGATATTTTTATATTAAAAATAGCATAGTATTGTTATCAAATCATCTATCTACCCATCCTTCTACACATATAAATATGCACCACATTGTATAATCAATTTTATGAATGACTACTTCAGATGGCCAGGTTTTGCTTGAGTGGGGTTTTTCTATTTTTTCTATTTTTTCTATTGTTAATACATAATTTACAATTAAAATATGTCATATTTATAAGAATTTTTTTTTGCTGTTTTTGGTTCACAGCAAAAATGAAGGTAAGGTATAGAGGCACCTGGGTGGCTCAGTCGTTTAAGTGTCTGACTCTTGATTTTGGCTCAGGTCATGATCTCACGGTTCATGAGAATGAGCCCTGAGGTGAGCTCTGAGCTGACAGCTTAGAGCTTGTTTAGGATTCTCTCTCTCCCTCTCTCTCTCTGCCCCTCCGCCTCTCTGTCTTCCTCTCTCTCTCTTTCTCAAAAATAAAGAAACAAACTTTAAAAAAAGATTGAGGGTAAGGTACAGATATATCCTCTGCCCACACTCATGCACAGCCTCCATTATTATCCCTCACCAGAGGGGTACATTTGTTACAACTGATGAATCGACACATGGACACGTCATAATCACCCAAAGTCCACAGTTTACATCACAGTTCGCTCTTGGTTTTGTACATTCTATGTGTTTGGACAAATGTATAATGATGCGTATTTCTTAGTAGGATATTATACAGAGTATTTCCACTGTCCTAAAAATCCTCAATGTTCTGCATATTGATTCCACCCCCCTCCCCAACCCCTGGCCACCACCGATCTTTTTACTGTCTATATAATTTTGCCTTTCCCAGAATGTCATATAATAGCAATAATACAGTATGTAGCCTTTTCAGATTCGTTTCCTTCACTTAGTAAATACGTTTAAGTTTCATCAATGTCTTTTCATAGCTTGAGAGAGTCTTTCATTTTTGAAGGAAAATTTTGCAGGGTGTTAGGTTCTAGGTTGGTGGTCTTTTTCTCTCAACATTTGAAATATTTCACTCCAGTTTTCTCGCTTGCATGGTTTCTGAGAAGCTGGATATGCCTGTTATCTTTGTGCCTCTATAGTTAAGGTATTTTTCCCCCTGGCTTCTTTCAGGAATTTTTCTGTATCTTCAGTGTTCTATAGTTTGAAAATGTATGCCTAGGTATTTTTTGTTTGTTTTCATTGCTGTGGGCTTTCTTTTTCTTTTTTTCTTGCATTTATCCTGCTAGATGTTCTCTGAACTTCCTGGATATGTGATTTGGTGTCTGAAATTAATTGGGGGGGGTGGAATTCTCCACCATTTTGTTTCAAATATTTCTTCTGTTCCTTTCTCTTCTCTCACCATCTATTTTTCCTATTAAGCATATTTTACACCTTTTGTAACTATTCCACAGTTCTTGGATATTCTGGTTTTTCTTTATGGGTTTTTGTTTTTTGGGTTTTTTTTTTAGATTTTGTTCTCTTTGCTTTTTGATTTTCCAGGGCTCTACTGATATGTCCTCAAGCCCAGAGATTTTTTTTCCTCCGCACCATTCAATCTATTAATGAGCCCATCAAAAGCATTCTTCATTTCTGTTACAATATTTTTTATCTCAAACATCTCCTTTTGGTTTCTTCTTAGGATTTCCATATTTCTGCTTACATTCCCTATCAGTTCTGGCATGAAGTCTTATTTATCCATTAGGGCCCTTGCCATAGTAAATATAGTTGTTTTAAATTCCCAGTATGATCATTCCAACATCTCTGCCGTGTCTGGTTCTGATGTTTGCTCTTTCTTTTAAAATTGTATTTTTTGCCTTTTGGCATGACTTGTAATTTTTCCTTGATAGCCATACATGATGTGCCTAGTAAAAGGAACAGCTGTAAATAGGCCTTTAGTAATGTGGTGGTGTGGTGTAGGGGGAGGGGAAGTGTTGTTTAGTCTTATGAGTAGATCTCCGTCTTTCAGTGAGCCTATGCCTCTGGACTATTAACTGAAGTGTTTCTCAGGGTTTTTGTTTGTTTGTTTGTTTTGTTTTTTTCTCTTTCTTTTGGTGGGACCATATGGCTAGTGTTGGCTGGACTTGGATATTTCCCTTCTCCCTTGTGGAAGGCTAAAGCTGGCTTGAATGAGGGATTTCCCTACTCCTAGGTCAGTTAGGCTCTGATAATGCCCAGCTGGTTAGGCCCTGGTTTATTAGGTTCCCCTGAGAGAAGGCTTTATAAAGAGCAGCTATGTTCTGGTCTACTTCAAAATGGTTGCTTTTCTCCTCCCCTTGCTGGAAGCAGGAGACAATTTTTTCTCCGTATTTACTGTGGGAGCCAAGTCAAGCTTTTGGAGGTAAATCTCATTAGCATAGTGGTGGTCCCCCTCTATGACTGGGTGGCCCTGGAGTTTTTAACTCCTATGCTTGCCCACGCTGAGCCATCAGCAATTTCTCAAATACATTTCAGGTCTTCCTACCCTGGCACTCATTCCTGTGGAGGTGTCGGCTCTTGAGTCTCTGCTCAGGTAAGTCGTGACTCCCTGAATTGATAAGGTGTCTCTCCAGTCTTGGGGGCAGTCATTTGCCTTGTGTCCTCCCTTCTCTTAAGAACTTGAGAACAGTTGTTGACTTCTCAGCTTTTTATTATTTTTTAATTTTGGCTAATTATTTTATTTTATTTTATTTTTATTTTTATTTTTATATAGTTTATTGTCAAGTTAGCTAACATGCAGTGTATACGGTGTACTCTTGGCTTCAGGAGTAGATTCCTGTGATTCATCACTTATATGCAACACCTTGTGCTTATCCTAACAAGTGCCCTCCTCAATGCTTATCACCCATTTTCCCCGCCCCCAAGCTCCCACCCCACCCTCATCAACCCTCAGTTTGTTCTCTGTATTTAAGAGTCTCTTACAGTTTGCCTCCCTCTCTGTAACTATTTTTTTTTCCCTTCTCTTCCCCCATGGTCTTCTGTTAAGTTTCTCAAATTGCACATATAAGTGAAAACATGTTATCTTTCTCTGACAGACTTAGTTTCCTTAGCATAACACCTCCAGTTCCATCCACGTTGTTGCAAATGGCAAGATATCATTCTTTTTCATTGCCGAGTAGTACTTCATTGTGTGTGTGCGCGCGTGTGTGTGTGTGTGTATACACACATGCACACACACACCACATCTTTATCCATTCATCAATGAATGGACATTTGGACTCTTTCCATAATTTGGTTGTTGTTGATGGCACTGCTGTAAACATTGGGGTACATATGCTCCTATCAATCAACACTCCTGTATCCGTTGGATAAATTCCTAGTAGTGCTATTGGTGGGTCATAGGGTAATTCTATTTTTAATTTTTTGAGGATCTTGTACACTTCCCCTCCCCACCCCCCCGACTACTTTGTTCATGTTTTTACTTGTTAGAATGAAGTGGCAACTTCCAAGCTCTTTGCATGCAGAAATGAAAATCAATATTATTTTAAAAAGTAATTTGGAAACAAAGTAAAAACTAGTGAAGATTAAAATATAAGTGGATAACATTATAATTAATACCATAGTGTACAAGGCCATAATTTTTAATCTATAAAAAATTTTTCTTTGCAAATGGTTACACTTGTATTCTTAAAATGTCTACATTGAGACATTTTTGGTTTCCTACAAGTTGCCACTTATACCTAGGATTTTAAGAACTCAATCAGGAATAAAATTTGATAGTTGAGTCCAAAGTATCATATTTAAAAGTCTTTCAGACATTAATTTCACTTGCCTGACACCAAATTCTTACTGCATTAATTTATTCAAGACTAGTCTCATCACTTCATATTGACCTGAAATTTCCTATTTTCAGCCTGGCAATTGAAAAATTAACAAATGATGTTTCTAACATAAGAATAGTATCTTCTTAGGGGTGCCTGAGTGGCTTACTTGGTTAAGAGTCTGACTTCGGCTCAGGTCATGATCTCACAGTTTATGGGTTCAAGCCCTGCATCAGGCTCTGTGCTGACAGCTCAGAGCCTAGAGACTGCTTCAGATTGTCTGTCTGTCTGTCTGTCTCTCTCTCTCTGCCCTCCCTGCTTGTGTTCTGTTTCTCTCTGTCTCTCAAAATTAAATGTTTAAAAATTTGTTTAAAGAATAGTATCTTTTTTTCCTTCTTTCTTTCTTTTTTGACCAAGACTTACCCAGAATAAGGATGTTCTTGGCAGTTAAACTATGCTTTGCAATGTGCCTGAAATTCCCTATTATTACTTTGCCTGTGTCAAGTTCATTTTTTTAAACATCTATTTATTTTTGAGAGAGAATGTGTGTGTGTCAGCAAGCAGGGGAGGGGCAGAGAGAGGGAGACAGGATCCGAAGCAGGCTCTGCGTGCTGTGAACACAGAGCCCAATGAGGGGCTCGAACCCATGACTATGAGATCATGACCTGATGTGAAATCAAGAGTTGGCCACTCAGCCTACTGAGCCACCCAGGCACCCTGTCTATGTCAAGTTCTTAAACATTCCTCAAACCATTGCACAGTCTACCCCATACCAATTACCGTGTGAAGAACAATTCGACAAGATCATGGACTGTGGAGGGAAGCTGGATGAGTTTGAACCCTGGCTCCCTTACTCATCAGCTGTGTGACCTTGAGATAATTATTTAACTTTTATATCCCTCAGTCTTCTCACCTCTATAATGAGAACAATAAAAGTGCCTATGTTATAGGTTGTTGTGAGGATTAAAGAAGTTAAAATAAGTCAAACATTTAGGTATTTCCTGGTACATAGTAAACATGATGTGTTGGCTTTTACTTGATAACAAATATCCAACTATAAATTATTATTTTTAAGATCTGAGTGCATACATGACAAATAAGATTACTAGAAATACCATGTGTTAATATAAAAATTATTTTAAAATATTGAAATAGGCTTTGTAGAAAAAAATTCAGTAGGCTGACCATACAATTTGCATTACCTAGGGCAATCTCAGTTAATGCTCGTTGTCCTGGCATACATTTTTTTTTGAGATAGAACTGATAAATAGGGTGTAAGTTTAAGGTGTACCACATGTCGATTTGATACATTTATATATTGCAAGATGAGCCATGCCTGGGTGGTTCAGTTGGTTGAGTGACTGACTTTGGCTCAGGTCATGACCTTGCAGTTTGTGGGTTTGAGCCCCAAGTCGCGCTCTGTGCTGACAGCTCAGAGCCTGGAGTATGGTACAGATTCTGTGTCTCCCTCTCTCTCTCTATGCCCCTCCCCTGCTTGTGCTCTCTCTCAAAAATAAGTAAATAAACTTAAACAAATATATATTGCAATATGACTATCACCATAGTATTAGCTAACACCTCTATCACATAATTATTTCTTTTTTGAGATGAGAACAATTAATATCTGGTTTCTTAGTAACTTTGAAGTTGATAATATAGTAGTGGTGACTATAATCACTATGCTGTGTGTTAAATCTCCAGAACTTACTTATCTACTAGTTGCAAGTTTATCCCCCTAAACATCTCCCCAATTCCCTCACATGCCACTCCTTGGTAACCACCATTCTACTTTTTGTTTCTATGAGTTCAACTTCTTTAGTTTCCACATAAAAGTGATACACAGTATTTGTGTTTCTCTGACTTACCTCACTTCGCATAATGCCCTCAGGCCCCATCCATGTTGTCACAAATGACCGGATTTCCATCTTTCTTGTGGCTGAATAATATTCCACTGTATATATACTCGTGGTCTCTTCTCTATTCTTTTATATATTGACAGACCCTTATGTTGTTTCAGTATGTTGGCAATTGTGAACAAAGCTGCAATGGAGATGGGAGTGCAGATGTATTCTCAATACTCTGTTTTCATTTTATTTAGTCATATACTCAGATGTATGATTACTGGATAATAGGTCAGTTCTATTTTGAATTTTTTGAGGAAACTCCATACTGTTTTCCATAGTGGCTGCACCAATATACATCCCCACCAACAACATTGGAGGGTTCCCTTTTTTCCTCATCCCCAACAATACTTGTTATCTCCTGTTTTCTTGATAATAGCCTTTCTAACAGGTGTGAGATGATGATCTCCTTGCAGTTTTGATTTGCATTTCCCTTGATTAGTGATGTTGAGCATATTTTCATGTACATGTTGGCTATTTGGATGTCTTACTTGGAAAAATGTCTGTTCAGTTCTAATGTGTCTCTTTGACTCTCACAAGTAAACCAGTTTGGAAGATAAATGTTAAGAATACTTTATAATTAAGGCAAAAAATGCATCGCTGGAAGGACATGGTTAAGATTAGAACTAAAACATATTTTTTTTGTAAATTAATGTTGACTGATGAGTTGAAATAAAATGTTTTAGGTTTAAACACCTGTTAACAACCAGTAATTAATTCACTAGTTCATTTAACAAATGTTTATGTAGTGGCTGTTTTGAGGATAAATCTTTGAACAAGACCGAAAAGCTCCCTGTCCATGGAGTTGACCTTCTGTGAAAAACATAGATATTAATAAGTAAACAAATACCTAGAATGACGCATGGTAGGCATGAATAAATACTTTTTGTTTCCGAAATAAACAAGATATGATTGATCTTGATAAATGCTTTGAAGAAAATGAAATTATACGAGGAGAGTATTCAGATGATATACAAAGGGCAGGACCCGCTGGAAATGACCTGGATGTTCAATCTGAATTGCCTGACTTTGGACAAAATAGTTGGGACCAGCCCTACTCCCACCTCTGGGAGAAATCAAGTGTTTTTCTCCACCTGGGCCCCAGGGTCTCCATATGCTGTCAGCTGAAGTCCATGAACAATTTTAATTCCCATAACACTTCACCTCTCATATCCAGACTCTCTGGCATCCAGGAAGGGTGATGTCCTTCATTAATAATGTTGCTCTAATGCTTGACCTGTTAAAAGGAAGAGAGGAAACAGGGTTCCTCCATTATAAAATAGACTGAAACTACATACTTAGTGTTGCTCCTTGGCCTGGCATCTCTCTCTGGGCCCTGGAAGAATCAGGTGTATCCTTGCCTTCTCTCTCGATGATGTTAACCTTAAAGGTTTGGTATTTTATTTTCAAAGTAATGTGAAATCATTGAAAAGTTTAAAGCCAGGGAATGACATGATCTCACTTAAGAAAATTATTCTGATAGCCGTATAGGTAATGGATTGGAGAGGAATAAGAATGAATGTAGGAAGGTCAGTTCAGAAGCTCTTGAGATAGTGTGGCTTGTACAATGCTTCTGGTGGCATGAGTGGAAGAAATAGAACAACCTTAAATAGGTTTTCCAAGATTTGTCAACGAATTACATGTCAGAGGTAGGAAAATGGAAGAGTCAAAAATAACTTGGTGTGTGGTGATGTTTTCTTGGAGACACTGGATGGTGACTTGGGAGTCTAGTTAGCTTCCAGGGAACTCTCAGTGGTGTACTGGTCTGGAAGGGGAATGCCCAGAGTGTCCGGTGTACCTTACCCTAGATCACCATTCAGTGGTAGTCATTAACCCATAAAAACATACATGACAACTCTCTTCGTAGTCCTGGCATCAAGGAAACTGATTACATAAATGATAATATGAATACAGATGGCAGGATTCCTTACAAGAAGTAACCTTTTCAGGAGAGGCTAATAGAGGCCTTCCCATAAAGGGATCTGGGTATAGATCATAGTATCTATTTATTCCAGTGTTCCTTTTGTCCTTATTTAATCATAGCTTTTCTAGTTCAGTTTTCACATTCATCTCTTTCCTAAGAAAATTTCAACATAACAATTGCTTGGATTTAAGAACATAGTGTTAGAAATATAGGGTTCCTAGTAAGCAAAATAGCCTTGCAAGTTCCAAATAAGATGCAATTTTGGCAAAATATGTTGAAGTACCTGAAGAAGAAAGGGGGGATGGGAATTAGCCTGACTTTTTTTTCAGCTTTTTAAAATTTATTTATTTGGGGACAGAGAAAGAGTACATGCATGCACATGAGTGGGGGAGGGGCAGAAAGCGAGGGAGAGAGAATCCCAAGCAGGTTCTAAACCTTTAGTGTTGAGCCCAATGCGGGGCCCAAACCCAGGAACTGCAAGATCATGACATGAACCAAGATAAAAAGTTGGGCGCTTAACTGACTGAGCCACCCAGGCGCCCCAGGAATTAACGTGATGAATAAGTCTAGTTTCCCCCCACTCTGTCTCTGTATTGCACCAAACTTGGTATTACTAAATGTAACATTTTGCCTATCATGCTTTAAGTTTTCTTCAGGGAAAAGAAAAATAAAGCAGTTTTTCTCTTTAGGAGTAAAGAACCAATATTACGTTGTTATGGCAACCAAAGTTGCAAAACATTTAAGAGAAGGCTGGTTCTTCAAAAGTTGCTATAACTTGGTAATCATGCATGAACAATGGCATTTGTTTGAAATGCACTCATTATTACCTGATTATAATTGTCCCCAGGATGTTCCAAAGAATTTCTGGAAGAATTACCTCCTCAAAGCCTTTTAAAAAATTAACAAGCCAACTATTTATTACTTTATTAAGAAAATTATTCCAAACATTTCACTGGGTCTAGTATATTTAAATCTATTTTCCTGTAATTTATGCATATCTAGAAACTTTTATATTGACTAAAAATATGCATCACCTATAGCTAGGCAGAAGTCTATAAATTATTTATCAGCCATACTTACAGCTATTAATTGGGTTTTGAATGGAGGGCAATATCAATATTTCAGATGATTTTTATTCTTTACTGACTACTTGGTTATAAATACATGATTTTCATGTATAAAATGTAATGATCACGTAATATATATGAAATTGTGTGTCAATATTTGTCAACAAGTTCATTCTGTTTCCAAAAGGATTCTAGTCTTAAATTCCTTAGTTTGGTATTTCCTCAGTATGTGTGAAAATTTTATTAACTACAAAATGTATATAATATCACTACATTACTTAGAAGTTTAACAGAAACAATTTTAGCAGCAAAACACAATGGAAATGTCCCCAAGTCTAATACAGTGATTTTCAGCTGTGTGCATGGATGTTTTGTAAGCGCAAATTTCAGGTCCATATTCCTGGACAATAGGCTTGGGATGGTTCTCTGATACCTCTATCTGTTTCATAGGTGATTCTATGTAGCATCATCACTGTTTGAGAGCCTTTGGACTGTTTTAAACAGGAAGCATCTTTTTAAGTACTGTGAACATCGCTAAGAGTTCTATAATGGGAATATACAAGATCATTCTAAATACTATACTGAAACTTTATTTCTAAAATTGACTAATTCTTCCAAATAAGCCTGAAAAGGATGCTCCTGGACAATATTCTCTACAGAGTTTGTCAGTAATTCATAGCTGGAAGAATACTGTAGGGTCAGAGAGACAAACAGGTGGTCCTGATGCTAGGTGGGGCCTGCAGCCTTGCTGTTGAAGCTTGCACAGTGTATTTTAATTGTTTTAGTTGAACTGACCATGTGTAAACTGTATTTGAAGTTGAACCATTTAGTTTTTAGTTTCTCTTGGAGAATCAGAAGTACTCGCAGCATGGGCCTGCTTTCCCACTGAGGCTGGACTGTGTTCTCCCTTCACATGCTTCTGGCTTCTCCAGGTTGCCCCCAGTCCCTGCCTCCTAACCTGTGTGTGTGTGTGTGTGTGTGTGTGTGTGTGTGTGTGTGTGAATTTGTATGTATCCCCCTTTGCCAGGGAAATCTTGGGCTTTCAGCCTCTGTGCTTCCTCTGGACCCTGCACATGAGGTAGCTGGATGGAGCCCCTCATTCAGATCTATAACCTGCCTGTCTCCCTTAGCAATGGGGTTTGCACTCTGGTGCCCACCATTGTCTTTTTCGAGTAATGAGCTCTTTTGTCACTTGGAAGATTCAGCTCAAGTATTTTCCTCTAGGAAACTTTATCAGAATTTCCAGACTAATTTAAGTGCCCCTTTTCTGGGCTCCCAGAGCACGCTGTGTATTTCTGGACCCTTAATACATTATTACATTGGAAAGATTTGTGTTTCTTGCACTAAGACCAAGGATGGAAGGTGGGCATTGCACACAATTGGGGCACCAGGGTGGCTCGGTTGGTTTAGTGTCAGATTTTGGCTCTGGTCATGACCTCAAGCTCTGTGGGTTCAAGCCCCACATAGGGTTGTGCACTAACATCTCAGAACCTACTTCAGATTCCGTGTCTCCCTCTATCTGTCCCTCCCCCTCTTGTGTTCTTTCTCTCTCTCTCAAAAAAATAATACAACAAAAAATATCCCTCAACAGTAACAACAGCAACAAAAAATAAGCATCAGAGGAAAGCTTAGCAGTTGAAGGCAGGGTAAAAGTTGAGTCACAGGATGAGGAAAGTCTTCTAAACCTCTCCAAGAAATACATGTTGAGTTGAGTTGTTCTTGGTTAAGATCACTATGAAAAACCTGCAGCTTTACTCTCTAGGAAGAAAGACAAATCTTGTAATAGGGAGCTTACTTTCTTTTTCATTTTTGGGTCTTGGAATGAAATGGGAAGAAAAAGGAATGAAGCAAAACATGGGATAAACAGAAGTTTACCTGGAGCAATAAATGTCTAAATAGAGCCAATTTTTATTTTAAAGCTCTCTGTCCATGTGATAGGCACTAAAACCCCTTCAGGGATAAATTGGTGTTTTGGGGCTAATAGTCAACAATGTTAGTTGCAGTGATCTCCCTCCAGGGACTGGGAGAGTCTAGGTCCTCACAGTTTGGAATACTTTGTTATTAGATGAAATATTTTCACACCTCAGTTCATTTTACAAAGAGATACTCCAGTTATTACCTGTTACCCTTAAATGCTGGAAAATAAGAAAGCAAGCAAAATCAAAAATTTAAATTTTAACATGTATTTTTTAAAGCATACTCCACAGAAAAAGTATAGCCAAAAGAAGAAAACACGGAAAAGTAAATGTTAATTCTCTTGTCCTTTCATTTACATTTTGGTGTTTGTTTTTCTATATTTTAGTGACCTGGGTTTTAAAAGCATTTTTCCTTGGGGTGCCTGGGTGGCTCAGTTGGTTAAGTGGCCAACTTCAGCTCAGGTCATGATCTCACAGTTTGGGAGTTCAAGCCCTGCATCAGGCTCTATGCTGACAGCTCAGAGCCTGGAGCCTTCTTTGGATTCTGTGTGTGTGTGTGTGTGTGTGTGTGTGTGTGTGTGTGTGTGTGTCTGCCCCTCCCCTACTTGTGCTCTGTCTCTGTCAAAAAAAAAAAAATGAATAAATGTTAAAAAATATTAAAAAAAATATTTCCCTTGCTAAAAGGTATTTTTAAATATCAACAACTTAAGATACACAGTGTTGCATTTTTTTAAATTGAAATGATTTACTTAACCAGTCCCTACTCTTGAACGTTTGGCTGCTGTACGTTTATCATGAATGTAACTAATCCCGTGATATGCATCCTTCTCTCTGTAAGATTTATGTGCAACTCTGAATATTTTGGGGGAATAATTTCAAAAGAAGACTTTTTTTCTGGGCTCAGTCCAGTGTTTTCAATTGTCCTTCAGAAAAGTATGGATGGATATACACCCCACATTTGGAATGAGAGGGCTTCTATATACATACTCAACCCAGTATCGAAGAGTGTCCTTTTCACTTGGCAGCAAACATGTACCTTCTTCGTATAGAACAGACTTCTAAATTTGTGATTTTATCCCCCATCTCATCCTTACAGTGTGTGTGGCTAATTTAATGTATATTTGGTTTAGACTGCTTTTTGTTTCAAGAGATGAAAAACTGAACTCAAATTGGCTTTAGCACAAGTGGCAATTCATTGATTTGCTTTGCTAAATATTCATTTAGATCTTACTCCAGGATTACTAAATACAGAGGCTCAAAATATTTTACAAAAAAAAAATTCCCCTTTCCTATGTACTGCCTCTGTTTTGACAGTCTCAGATAAGCTCTTCCTTATATTACGAAAGGGTAGCCAGTATCTCCCAAGATTGGATATTTCCAGTTTCTAATAAGGCACAAAAGAACAAGTGCTTTTGCACCAGCAAATATCCTTAAGTCATTCTCCTGGGACCAACACTGGCCATGTGGACATAAAGTATCTAGGTACTGTAGGCAATGCTGATTGGCTTGGGTCCACGATACTGACTTCTCCTCTGGTCCAATAGTAGCTAATGAACTGAAGTGGGGGAAGGAAGCTCATTAAGTGAAAAGGCGAATGCCAGAAGGAAGTGTTGAGGTAAATTACAAATAGTCGCTATAACATTGTCTCTCTCTGTGTGTGTTTTACTTATTTTTTGATAAAACTGGATTGATGGCTTGTCTGTGTTACTGGTTTTTCAAAGAGTATGTGCCTGGATTTACTTGAAAAACTGTTTTCTAAAAAGCAAATCTCTACCTGTACCCTAATAATCGTTTCCATCTGCTTTCTTTTAATTTCTTGGTGTCTTTCTAACTTCCTGATTTGAATACTATGAATTGGCTATTTATTTTAGTTAAGGTAAAACCAGTTGGGCAAAAGCATGAAAACTGAATAGTTTTAAAGAATGGATTCAGTAGTGCAGAAATCTGAGGATCTTATTTACGCCAATTCAACTTCTCCTTGCTGAGAAATTTCCAATTGTCACATGACACAATGATACCAATGAACAAGGATTTCATCATATTAAAGTAGAAGGATATTAGTTTCCTGTGAAAGATGATGCGTGTAAAAAAAAAAAAAGTGGCATCTGAAGGGAGTCAATTTGGAACCTCTCTAAAGGTGGTAGGTACAGTCGGGAATCGAGGGCCTTTTTGGCACAGCAGGAGATAGCTACAAAGTAAGACAAAGGGGTATAATAGACATATATAAAGTTTCTTCATTGCAATAAGGGCAGACCACAATGAGTCTAATGGGAATTATTTATGGAAATGTACATTAAGCTATTAATGTCCATTTTATAAACTTGAGTTCCACACTAGTATATCAGCCCTTGTGTTAGTTATGGAACTTCTTTAATTGACCGGTGCTAACTACCTTTTTGCTACTCCTTAGAAAATAATAAATTGTTTAATATTAAGATGAGCCACCCTGGGCTTGGATGAGACATAATGAAGTGAAGCAGTTCTAAATCTTTTACTCAGGCATTTAACTAACAATGATGAAGCCTTTTGTGTCTGAGACAACATATATTTTCAGGGAAATAACCACGCAAAAGCTTTATAGACCTACACTTGCTAAATACCCCTGACCCATTTCTCACTGAATATTTTTTGAGCAGTTTCTTTAAATTATGCTGTCAAACATCACTAGATCCTGTTGTATTTTTGTACCCCACAGTCTATACAACCACATTTCAGTCTCAGGAATAAAATGTTTTAGATGAGTGTTTGTTAAATTATAGTCAAGAAGCCAGCCACTCAGGGCCCAGATGGCATTGCCTGTGAGTAAATGAGGAAGATCCAAGATGAAAAACCTTTCACTTCCCAATGCAGTCTGACTAGAGCACAACCAAGGTTAATTTACAAAACAGCATGGTAGTTGACCCTGACGATGCTTCAACACATTAATCTTGGATCTTAGTGGCAGGCTGTGTGAAAGACCCTGCCTCATCCACCTCATGAAATACTGTATGTAAAAGAAACACGAAGTGAAATTCATAAATTATATTTAAATATGACTTCTCGTATAGTGCTTACAAACAGAGCCGGTAGAGCCAAATTTCTTGGGTTCAAGTCTTGTTTCTGCCTTAAGTGGCTCTGTGACCTTAAATACTTAATCTCTTGATGCCTCAGTTTCCACATTTGTAAAATTAGACTAATAGAAACCTACTTCATAAGCTTATTAAAAGGATCGAATGAGTTATTATATCAAAAGCTCTTCCAACAGTGACTGCTCTAGAGAAAGCGCTACTATTTTGCATTTCTGTTTTAGTGGGGCTGCCCACACATGACCTTTGCCTTTGTCTCTTGTTTTGGGCCCCTATACAGTTGTGATGAATAATGCCTAGGTATTTGAAGCGTTGACGCTTGTGAACTTAAAGGGACATTGACATGGTGAATCAAAAAAACCAAACAGGTGGTAGGGTTTCTGTGACTTGGCAGCAGGAGAAGCTCAGAGATTTGATGCCTGGTTCCCCCATAGATGAGGTCTCCGCAGACTTGTCCAGCTGGAGGAGGTGACCCCCGAGAAACAGCAGGAAGAAGGAATGAGGATGCAGTAACCCGTGCGGGACCAGTCTGGTAGAGCAGGTAGACCTCAGTTTCTGCTCCGTGTCCGAGCCACACACCCTCTACAGGGCTTTCAGCACAAGTACCTTGAGGGCTGTTCTCTCCTGACTTCTCCGAGGCCACATCCCAGAACTCTGCTGCCTCATCCCCTCAGTGCCAGGCCCTGACCCTGCTATCTGGCTTCAGGGTAGCAGAACTAATCAGCCTAGGCTTGCTGTTTTCCTGCCCATAATGTTTGACAACGCTGAGACTGTGTAACCCCCATAAGGCCTGCCGCATAATCAGAGACATGAAATTCTTCAGGCGAAACCCTGAGAGCAGGAGGGCTGTTGGTCTTCCAAAAACACAGAGAACACATTGAAGAATGCACCTGCTCTCTTTAGATATTACTTCCCTGCCAAAGCAATTGGTTATAAAGAGCTTTTTTTAAAGTCACAGATGCACTTAGCCTTCAGGTTAGAGACAGGCAGAGCAGAGGCCAGAGGATTAAGGTCTTAGCCTAATGCCAGACAGGTGACAAGTCTTGTATAAATGCTAGTTGCAGTTTATTACTATGCTATTATTGTGGCTGAAGAGATAGGGTGACCATTTACAAGGACAGAGAAATTAACCAGAGGGAAAAATTGTAAGAGCTTTGGAGAAATCAAATCTTAACAATAGCATCGAAAAAAGTTAGTACTTAAAGTGAATTGGACCACTGCAGTGAAATTGGACCACTTTAGATAAAAGTAAAAATGTTCACTGCCTAGGCATTGCCTTAGACTCTGAGAAGCATCTCCACTTTCAGCCTCAATCTGCTTGCTCCTTGACTTGTGGGATTCTTCCAGATGGCAAGCAAATCATGGTTCCAGACTCACTTGGCTCAGAATCTTGGCTCATGTTTCTTATTCCATTTGGACTTGTTAACAAGGATCCAGATTGTCTAATTCATGGATAGCTTATAAAGTACAAGATACCCTAACACTAAGAATTGTCCCCACTATTGCCTCTCTCAGCCCTAAGTAGGGTCCTTAGAATTCCCACCATAAGGGTTCAGAAAAGATGGCCCCAGGAAAAGAAAGTGGCATCTCAGCAATGTCAGTGTAGGCAAACAACTGATTACTAATATCTGGACAACTTATAAGTTTGAAATTTCATGTTTGCTCAGATACTTTGTTCCAGGAACAATGGACTCAGTTTTTCTCAATCCCCAGGAAAGGAGTAATTTTATTATAGCTCCACTGTACAGTAAAACAATTGAGTTCGATCATCCCAAACCAATTTTTTGTTACCTTCAAAGAGTCCAAGAGAGTAGATTTTACCTATTTCATCAAAACATGGATGTTTAAAGTGGGGGAAGCAATGAAGCAGAATGCTGCCAATCAAAAAATTTCAGTCTCTACAATGCTACACATTAGCTATGAAGCCCTCAGGAGTCTGATGTTTGCTTTTATTGGTGTGGTCTACTTTGTTGATTCTTTACAAAATTGAGATTGGGATTATCTAATATCTGACAAATGTAACTTCTGACTATTTTTATTTTTTTTTACTTTTATTTTTTTTAAACAAAGTCTGATTTATTTTTTATTTTTTAAATGTTTTTTTTTAATTTATTTTTGAGACAGAGACAGAGCATGAGCAGGGAAGGGGCAGAGAGAGAGGGAGACACAGAATCTGAAGCAGGCTCCAGGCTCCGAGCTGTCAGCACAGAGCTTGACGTGGGGCTCAAACTCAACAGACTGCGAGATCATGACCTGAGCTGAAGTTGGACACTCAACCGACTGAGCCACCCAAGCGCCCCAAGACTATTGTTTTTATTATAGTGCCCATCCCTTCCTCAAGTTTTTTTTTTCATTTTATCAGTGATTTCTTTCATAGTTTTTATGGTAATTTCTGATTATTTTATTTTTTAACTATCTCTTAGGCTTTATGAAGTTGGTTAGAACAGAGACTTTGTTTTTCTTGTTCAGTGCTAAATTCTCAGTTTCAAATAGAATCAAGTACACAAGTGCCATGTTCATGTTAAATATATTAACCTGGCCTTACTCCTTCATGTTGCATTTACAGATAAGGAAATGAAATTTAGTAGAATGCATTTGATACATTGGAGATCTTTTGTTCAAGGCAAAATCCAGAAGTGAGCCCCAGTCTGTTGATTCTTAGAAGTTATTTTCCCTTTTACAACAAGTTGCCTCTTTTCGTACGTTAAAAAAAAAAAAAAAAGTTCTTAGTCCCAAAGTACATAATATAATCACCTAGGGAGCTTTATAAAATCTCAAAGCCCACACACCACTCCTCACCAATTACTTAGAATCAGTATGTTTGAAGCTCTGTGGAAGGGTCCAATGAGCATTCAAGTTGAGAATCTGTGCACACAGGTGTGCAAGGGCAGGCTCAGAGTTGGGATTTCATGTAGGAGCCAGTGAAGGGTTATACAAGCATTGCCCAATGTATTTAATTTAGCATGCACCTATATAAGGTTGCATTTGGAACTTTGGTTCAATTTAAGAAAAGCTCCAGCTGTCTCTTGATGATGTCTGAATCCCAACTTTTGGTTGCCTGTATTGTTTATTTCCTCCCTGGGTGATTTTTCAAGTCCCCATGTCTTGGGAAGGCTTATATGACCACTACATAGGCCAGTTTGGGGTAGAGGTAGAATGACAGCAGAATAACCAATTCCTATACTAATGAAGTTCTCTAAACAAGGTAGGAAAGACCTGAACTCAGGTGGTAATAATAGCAATACATTGGAGGGAGTAGGGGATATATGTGAGACATTGTGGAAATAGCTCTATGAGACTTGGCAACTGAATGAATGTGAGCGCTATGGGGGGTGGAGGCGAGGAACTTCAGAGAGCCTTGACAATTGTGCCTAGCCTGATTCCAGAAGTAATTTGTTACCCACATGTGGTAAATTAATACTTTGAGTGACAGTGTACCAATTTGCAAATTACTTCTTTCAGGGCATTAATGACTGAAGAGCATAATCACCGTGGCATTATTTTTATTAGCATTAGCATTAATAAATATTTCATGAGCAACCAAAAATTACAGTGCCTATACTTTGAAGAATAGGTATTCCTCCAAAATATGAAATAGAAACCTCGGGCTCTCACCAGTGCCAAAATTCTGTAAATATTTATAAATAACAATTCATTTGAGTAGAAGGTTAATTGAGATGAGTTGCAATTATGCTTAATGTTAAGTAGTTTTGTTTATGTCATTATAAATTGGAGGGCTTGAAGAATTGAGCAGCATGAATTCCAGTAACAATTTAACTGTGACATTGGAAGAGTTTTACAAACTCTCTACATCTCAGTTGCCTTATTTGTAACCTGACGAAAATAATTTTTTATCCACCTGAGAGCAACAGTCTGAGCCAGATTTTTCCATTTACTGGAGGTCTTAAAAAGTTTTTTTTTTTAAAGCTATGGAGGTTGATATAGTATGGAGAGGGCACTAAATAAGGAATCTAATGTTTTGTGATCAAGTCTCTTTATTTCAAATGATGCAAGAATTAGACAAATAACCGCTTCTTTTGAGCTCTAAAATCCAAAATTCAATATCATGGAACATACTACTTTAAGGAGGATGAGTATAGCAAGATAATCAGGGAAAAGCTAGCATAATGAATTTCTAGAAAGACAGGGAAGCACAGTGGTCTGGGTCTAAGAAGAAAAGAGGACTCCTAGGATTGTTCTTGAGACTTCCTTCATCCATGATTGTATGAAAGTCTCAGAGGCAGGTGATGACAATGCAAGGTCTTTCTATAATATTTTTGAATTTTTTTTCTAATAGAAGTGCTATTGTTGCCATTTTAAAATTTAGGGAGATGGGCTTCTTTTAATGGGGAAATTTAAGAGAATTTGCAAAAGAAGTCTTCTGCTCTATACAAATGCCAGGGATGCAATAAAGAAGGCACTTTATTTTGTGGCATTTTTGCAGATTCCTTTTCACCATGCTTGTGTAGGCATGTAAGTAAAATAAATTAATGATTTAGTAGGATTGAGTTGATGAAGTGCGGCAATAAAGACTGCCAGGTACAGGAATAATTCAGTCTTTTATTTTAAGCCACTTGAAAGCTATAACACCAGAGGGAGATAGTCACACCATCAGCAAGCCCATAGAAAATGCTTTCACACCATTGGGAAAGGCTCTGCCAAATTTCTCAAGAAATTATGAAGTGAACGAGACAAAATAAGCCAAGCCATCAAACATCAACAAGACAGGTGTGAGTGGCTGGTAAGCACCATTTCCCTGACACATGTCATTTAGACAAGCAGGCCAGAGGATTATATAAAATGCAAATACGAAATAATATCTAGCATTGGGACCACTGCTTCAATAAGACTACTTTGAGGGGGGGGAAAAAGTTAAAAATAGAATTCTTAAGAGCATGGTACTGAGATCTGATATAAATGACAAAGTTGACTTAACAGGAAACGTAGAAAGTACTGAAATTAGTCATTTTTGAGGATTTATTTATTGAAGACCTATGTGCCAGACGTAAAGCTTAGGTACTTCAGATGCATTGGTGGAGTTTACATTCTAGAGAAAGAAAAACAGGCAGTAACCATAGTAAATTAGATAGTATGTTCGAAGGTGATATGCCCTGGATAAAAAGAAGAAAAATAGTGTAAGGGACGGAATTTTGGGGCTTCCTTGAGGAGGATATAGACAGAGTAGTCAGGGTAGGATTCATTGAAATGTAAGCAAAGATTTGAAAACTCTGAGAGCATTGGGGCGGGGAGGGTTGACAGGGAGATGTATTCCTTCGTCCAGGAAGAAAGAACAGAGCCAAAGTCCTGAGATGTGAGCATGCATGGCATATTGAGAAACAACAAGGAGTTTAGTTGATGTGGCTCAAAAGGCAAAAACGAGTGGGGGAGCTCAAGATAACCAAAGGAAAGCAGAGAGCAAGTGAGGTGAGCAGACTGACTGTGCGATCAGATTGGGCCTGGAGGCAATCTTGGGAAGAATGTTGGATTTTATGTGGGGTTTTAGGCAGAGGGATTACATTATTGGCACAGAGGAGGTAGGACTTCTGTGTTTAGACTGGGAGTGGGGCAAGGTAACCTGCTAGGAGGCAAGGGCGGTATAGAAAAAGGGGCAGCACAACTTTCATGAAATGTGCTCCTAGCTGATTACCTATAAAGGGAAAGAGTTTTGTGGTATATTACCCGTATCTGCTTCCCCAGTCTGACTCATGGCCAAGTGCACGTAAAACAGAAGTCAGAAAGAAAAGTGCCCAAACCTGGAGAGTTGACTCCTTTTCTCTTTAAATATCTCCTCCCTCCATTTTCATAGTTCAAGTACTTACATTCTCTTCTGAATCTAAAGCCACGTTTCTGGTTCCTTCCTCTTGCCTAGGACCTAATTCTTTGCCTCTAAATAACTGCTAGTTGCCGCTTGGTCATGTGTCCACTTCCCCCAAATCAGTGTTTCTAAAACTTAGTTTGTCACCACCCAATTTAATTTCCTTAATCATGAATCTTGAAGTCTGTTGGTCATTCTGTCTTAACACCATTCTTTCTAATTCATGGTTCCTTCTCCCATATATGTAGGCAATCTTTGAAAGGTATTAATGATTCTTTCAAAATATTTTTTGTATAAAGTGTTGCTTCTTTTTCCTACATCTGTCACCTAAAACAAACCACATCACATCTTTATATTACTATAAATTTCCCAAGAGTTCCTTACCAGATCCTGCCTAAGAATATCATAAACACTATTTGTATTGACCTACAGAACACTTCAAATGTGTACGATGTATAATCTAGCATCTAAAGAAGGATCATTAAATGTACAAATATTGTTAGGAAGAACAAAAGAAGTCAATAGTTTTGACTGTATGATGATTAATATAATGGTATATCAAAAATGTAATGATTGGAAAGATAGACAAACCAGGAAAAGTAAGTTGTTACAAATGAGACTCCATGTTGGTGTAATCCAATTGGAAAAGTTGTTTTCAGTGATGACTTTCGTTGTCATTAGGATGTTGGTAGGAGGTTAAATGGATACAGTGTTTCTATAAAGCAATCAGGCAATACCTACTGATAATTTTTTTAAGTCCCATTAGCAATATAATTAAAATTCTATTTATTTTCTTGAGAATTTCAGAAAAAAAATGTTTCTAAATAAATGTTCAAAGCAAAGTTACAAAAACAAGGCCTTTCATATCCATCCAGTTTTCTCTATCTTTACTATTTCTGTTCCTGGGGGCCATTGTCAGGACTTCACCCATGTTGTTTTCACTGGAATGTAGTCTTGTTCCCTTCTAATTCATCCTACATGCTTGCCACTAGAATGAGCTTTCTGAAGCATTGTTCTCAGTGATACTTGCTGCAATGATGGGAAAGTTCTATTCTGGACTGTCCCATATGGTAGCAGCTTAGACGCATCAGATATTGTGTAGCTAGTGCAACAGAAGAAATGAATTTTTAGTTATACTTAATTAAGTTAGAGTCAAATAGCTGTATGTGGCTGGTGGCTAAAGTATTGGACATCATAGTTCTAAAATACATGTACCTTTTGATGACTCCTAATGCCAAAAAGTTTTCAAATGTTAACGTGCCTGAAAAGGCAAGATCCTCTGAACGGCTTGTTAGGAAAGTAGATGGCGAGGTTTTATTTTGGTTTTGTTTGTTTGTTTGTAGAAGAAAGGGGCCACAGGCCTACTGGACTGTAGTCATTTTTCCCCAGAGACTGAAGGTGAGGGGCTAGATGAGTTTGTCTTTTTTCTTCTTCTTTAGAGATGGAGAGATCCAACAGAGGACAGTAATAGCCTTGGCCTAGGCTCGGACAAATGGTTGATACAGGGCAGACCCAACTTCCATCACCCCCAAATTCAAAGGTTTATTCACCTTATACTTTAAGCAAAGGGCTTTGAGTACTTTCCTGCTCCAAAGTTTTAAGATTTTAAAACTCAGATCTAGGAACGATGTCCCTTCCTTACCACTAATTTCAAGGGCAGAAGTCAACATCGCACATAGTAAAAACATATTATCAACTCTGTTGCATTAGAAAAATTTACTTAAGCCACATGGACAGAACAAATCTCTGTGGGTAGGTCTTGTAAATATGAATTCTCAATCTCAGGTGATTCTAATGGAAGTTCTGGGCAAAAATTTAAAGCACAGAAGTACAAATTTCTTACCATATTGTAGAAAAAATGCTCATGATCTGGCCCTTCCAACTCTCCAGTTTCATCTTACATATTACTCCACATTTTCCCACTGTCCTCTACCCTATTTTGCCAAGCCATAGAGAGCTACTTGATAGATACTGAGTGTTTCCATTCACTGAGAATTTATGTGCTAGATACTTGTCACATTTTTTCATTTAATTTGTAACACAATTTAATGAGGTAGAATGTATCCTTTCCATTTCACAGAAGAAATTAAAGCTTAGGTTGAGTAATTTACCCATTACTATATAACCAATAATGAGTATGATAGCAGGAACTGTATGCCAGAGCAATGGGTGAGATATGCATAAGCAGTATGGATGGATCCCAAAAACTTGATCTGACTAAAAAGAAAAAATAATCCAATGTGCAATACCATTTACTAAAATTAAAAACTATATGTAAAAGACTTGACACATTTAACAGAACATATACACACACACTACATACATACATGTGTGTACATGCATGCATGTATTAAGATGAATGAGTGGGGCAGGTGGTAGTGGGGAACATGGACAAAAGAAAATTAATGGATAGATGGGTGAATGAATGAATTAATGAACAAACGAACGAAACTGAAGAAGGGTCTTGTTGGAGCCAGTTATAATATGTCAGCAGGACCTGGAGAGAGGCGGGGAGAGAATGAGAGAATAAAACAATGTGTTCTATCAATAGGTTTCTTTTATATAGAGTGTTAGTATCAGAATGTGGATCCTGAGAAACTTAACAGAAGCCCATGGGGAAGGGGAAGGGGAAAAAAAGTGAGGGAGGGAGCCAGACCATAAGAGACTCTTAGAAACTGAGAATAAACTGAGGGTTGATGGGGGGGTGAGAGGGAGGAGAAAGTGGGTGATGGGCATTGCGGAGGGCACCTGTTGGGATGAGCACTGGGTGTTGTATGGAAACCAGTTTGACAATAAACTTCATATTTAAAAAAAAGGAATATGTTAATAAGAACAATTGTTAATTGCCCTCCAGTTTTAAATTAAAAGCCTATCACACTGTGTGCATTACTAAATAAAAGCACTCAGTGCCAAAAGTTGATATTTTGGCAGCATCCCCGTTATTACTCACAAATGCATGTATGTTTCATTACAGAGCTGAAAGAGCAGTTAATGTTGTCATTTTATGGTTTGTTTGCTGGCTTTTTCCAGGTATCTGCATGGTTATCCTTACACGTTGTTTCTCTGAGGATAAAAATTTCTAAAGAGAGTTGTTAGGTATTTAATTTGTTTGGCATATTTCTTCATGTATTAGACTCAACAGAATCGTATCGATATCTGTATCTATCTCCTACTATGTGCCAGAAACCATGCTAAGTTTCTTAATGAATGTAAAGTACTTCTGATGATCATGAAGCATCAAGTAGATAGCCTCCCAAAGCCTGAATTATTTTCCTTACCATCAAAGCTTATCACGTGTCCTATTAAATTTAGTTGTAATGTCTAGAACAATCAAATTTATGCTAGCACATGCAGATTGTTTTAATTATATAATCCCAGCCAGTCATTCCAGGAAATAATATCAAAGAAAGATTAAACTGCAGCCCTGAATAGCAGAATGTGATACTAGAAAGATCTTATGTGCAAGAAATTTGATCCATATTAAATTATTCTTCAATATGTTTGTCAACATTTTGCTTCCCTTTGTGTGCATCTGTGTACATCTTTCTCACCAAAATGACTGGCATAAGGAAGATATTTAAAAAGTGACAACTAGTCCAAAAAAAAAAAAAAAACAAACAAAAACAAAAAAAAAACTCAACATTCTCTCTCTTTGTTGTTGTTGACTGACTAAATCTGGTTTTAATACTGAGTGGAATTTTCAAACATGACCCTGGGGCAAGAGAGAAAGCAAAAGTCAACATATTTCCCGAGGTATTAAAACTATCAGAAGGAAGTTCTAGTATTTCCCTTAAATACACAAAATGCAAAATGAATCAAGATATGATGTCATGCTTTATTGAAGTATTTATTTTCATTACAATTCACACAGTTCTTCAAGGTCAGAATGACACTGGTCTTACCAGAAAATCTAGGATTTGTGTTGCATAAGTCATTCTCTACTGTTTAGAAAACAAACCATGAATTTTCATGAATTGGGGACATAGCTCTAGGAGCTAGATGATATCAAAATTCAAAGATAAGGGACAGTGTTTCTGTTTGAAAGGCTTCATTGGAAAAAAAGTTTAACTTTTGTGGTTATGCTGGAAAAAAAAAAATGCAAAGACCAGTACAGCCTCTCCTTTTTTCTTTTAGAAGTTGTGGAGGTTCTTTTTTTCAGCAGTGTGATTCCCTGACATCCCCCGACTGCCATTCTCCTCAATTTCCTCTCACATCTGCCGTACAGCCCCCTCCCACACACACAGGACAGAAGTGGGACAAGAGGAGAAGAAAATGATGAGAGTAATGCCGAGGGAAGACAGCAGTGTGTTTAACATCACAAGATCAGAGGGAGCCCAGAAGCAGAACCTAGAAAAATCCTTTCACAGCATGCAATATAGAACAAAAATCCCCAGAAAACTCAAATACTACTATTATCATGTTTCAAAACAAGAAAGCTAAGAAAGGTGACAAAAGGACCCAAGAAAGGCTAGCACATACTTTTAGCCACCTGTGTGTCAGGTGGAAAGTTTTCATCAGAACCCTTTAATTCTTGCCTTTGATGTCTAAGCCCAATCAAGACAATAATGTGTCCTTGAACTAAAATGAATCCCCTATGATAGGCTGTATCACTCTGGGTGATAAACAAAGCTTTTAAACACATAAACTAGCTCTGTAGGTGGCCTTCACTCACTCCAAGAAAGCTTTTGATTAAAATCAAAATGTATGTAGGAGCAAAGTTGAACGAAAGCACACAAAAAGTTTTGTTCCATTTGGAAGAAACAAACATGAAAATGAGGCCTCTTCAATACTCTGCAAGGGTAGACAAGCTTATGAAAACAGTCCTGTAAAAGGAGAAACAACAACTTTGCTTCCACGGCCTCAAGATTTTTTGCTGGGGAGCATAACCACAGAGGGTTGACCTACCCCTAAGTAATTCTCTTCCAAGGTGTTGCCTAATTTGCTCAACCACAAATATGAACATCTGCTCAATGGGCTTAGGTAAGAAAATGGAAGAGCAAACTGAAGGAAGCTTGTGACCTCTGACTTGATGGCGGTCCGTTTGGAGGCAGCCTTCACAGGCAAAGAGATGGACACTGTGCAAACAAGTGAAAGAGATTTAAAAAAAAAGCAGGAGCGAAATGGAAGAACAACGGGAAATAAAAAGGAGAGACTGAAGTTAGATTTTCAGCATTAAGAGAAGATCTAATGGATAAGAATTTGTCCTGGCTTATATCTATAGAAAGCTACAATAAAAATTGGAATCTCTGCTGCCTAGTAATAATGGAAATACGGAAGCATGAGTTAGTGGGTAAGTAACAAGAAAAAGCTATTGTAATTGTTAGAAATATACACCTAACAGTATCCTGTTGGCTATGGAGTGTGACCTAAAACTTCTGGAGACACATCTCACAAGGTGATTCTACAGCTGTAATCACTAGAAGTAGAAATGCTTTTCAGGTTTTGGAGAAGGCCAGAGAAATTCCGAATTGAGGGTATTGTTAGTAAACTTACCCTTTAATTTCTCAGAGAGTGCCAGCTTAGACATGTCAGTGAACACTGCCAAAGCATTTACATGAAGTTCTCCAAATGCACAGTTTTTCAAACACTCGTACATTCTCATGGAAAAGAGAAGGAGAAGTTGGTTAAGCTTGGTTGAATTTAGTTACCTGTCCTTTTTCTAGGAGAAATAAAAGGAATGGAAACTGTACACAAACCAACATTTCTAAGCCACTACGCGGAAATTCTGGCAGATTGGAGGGGTTGAGGAGCAAAGATGTGACGATCTGACTCCATTGCAGGGAAGACATAAAATAGGAGGTTTTACTTTTTTTTGCATTTTTAACTTTTAAATTTTAAACTGTTAAAAATTATGGAAACGTTGTGATGGTAACGTGTCAATAAGAAGTTAAAATTTTAAAATGAATTCAAAATGTTCTTTGTTATGTATCATCTTGTACTGAAATAAAAGTGACTGGAATGAAAACATAATCAGCTGAACTTACATTCTTGTACAATTCAAAGTACTGGGCCAATCCTTCAGATCATGCGCAGATAGTAACTGTTCTGCATTTGTGTTTATAATGAGGGACTGGGCGAGCCAAGAAAACTTTAAATCAATATTTATTACCCCAAAATATTTAAACCAATGTCTCATTTTCTTTATCAAATATATTTTTCAAATTAGAACTGCTAATAATCAAAGACAGTTGTAAATTCACTATCAACTAAAACTATTGTGGACAGTTATATATTTAATTCTTGAAAAAGTGCTTCATGCTTGAAGGAAACATCAAAACTTCTATATTAATTCCCATAAGGAGACCAGGTACTGACGCATTCATGCAATCTTAACTGTTTTATTCAAATTTTAAAGATTCAGGATGATTTTTGGTTTTTGCATAATAAAGAATGTCAATATAAATGAATCATTGGTTTAAAATGATTTTCAAATATCTGGCCTTAGGGGTTCCTGGGTGACTCTGTTAAACATCTGATTCTTGGTTTCAGCTCAGGTCATGATCTCAGGGTTCATGATTCAAGCCCCACTGACAGCAAGGAGACTGCTTGGGATTCTCTCTCTCTCTCTCTCTCTCTCTCTCTTTCTCTCTCTGTCTCTCTTTCTCTCTCTCTTTTTCTCTTTCTCTTTCTCTCTCTCCCTTTCTCATTCTCTCTCTCTCTCTCTCTCTCTCTCTCAAATATATAAACTCTAAAAGAAAAAAAAAAAGTAAAATATCGGGCCTTTAAACATCGTTAGCACTTTTTCCTCCCTGGCGTAAAAAGTGGAGATTTGGGAGATACCGATTATTAAAAAAGAGAACTATTAAAAGGTTCCTAATATCACTAATTAGGGACAACCACTGTTAAGCATTAGTATATTTTCCTGAGGGAGGGAAGAAAGAAGTGAGAAACAGAATATTTTATAATATTATATTATAATATTTTATTTTATTAATTTAATAATATTATATAATACATAATGTAATATTACCTGAAAAAAAAAAGAAAAAGGAAAAGCAAAATACTCATATAAAAGGTAGCAATACTTGGCTTGTAAGTATTGCTTGTAACAATTTTCCCAATTAGCCATTTTGCCTAATAGGTTTTTGTGTTTCTGAGCAGTAGTCATTCAATTTTTTGTGAATTCACATCAGTTGCCCTTTTACTGATTTCTTCCATTGCTTTTAAATTAAAAATCACTAAAGATTTATATAAAAGATAGGATCTAATCTGAATTGGTTTTTTTTTTGTTGTTGTTATTGGTTTGTAATTTTCAAGATAATGCCTGCCAGGGACCCAAGTCTGAATAACTACTTTGTCTATTAGTAATTCCTTCATGTGAAAGAAAGAAAGAAAGAAAAAATGTACCAGGAAACTAAGTGGCTTGTTCAGCTCACAACTCAATCATACACACGTT
The DNA here is from genome assembly GCF_018350155.1 of Leopardus geoffroyi. Classification (NCBI taxonomy): domain Eukaryota; kingdom Metazoa; phylum Chordata; class Mammalia; order Carnivora; family Felidae; genus Leopardus; species Leopardus geoffroyi. The sequence continues at coordinate 133,798,108 of NC_059331.1, read as the reverse complement.
TTTCCTCAAAACTATCATTGCTACATGCAGAAGTTTGTCCAATTTTATCAAATAGTTTGTTTTAAAAGCTTGTGCCTAAGGGTTGAGATTCAATATTTAATAATTATTGCTGCTTCATGAAAGATATCCTCAAGTGAAAGGGGCACCTTCTTTTATTTTTATTTTTTTATTTTTAATTTTTTTCAACATTTATTTATTTTTGGGGGGACAGAGAGAGACAGAGCATGAACAGGGGAGGGGCAGAGAGAGAGGGAGACACAGAATCGGAAGCAGGCTCCAGGCTCTGAGCCATCAGCCCAGAGCCTGACGCGGGGCTCGAACTCACGGACCGCGAGATCGTGACCTGGCTGAAGTCGGACGCTTAACCGACGGCGCCACCCAGGCGAGGGGCACCTTCTTTTAAGTTTACGTGGGGGTTCATTCCGGAAAAGTGTACTGCAAGCATCTTTCATTAAGAGCATCAGCCTCCCAACTGTCGGCTTGAATCTACTCTATTCTCAAAATAGTAATCAAATGACTCTTTAAAAATGTCAAATTGTTCTTCCAAAGCACAGAATATAGGATGGAAAAAAGGGTAACTTTAAGTGCGGAAACGTGGCAAACTCTACCTTCACCAAATGATGGTTAATATCATGTGGATATCCTAAGCCCTCCGCTATGACATGACCTCTTGCCCCAAACCCAAAACTTCAATCTAACCTTGAGCTACACATCAGACACGCCCAGAGTGAGGGAAATTGCCAAGGTGTGTAAGACAAGGAAAGATGGAGAAACAGTCATAGACCAGAGGAGACTGTGAAGCCATGACAATGTAAAGTAGCTCAAATCATGGCCTAGGTCATGGAACAGATGAAGGGCATTGATGGAGAAACTGATGAAATCCAAACAAGTCTGGAAGGTGCTTAATAGTAATGCACCAATGCTGGTTATTTACTTTTGACAAAGATGTCATGGAAGGTGTTTACAATGGGGAAACTGAGTGACACACATATGGGAACTCTTACTGCTGACTCTGCAATTTCTCAGTAAATCCAAGACTATTCCAAAATTAAAAAAAAAAAAAATTGAGACAGATCATTTTACTCCTTTTCTCAAAAATCTCCATTTGCTACTCATCTCACTCAAAGTTAAAATGTTTTAACAGTCCTTGTGTAATCTGCCCACCCATGAACTTTTTAATATCTTTCCCTAAGTAGTCTTTCCACACCTCACTTTGTTCCAGTCATGCAGGACTCTGTGCTATTCCTCTAACACATTAAGCATGCATCTGCCTCAGGGCCTTTGCACCTGCTTTCTCTTCTGCCAGATAGCAGCATGATTTATTCCTAGACTGCCTTCAGATTGCTGAACACATTTCTCCCTTGTAAAGAGGTCTTCTTTGAATGTTTTCTATAAAATAATCATCATCTGTCCCACTCTGGCACTCCTTATTCCATTCACTCTGCTTTATTTTTCTCCATCTGATATAACATCACCAGTTGACATATTTACTTGTCCATTTGTTTATTATTTCTTCTCCTGGAACACAATCTTTTTGAAAGTAGGGACTTAATTTTGTTAACCGCTTTCCTTTAGCATTTAGAACAGAACCTAGTGTATAGTCAGGTCTCAATACTTTTTGAATAAGTCAACAATAAGGTTTTCATGGGTTCACTTCAAAACCAGAAATGTAAGTAAGAAATACTGTTTTGCTATAAAGCTGACAACCATTATTTCTTGGGAAAACCAGTAATTTATTCTGACATTATCCCCTTGATTAATTGTGTGTGTTAAAATATTTCAATGACATCAACTACCAGATTTTAAAAAGTGTCTTTGCTTAGCAGAACAAAATAATCAAAATCTTATGTTCTCAAAACCGGTTAGGGAAATTTTGTTGGTGTAAGAAATCTCAAAGTTTGATTTTAAACTTCTATATACTACAAGGTTCTAGAGAAATATGCTAGATATCAGTGTAGAAGTTCATTTCAAGAGACAGATTCATTCATGTAAATATTACTGATGTGAAATAGCAACACAAGTTCTATATTCTTAGAAATCCCTAGATATTCTTAGAAATCCCCAGATATTCTTAGAATATCCCCAGAATCAGGTGAGGAAAAAAAATTCTTAATAAATCTTCTCAAAGATCACTATTTATTATCTGTCTGTAGAACAACAACAACAAAAACCAGGCTAGGAATAGATTCTAGGTCTGTTTGCAAAGATAAAGTTTCAGTCAAAGGAGGTATTTTTTAAGTTTATCTAATTTTTACCCATATGAATATGTAGGTCTGCTGTTTTTATATATATTCCTTAGTTTAATTCACACTGGCACTAGATAAGTGACAATCTAAGTAAAAAGTACACAATATTAGAGGAAAAGCCCTTCAAGGTCTGATTGCATTGTCCTTCACTAATTGTGTCTAACAATTTATTCAAAATTTGAAACGTTTTTCTTTTTTGAAAAAAGGCTTTCCACAGTTTATAAATAATAATAGAAAATTAAAGGCTGTGTTAACGTATTTTGAGTTACCATATTTCTTAAAAGACAAATTATTTTCTTTATCCATTTTTCGGAATTCTGAGTGATGAAAAGCTCTCACTGGATTCTGAGCTTTATTGAAATACTATTTTTTTTTATTGTTTATATTTGGGAACCACAGATGGTTATGATTGAACTGAAGAAAAAGACTGTGTTCAATTTTTAATATTTATAGAACTCATCTATTTCAAAAACTAAGCATACTGGTTTCCCATCCCACCTGCCTCCACTGTCCCGCCTCCCAAAAAGTTGGGTCTAGAGTCTGGGCTAATTGGGACTTGATAGACCTGACGGTAATATTTTACATATGGCAAGAAAATACGTTTATAAGGTCATCAAATTATTAGGGCATGGAAGAAAGTTCTGAAGTTGGAAATGATTTCCATAGTTGCTCTTCTAATAGAAGAATTCCACTGATTTAAACCCAGCTCAAAACTGATCTTAAACATTAGGTGTCAATTTATAACCTTGTGAAAGAATTACATCATACGCATTGCCACAATTTTGTGTAAATTAGCCATTTTCTTTTCTAACTAGGAGTTTGTCCCTTTTGACCACCCTCACCTGTTTTGCCTACCCCCAGCCCTTTGCCTCAGGCCACCACAATCTGCTCTCTGTATCTTTGAGTTCTGGTTTGCTTTTTGGGTTTTGAGATTTTGTGTTTTTCAATTTCACATGTAAGTGAGATCATACGGTATTTGTCTTTCTCTGTGGCTTATTTCACTTAGCATAATGCCCTCAAGGTCCATCTGTGTTGTTACAAATGGCAGAATTTCCTTCTTTTTTATGGCTAATTAATATTGCTGTGTACGTGTGTGTCCCACATTTTTTTATCCATTCTTTTATCAGTGAATACTTTGGTTGTCTCCATGTCTTAGCTAATGTAAATAATGCTGAAATGAACATGGATGTGTAGATATCTTTTTGAGTCGGTGTTCCCATTTCTTTCAGGTAGATAAATACTCAGAAGTGGAATTGCAGGATCATATGGGGGTCTTATTATTAATTTTTTGAGGAACCTCCATACTGCTTTTCATAGAGGCTGCACCAATTTACATTCCCACTAACAGTGCACAAGCGCTCTGTTTTCTCCACATTCTTGCTAATACTTGTTATTTTTTGTCTTTTCATGCTAGCCATTTTGACTGGTGTGGGCTGATATCTCATTGTGGTTCTGACTTTCATTTCTCTGATCAATAGTGACATTGTGCATCTTTTTATGGACCTGTGGCCATCTGTACGTCTTCTTTGGAAAAATGTGTATTCAAATTCTCTGCCCATTTTTTAATCAGATTGCTTGTTTTTATGCTATTTGAGTTGTATAAATGAGCTTATGTTATATTTGCCGCCAGTGGAGGTCGCAATTTAAGTTCATCTTTTGAGGTCGTCCTTTGAAACACATAGCAGTGTGGAAAACAAAATATATTTTTTTAGGAAAAGAAGCAATATATATCTAAATTGTGTGTGTGTGTGTGTGTGTGTGTGTGTGTGTGTGTGTGTTTACATATATTAGCCCAAAACAAGCTTAATGCCTCTGTGGAGTATATTTCTGCAGCAGGTGCACAAAGTGGTAAGTGTGTGAAGCTACAAGTGTGAGCTCTCTGGGCTTTAGACCCCGATTAGGTCAAGGTAGCAAGAAGTTCATTTACTGTGATGTAATGAATATTACATCAGCCTCAATTCTTAACACGAAGTTCTCAGATATTCTTTTCTGACTCGTTGCCCCATGTTTCCACTGCCCTCAAAGGAGGATAAAAATAGTTGCTTTGGATCCCTGAGGACAGTGGCCAAGGACAGCATATACCTTGAGAGACAGGATGGAGGAGACTCAGATTTGAAGCCTAGCCTGAACCCAACCCAGATACTGGCTCAATGAATCGATTTGAAATGTCCCTAGTCCAGAGCCACTAGTCATCAACCTAAGACCTGATTCTGACAAGATGGCTCTATGAGGCCAGATGGAACAACTCAAGAATTCCTAGATAGTAGAAAGGGAAACCTGGAATTGAGAGAGGAAAAGCAAATAACAATGCATTCAAGAGGAAGATGCAGAATAAGCATTCAAAACATATGAGAAAAACTACCATTATGGGAGATAACCAACAAAATCCTACTTCAGAAAATGAATTCACATAAAATAAAATAAAATAAAAATAAATGAACAGTTTGTCACTGACTTTAAAAGTTCGGTTCATTCAGGGGCACTTGGGTGGCTCAGTCAGTTGAGTGTCTGACTCTTGATATTGGTTCAGGTCATGATCCCAGGGTTGTAGGATTGAGCCCCGCATCAGACTTTGCCCTGAGCATGGAGCCTGTTTGAGTTTTTTCTCTCTCTTTCTCTACCCCCTCCCCCCCGCCCCTCCCCTACTCATGCTCTCTCTCAAAAAAAAAAAAAAAAAAAAAAAAAAAAAAAAAAAGGAAAAGAAATAAAAGTTAATTTCATTCAGCAAATGACCCTGGGAAAATAACTGAGAAAGCAGAATTTGTTCTACCTTAACTGTTAATGACCATTAATAGGAGAATGGTTAAAAAATGTTAATACTATGAAATTGTATACACTTGTTTGTTGGGAGACAATCCTCCATGGCACCTCTTACATTTCTGCATGTCTTACAAGAATGTATACTGAATAGCCTTGGAAGATAGAGATATTATCTCCCTCTGGAGTATAGGCTATGTTTGTTTACTCTCCAGTATAATAAATACAGTGTCTTCCTCTAGCATCAACATAAAGCTGTTCTTCTGACTGCCAATTAATGAAGATTTGGCATTCTCTAAGTTTGGGTCATTCAACCGTATATACAGACATTGCCTATCCTTCTTCGTGTTACCCTATGGGAATTGGAGCTTAGGGGATTGGTATAAATGCTGATACTCCTGATATTGCTATTGCTGTTGGTAGAAAAGTTCTTTATCTCTGACCCAAGAGTCTCATGTCGTCTGCCAGCATCCATGAAACTGTGGCAAGCTAGCTTTCAACCGGCAAACAGTAAAATCTCAGACCCTTCACAGCTGTTAAAATTGTTAAAAAATTGAAATATATGGAAAGATAGCCAAGACATACTGTTAGGGGGGAAAATCAATAATGTATTATATACACATATATGGCACACACATATTTGAATCCAACATACACCAATAAATATTTAAAGAAAGTTCTGGAAGGATATATACGAAATGATAAAAAAAAAATGATAACTTCTCTATTGGAAGAGAAGACTGCTTGGGTACTTGAGTTAGAAGTGGGTGGCACAATGAATATGGTACTGAGGAGAAGTGTTCAGGCAGTTGCCTCGTGATCCATTCAGTCTCTCTGGGGGTGGGGAGCACCCCTGGGGAAAAAGTAAGGAAAAGTGAACTATTCTTATCTCCTCATCAATTGGACTCTCTCTCTCTTCTCTCTCTCTCTCTCTCTCTCTCTCTCTCTCTCTCTCTCTCTCTCAGAGAAAGACACTAATAATATTTGGTAGGAGAAAGAGAACTTTCCATAGAATTCTTATAGTAGGAAGCCCCTGACTAAAGGTTTACTGTAGTAAATAAACTCAGAATCTATGGTTTATAAGGCATGACTCCTTAGAGAATGTCTCATAAATTATAGAACTCCTTTGGGTATAAAATGCAGATGTTTCATAACTTTAATGTTCTTGACTTGTCAGGTAACCCTGCAAAACCTTATTTGCAGATTCCATATATTATTCTGGGCCAGGAAAAGCATGGCTAATGTGGGAGGAAGGACCTGGAAAGCTGTGTGGAATTTCCAGGACTCTCTATTTGGTCTATGTTTCTTGATTGAGGATATCCTTAAATGATTTGTAAAGCTCACTACTGGGTGAGATACCTGATTTGTACGAGTCTGCTCTGACAATCCAGTACTTTACTCCTCAAGGTACCTTCTCTACCCAACAATTGTATTTTGATTATTCTTGAAATTCATCAAAAACTCCATGAACTCTTTTCAACCTCCTTTTCTATACTTGCCTAATGAAAACTGTTATTTACTTCTTTTTGTCTTTTTTTCCCCCCTCAGGTTCTATTATACAGTTTCTTCCTGGCATTTTCCCACTTTTCTGACAACTCGTTTAATGAGAATTTACTTAATTCTAGATACTTGGCACATGTTTTCCATTTCATACTTAAAATACCCCTGAGATCTAAGTGTTACTATCGCTGTTGTACAGAGGAGCATCATGAGGCTCAAAGAATGCAATAATCTGCTCAAATTCAAATACAGCCTTGATCAAACTCAGGGTTTTCTGATTCTAAAGCCTGGGCATGAACACTTCTCTTCCCATCTTCTCTCTGACTCTCAAATGTTGCTTTTCTGGTTTCTTTTCTTGCACTTGCATTCTTGCTCCAACTTTGTGGTTCTTAAATTTTTGTGGATCAAGAATCACGTTGAGAATGTGGTAAATCTCTGGACTTACTTCTCAGAAAAGTGCATACAGAAATAAATACAAACATATTTCCTGATTTCTGTGGGTTTACCCTATAGTCTGACCATGTCAAGAGATGCCAGTCTACATGTTTACTCTAGTGATCTCCTCAGGTTAAGTAGCTTCAACTAGTACCTATTTGTGGTTACCATTATTTTTTTTAATTGTATTTAAATCCAAGTTAGCCAATATATAGTTTAACAATGGTTTAAGGAGTAGAATTTAGTGATTCATCACTTAATAATATAACACCCAGTGCTTATCCCAATGAATGCCCTCCTTAATGCCCATCATCCATTTAGCCCCTCCCCCACCCAACATCCCTCCAGCAGTGCTGTTTGTTCTCTGTGTTTAAGAGTCTCTTACGGTTTGTCTCCTTCTCTGTTTTTATCTTATTTGTCCTTTCCTTCCCCTATGTTCATCTGTTTTGTTTCTTAAATCCCACATAGGAGTGAGATTGTATATTTATCTTTCCCTGACTGACTTATTTTGCTTAGCATAATACACTCCGGTTCCATCCACATTGTTACAAATGGTAAGATTTCATTCCTTTAAAATTTTTTTTAAATGTTTATTTTTGAGAGAGACAGAGAGCATGTGAGCAAGGGAGGGACAGAGAGAGATAAGGAGACACAGAATCCGAAGCAGGCTCCAGGCTCTGAGCTGCCAGTATAGAGCCCAACACGGGGCTTGAACTCATGAACTGTGAGATCATGACTTGAGCTGAAGTTGGACACTTAATCGACTGAGCCTCCCAGACACCCCAAGATTTCATTCTTTTTGATCACTGAGTAATATTCCTGTGTGTGTGTGCGCGCACGCATGTGTGTACCTCTGTTTTCAGATGTGAGTTGGGCAGATGATTCCTTGTGGACTTCTACCCACATGCTAACCAAATCTGGCATCAGGTTGCCCCTTACTCGCTTTCTGCACCAGGCTTTCTAGTTCAGACCTCATGGAAGCTAGACTGGCCAGAGAAAGTACAACCTGGAAGTATGAGGTGTGGATACTCTCAGGGACAATGGAGACCAATGGAGTAGGAGCTTATAGATTAATGTCACTGCCTCTTGTCCTTTAGGTACACATTTCTGAAAAGTATTCTGTGCCCTTCTCAGCTGGTACTGGCAGAAATGAGCCCCATTGCCCAAATGACAACCTCATTTAACCTTTAAATTGACTTTTCCTCTCTACTTGCTTCCCTGTCCCTGATCCCTCAATCCTGCTCTTGGAATCACCTCCCAGATAAACTAAATATACCTTCTTGCTTCAGACTCTGCCCGCAAGGCAATCCTATACAAACTGAAAAACTCTGAAATTTACTTTTCTTCTCTGGACCTCTTCTTGGAGGTCCAAGAAAGACCTAAGCCGCAGCCTTGGTAGCCTTAGGTAGGGCCACTCGTGGACCTCACTATAACAACAACCTCATATCTGGTTTCACTTTCTCCCTTGAGTCTTCTTCCTTTCCAGTGTCTTCCATTTTTTTGCATGAATGATCTGTCTAAACACAAATCTGAAACTATCTTCCTGCTTTAAGTTGTAGCACATAGAAAAAAAATGTTGAATTACGTGGCATGGCATAAAAACTCATCTTGACCACAACTTCTATTCTGTCCTATCTTTATACACTGTCCGTCCTGCTGAAGTGGTTTCTTAGCCACACTGAACATTCTCTGGAGTTAGAACATGCCACGCTCTTCACGCTCCATGTATTTGTGGATGCCGCACCTTGTGTTTGACTGTCTGTCCTCCTCTCCTTGTCTGCTTGGGAAACTCGAAATCATCCTTCAAGAACTGGCTCAAAATAATACTTCATCATAATTCTTGTTCCTGCCAAGCCTTAGTCTTGTGCAATCCCATCGAACTTTCACGTTTCTCTCTGACTTCTGACCATGCACTTTCATAATTTGTTCACGTCTTTATTTCCCTCAGTTTGCTATGTGCTCCAGAAATGCGGGAGCCAACTCTGATTTATCTTGTCTTCCTAGTGCTTAGAAAAAGTGGCCACTTCACACGGGCCAAACTTGACTGAATGGTACTGAGAACGTCAAGAGAGAATTCTATGTTGAAGAAAAGCACAGGGAAAAGGGGATGGTGGATTTAGGAGGGGATGTTTATCAACAGGCAACTGGGGGAAAGAAGGTGAAGAGTGATGACTGAAAGTGGAGTTGGAATGTTACAGGAAAGCCAGCATCATGAGAAGAAAAAAATGTGTGCAGGTAGAATGCAAAGAGGACAAAGACACAAGTGACACAGACCGATGTTCAGGTTCAGGGGTGTTAACTCTAGTTTAAAAAATAGATATATCCCACAGGTTTTGAGTGCTCAGTTTCCTAAGTGCTGTTATTTCTATAAACTGCTATACTCTCAGGATTAATTTAACATTACGAATTATTCCTTAAAAATGAATATGTACATATACACGCACCACAATGTACAAGATAATCTTAAGTGATTTAAGTGATAATTTCTATTTTGAAACTATTCTACAAATTGGAATTTGCCTTTTGAGAATCTTGATGCTCCAGGCTTCTATCTCAGAAAGAATGTGGAGCATCAGTTTCTGAATATTTCCTATTTTTACCTGATCTAAAAGCCAGAGAGGGAGCCCCGGGAGCAGTGGTATCTGGCTGCCAAACACTTAGAAACTCTCAAAAATAAAAAGCTTGACATGCTTCACCATGCAAGTAACTTCAGAGGAAATAGATTTGATTTATAGTGTTAATTCTCCTTACTAGACCGTAGCAGGCAAGTAGAAAAGATGAGAAAGCTTATTTTTTTTTAATTTTAATATAGAGGATATATTGGAGAGATACCAGACCTGTAATCATGTCCAAAGTTTCTGAATTCATATGAAAAAAGGATTTCCCACAGTTTCAATAAAAGGAATGTTTCCTTATGAGTGCAGTGTTGTTTTTCACTTTTCTGTAGTGATAGGATATTCTGTTGTGCCACAATTTGATAGTCTATGAATGCTTTTTTTTTTTTTTTTGATATACTGCCAATAGTGTCTTGATTTTTTTTTTTTTTTTAGTAGGGTACACTTGTATATATCTGTTCTCTATTATGTTTTTGTTTTTCTGGGTTATTTCGCCATGGGTTTCTCCTCTCTTCCAGTATCTATATCATAGTTTGATTTTCCCACAGAAATATCCGTAAACCTTCTTCAAATCAGTAGTTCTGGACATTCTTCCAGGATATATAAGTGGTTACATCAAACAAGGATATGCACACACTAAAAAGTTCATTGTTTTCTGGGATCTTTTTATGCTTAGATCTTATCTTTTTAAATTTGGCTTACCTGAATGCGATAGAAATTTGTATTTTTAGCTGAACTGAAAGCAATTAGAAGGTACAAAAAACTGGAAAATGACATAAATACAATTTCTAGACTAAGTAAATACCATAGATGTATTGCAACTATAAACTTAGAGATTGTAAGATTTTTATTCTCCCTTGATGAAGTTCAATATAAGTTACTAATACTACTTCTGTCCGATTTTACATATATACACACATGCACATGCACACACTAGTTTCTTCCAATAGCTTATAGGAGTTCCTAGACCATAAACTATCCCTGCGAATTGATTCCACACTCCCTCAAATATGACTTTTCATAAGCCAAGTCCTTTAAAAATACAACATTTCATATATTTCTCAGACTACATGTCAAATCAGTATCATGCAAACATAATACTTTTACTACTTTCTTAGAGCATGGTGTTGAGAGGAAAAAATTTAATATATCTGTGCTACATCTACATTAATGCAATGGTGCAATATTGAAACTGCTTTTATCTGCCACATTTCTCAAATGAAAGCGGCAGCTAAATTTTATGGTAGTTAAACTGTGAACCTTGCACACAATCTTGCCTATACGGATGTGGCCCATGGTATTATTAAGGCAGTAGTCTTTATTGTGCATCTTAGACTTTCAAAGTTGCTATGGATATAAGAAGTCTATCATGTGGCCATGTCTACACCGTAAAATTTTCCCAAAGTGCGCAGCAAATTCTTGGTAGAGTTCATAAGCCTTTCAAGAAATTAGAGTAAAATTTCACCTGGCATTTGTGAAGCAGGCTGTAGAGGAGAGTGTGGTCTACCTTGGCTCCCAAAGACACTAGATGTGAACTTACCAATAGTTCTTGTATAGCTTTAGAATAATGACCAATTGTTGGCATCTCCTGCTGTCTTCCTATCCCATACTTTACACACAAGGGAAGTGCAGACTCCACTATTGAAATGAACGATGGCTAATATTAGGTATTTTGAGGCAAATGTGGTTTCTATTAGAGTTTAGTCCAATCGTTCACAGAAGTTTGCCATTAAGAAGGAAAAGGGCTACAGATAAACAACTTGCCATGTGAGTGTGCTTAAATGGCTTAGAGAGGGATTCTGTTTTAAATATCCTTATATTTTTTTCTAAAATAAGTATGCTGGAATCCTTGCTGTGATGCTGATAAACTCCTTGTATCACTCACAGTCAGCAATACCTTTTCTTGAGCTGTTCCGACTGAGTGAGTGGCATTTACTATTGGCAAATCCCCCATAGAGTAACCTGAGCTCACACGTGCCTAGCCACAGCACCAGTAATGACAGGATTCTGAGGGGATTTGAAACCCTACCTCGATAAATTTATTGCTGTTTTTCAACATATATTCAAAGCAATACTTTGGCACTATAATGTGATTCTTGACAGGGCTAAGGTAAATTCATCTTGCTAAACTGAAATGTTTCTGGCAGATGTCTACCCTGGAACAATCATATTGTGTGTACTGTAATCTATGACAACCACAGGGCTACTTTAGTTGTGAAACTTACAAGTGGAATACTTTATTAATGCAAACTTGGGGTGTCATTATGCAACGTATTATCCCTCCATATTTTTTTTTCATGTAGAAAACCTTTTTGAAGACAGTCTGCCAACTTCCAAATAATGGAAATAATTGAGCGCATATAGAAAAAGTAGAACTTTCTCATCACAAAGATGTGCATCTATAGGTATTGTGATGCTTTGATAGGATCATACGTGTTGAAAGTCATACTTTCTGAAATTTAAGAAAGCATAAAAGTAAAGTGTTTTCCCTGATTACATATTAACTTTTCTCTCCATGGAAATAGTCATTTGTCCCAGGCACATGTTCTTCTTCAAAGAAGAAATGATTATGATGTCACTATTATGTATTGAGATACTTTAAAAATAGGTAAGTTTCGGGATAGACTCTGCCTAATTATATGTACCCCATATATACTTCATTATAATTTATCATATTTTAGATCAGAGAACCTTAAAGTTTTGTTTCAAGGAAAATGTAATTCAAAAGAAAGACAACTTTTTTGACTCTCATAATACACGAGAAGCCTCAGCACGTGACATTTTTTATTCTATGACATGATCTCTGAAAACAGGAACACCCAAGGAATTGTGATATACAATATTTTAAGAATCTGGCAACTGTAAGTTTTTGTATTTTGGTGTTAATTCCCACTGCCTTGTCCTCCGTACTGTCAACAATTATTAAATATTTTAATGAACAGATAAAATCCCTCAGTTCGTATTTTATGATCTAGTTGCCAGATGCAAATCAAACTACTTCCCGGGAAGCTGCATTGTGATTCCCTTTAAGTACCAGCCTCCATCACTGGGGACAAAAAGAGCCCAAGGGACTCCCTTTTGCCCTGGTGCCTCCCCTCCTCCCATATTATTCTTAGGAAGCACCTATATTTTAAAGACCCCTTGAAATTTAATTAGTATTTGCAATGTGAATTTAAATGTTTACCTTTAAACATAATTATTTTTTAAGAAAACAGTCTAATTCTATGGTCCTTTTGCAAATTTTGTGTGTGTGAGTAAAGAATAAAATAGTAAAAGCAGGTTTGGGTCATTTTTTTTTCTTTCTGAACTAAGGAAACATAATATGTGATGCACAGAACTTAAGACAAATTAGGCAATCTCTCGGGGCCAGTAAACACCCTCCCAGACTAACACAAAACTTGGAACGTGTCCAATTGAAAATTTGAATCAGGTTGTGCAAAAAGACAAAGGCTGGCAACACTATAACTTTGGAAGATTTACTCCCTAATTTTCGAACTGCTGGAGGCGCACCAAAGAGATTTGGGTCATACATTACCTAAGACTTATGATGGGAAGTAGACTTACTCATTAAGCCAATTAAAGAATGACTCATTTAGCCAACAGTTAGTAATCAGTAACTGGTTAGCAATCTGTTTAGCTAAAAATGATCAAACAATAGTGTGTATAGTCCAGTGGAAATTGTCCTCTCTTTCAGTTATTATGCTTATAATTGTCATTCAGTGTGTTGTAGCAACACACATCTGATTCTGTGCAGTTATTCAAGCCACATATATGTGTGTGTGTATACATATATATATACCTACACATATACATACATACTCATTAATTCACATAATAATTTAACAAATATACACAGGAACACGTCCTACGTGCCAGGAACTCTGGAGATCCTTTGTCCATGTCTCCCTACTCCTGTTTTCCTTGTACTTCCTCCCCCGCAACCCCTGGCTACACACATTAACATCCATCTCCAGCATCTTAGGGAACTGGAAGATTTTACTCTGGTATTTTTCTCACTAGTTCACCACCAGAACACCATATATACCACCATTCCCACCATGTAAACCCTAAATGGAATTCTGAAGAAGTTTCCGAATATTGGTGACACTGTTTACAAGCATTTTCAGATCCATTATCTGACTAGTGAAAACGCGATATCGGTGGCCTGAAACATTAATGGGCTTTAAAACTTTTGTGTACTTGACTTTTATCTAATATTCATGCAGTTGGTTTTGTTTGTAGGCACCAGGCACATTTAATACTTCAATTCACCTAGGATAGTCTTTCAGCTCTCTTCCAGAAATTCATTTAATTCAGTCCCTCCTCCCACCCCACTGTGTTCCTACAGTCGGTGCCTTAATTCACACCCTCACCATCTTTGGTGTAAATGAACGCACAATCTTTTAGCCTGCCTCAGTTCATCTTCAGCCCCTCTAGTCTGTCACTCATACAGCTGCCCCAATAAAATTACATCAAAATATAAATTTGATCTCATCATCTCCTTGATTAAAATCCTTAGCAAGCTTCCCATTGTCTACAGGTCAGAGCCTACAGGTTGAACTTTGGAAACCTAAGGTTGATGTTGGACCTACTTTAGCTTAAAAGTATTTGACTCTCAAGGCATACAGATGCCCACTTAAGTTATTGTATTACCTTTGTTTACATTCATATGGAGTCTCTAAATAGGACATTTCTGGAAAGACTAATTTCCAGGCTAAGATTTCTATTGTGGGTCTGCTTATATTGATAATGATGTTGCATCATTCCAGGTTGTGTGGAACAAAGTTAAACCTTGTCATCTCTAGGAATCCTAAAGCTGTATAAACTCAGTTGTAAACTTTGGATAACTCCTGATAGTGATACTCTCTTTCCTTCCCTCTTCCACTGCCAGGTTGTTATAGTGTCAAATGTTAGCATCAAGATGTGTAATCATTGAACCTGAAATTGCTAAGTTAATTTCTGGAGTGTCTAGTGTATTTCTTGCAGTATTAGATTTGACTAACTGTCCATGCTAAAGAGAAAAACATCTAAGAAACCACCAGAGTTAACATTATTTTGATAAATCTTAGAAGCACATGATAACTTGATTGGATTCAGACAACATGTGCATTTGCACACACAAACTCATTCTTCCTCACTATCTCATTGGAGTACTGACAGGAAACAGCTCACTCAAAGAGCTTAATTGAAGAGCATTTAATAAAATGGACCGTTTATGAGAAAGAATCAGTTGTAAGGTAGCCAACAAGGGCGTTTGGAGTGCCAGAAACTAGCAACAGTGGGAGATGTTACATCTCTATGTCTGAAGGGGCAAAAGCAAGACAGCTGTAGCTCTAGACAAGGGTGACGACACAGCAGCACTTTATGGTGGGGAATGGAGTTGTTAAAGGTCATTTCATTACCTGGCAGGAAGGGGGCCAGGAAGTAGGGTAAGAATTAACACCTTGACCTCTCTCCTCCCACCTTCTGATTTCTCATGACTGCCATCAGCTAAAATCAACTGGAAACCAGAAAGCAAGGGAGCCTGAACAAAGCAGGCAGAGACCGAGAATAGACCTAGAGGGACAAATGGAGAATGGACCAGAAACAATTTATAATGAACACATAACTCTTGATTCCTTATCCATCTGGGGGCGGGGGAGGGGGACAAAGAGGGATAGTGTTAAGTAGGCATACGATAGTGAAATATTGTGGATTGATTGATTTGGGGTCAGCGCATGTAATGGGATTTAAGTAGTATAGTGGCTACGATTTTCAGTCTTCCTGGGAGCCGGCGCCAGGATACCCACTCAAGGTGGGAGAGATGAGAGACAGGAAATAAGGCTGGCGAGAATTCAGATCCCCATGTCCTCATGCCAGCTTCAAGCAGAGCAGTTGATTGAATCTATTATATTACATTATATGTAAGATTTCTTTTTTTTTTTTAATTTTTTAAATGTTCATTCATTTTTGAGAGACCAAGAGAGACAGAGCACGAACTGGAAAGGGGTAAAGAGAGAGGGAGACACAGAATCCAAAGCAGACTCTGTCAGCACAGAGCCCAATGCAGGGCTTGAACCCACGAACCGGGAAATCATGACATGAGCTGAAGTCGGCCACTCAACCGACTAAGCCACCCAGGTGCCCCTGTATGTAAGATTTCTTAAGAAACATAGGGTTGTAATAGCAAGATCTGGGAAGAGAAATCAGGTTTCCGAGGTCTAAGGGAACTGTGTTACTTTGGGAAGTGAATTTAAGCCATCTGTCCCCATTGTTTCATCTGTAAAATGGAGGGGAAAATGCACATCCTAGATGAATTGTAGGGTTGTAAAGATCAAATGGGAAAGTGGAAATGGTTTTCTTCTGAGAAGTTAAACAAGCTCTACAAATGTCAGGCTCTATCGCTTTTGGGTATGATCTCATAAAGCCGGTCCCTGAGTATGCGCTTGTAATCATCATCCTCTCTTTTTGACTATCTTTCCCCTACACATGGAGCACTTCACTCAACTCCAACTTAAACATCACATACAAAGAAAAGATAAGCAGTAAGAAAATCCAAATGTGTTGGCAATACCGCTGCATGTTAACAAGAGAGAACTAGATTCACGTTGAACTCCGTTTTCGTGGTGCATAACTCTCCTTTCCATAGGTCCTATTAACTTCAAAGGGAGCTCCGTGCATGTAAATGATTATATTTATTGGATGCGCCAACTCCTTCTTATCCTCCGGGCACAATTAGAAATATCACAGAAAAATGAATGTCAGAGACTTGGATCCATATTTGATATTCTATAGGAAACTTCCCATAGTTACAGATGTTAAAAATCCTGCCCAATGGTCCAGTTAGGAATGTGTAGTATTTCTTCTTCTTTCATCCTTGGAATTATTTTTTTCTCTCATTTTAGAATATTCTTTTTTGCATTAAAGGAAATATAATTCCCTGTAGGTCTAGATAAGCCAGTGATAAAATCTTGTCTTGTACAA
This sequence comes from Leopardus geoffroyi, assembly GCF_018350155.1. Taxonomy (NCBI): domain Eukaryota; kingdom Metazoa; phylum Chordata; class Mammalia; order Carnivora; family Felidae; genus Leopardus; species Leopardus geoffroyi. Next base: position 133,781,592 of record NC_059331.1, on the reverse strand, counting down.
CTTGGTACTGTGATAAAAATTTGGACCGCGTAGCCCCTCTCTTTCAAGGAACTGTTAGTGCTTCCCTGAGATTGTATCATTAATACTTACAGTAATCCTGTTCCTGCTTCAAGTTCGTTCTGGGAACTGCCGGGGGAGTCAGTGTCTAGGAACTAAATTCCTGGATGCCCAGTTTCATATTACATCCTCTAAGCCACACTGTAATTTCAGTGTTCGTTGTGAACTCAGGCCATTATTAATATTCTTGTTAGGTAACTATAAACTCAGGTTTTCTCCAGTTGAAATCACCACAGTCAAGGAGAACAGATGGTGGGTGTATGAAGAGCTGCACTTCTCACACCAATTTGTTGTTCGTTCTCCTTAAATTCAGTTGTCTGATGGCTCTTGGTGGAAGTGTCTGTGAAACTAGTTCTGACAAACAACTTAGGTCCTCACCCAGACTCATAGTGAACATAAAGGCCTTCCTAGTGTTACATACATGGCTCCTCAGCCATATAAGTGATTATACATTATAATGTATATACATTATATATCCAATATATGTATTATACATCCAAGAGGGCAGGTTAAGTTTTTAACCGTCCATTTCTTTAAAGTGACAAAAAAAATGGAAGGATCCTCTCAAATCAAATATTCAGACATTTATGAGAGAGAAAATATATATTATGAAAAGATAAAAAGCTTTTCTGGAAGTGTACCCACATGTGATGGGTGGTATGAAAGATATAAAGACTTTCCTGATGTTTTGATAAGCAATTTGATTTACCAAAGAGTCATTCTAAGTAGTCTTATAGACAAAACCATATCCACAAAGTAATTTGGATCTACTTTGAATTATTCGTAAGAAATAAGTAAGCAAAGACCATCTATTTTTAGTAAATATTGATAGAGCAAAACAATCCAAAGTATATATAACAATCACATTTCTAGTGAAAATGTGTGTAAGTAGGTTTATTTTGAAAGGAAAAGTCCTACTCCCAGTGTCATAACCAATTAAATTCTCCAGGTAATGACCCCATTTGCATAGCGAGCGGAACCCACAAGTGGGAATTTTAATGGGCACACCACCTGAGTACAGTAATTGAGAGTGACACAACTTGAACTAGTTTTGTGCTTACCCCACTGAAAATTCTACTCAGATTATTTTTAATGTCAAGCTACAAGTCAAATTTCAAGATGATGGATTTGTTCTTTTTTAAGCACTGAGTTTGAGTAAAAGAAATGCTTTAATTCTGTTATGCATTGCATATCTTTGCTTTAACTAATCTGTAGTTCTGATTCTTACCATTGCTTCATTTTCTTCAGTGATTGGAATTTAATTTTATTCATTAATTTGTGAATAATTAGATAAAAAAAAATAATGTCCTCAGCAGCAAATTGCCTTTGGATTGCAATTTAATGTATTTTTACCAGAATATGTATTCTCGTTAAGTTGGCATAATAGTTTACTAAAATGTAATTGTGTAAATATGCCCAATTATTCTTTCTGATGATCTAAGAAAATCTAATAGAATATGTATTCGTGAGTATTTCCCTCCTCCTCCGCCTCAACACCAATAAAACGCCCTTCCTGCAGAGCTGATCACAGATGCCTTGTCATCTGAAGGTGTTACTTTTAAAAGATACTCTCCTTATCTCTCAGGCACTATTCATGTCCTTGAAAGAACTGTGCATTCTGATTGAGGGATCATATGACGTCCACATTAAATTATATAATAAAGGTGATCTCAAGACTCTAAGAGTCAGGCACACATGATGAACTGTGCTTTCTAGGTTTTGAGATGACATTTTAACACTTCTTTTGTTTCACTCGAAGATTGCTCGAGCTCCTAACTATTTGTAGGTGTTTGACACCGCTCCGCCACATCTGTAATTGGCAGAGCATCCAGCAGACAGGCTCTGTACATCTTTACACTGCAACCTACCAAGTTAAGAAATGTATTGGTTCAATATAAAACAGCAGGCTGTTTTTAGACATAGTTACTAGTGCACAAGCTTTAATATGGCTTGGCTTCATCCTATAATGAGATCTTTTGGTTCCCTGCTCAACAGGCTTTTATTCCTTTGCAAAAGGCTATGAACTATGTCAAGTGGATCAGCTGCTTTTGTACACCCTCTTTCTTGGCTTTGGAACGTAATTCTTTTGCTTCTACCCCTTTATGCATCAGACAGAACTTAAGAACCTTTTCAATTTTTCAAGCTAAACTTAGAATTGGTTTGAATTTGCTTTTTACTATTTTCCTAATAATTACATTCTCAACTGAACCTCGCACAAAGACCTGCCTGGAAGTGAGCACTTAATTGCAAAGCTCTACTTTGTCTTTAACATGTGTTATCTATACCCCATGTTGGTAATGTGTCAAAGGATGGTTATCTAACGTGATTTCTTCACGGTCACCTCACAAGTAAATGCAGGGCTCTGTTTTAGCAAGCACTGAGGCAACAGATGGAGGGCATAAATAACAGACAAACGGTGGAACTGGAACTAGTAGCCACAGTTCAGTGGGAAGGCAGGAAACTACTCATGAGGACATTTGGCAGCTTGGGAGCTATCGGTGTAGTCCCCGTGGAAACCGTCACACTATTGTCCCAGTTTGATGAAGCACGGGGTGGTGCAGGCTTCTGCTTGCCTAGAGATCCTGTGTTCTACAGGGTGGGGCTCGGCTGTGGCTGTGCTCAGACTCCTTTTCGATCCAGACTGCCTATTGATTTCATTAAAATTTGATCATTTATATGGTGTTTTCATTCACAGTCCTTTAAAGTCAAGGGAGCAGGCATCGTTGGAAATTTTGAGATGTGAAAAAACATGGTGGATTTAGTCACCACTGACGGTTTTTGTAAAAACACCCTCCACTTTAGGGCTGCATCATAATGCTATCACCTTTCTATAAGCTCTTCTACAGAATCTCTAATAGTAAATGAGCAAGGAAATACAGTTTTCTCCTGGGAGGTGCCAAACTTCTTACCTAGGTTGAAACTACGTGAGGGCTCTGATCCCATTGAGGTATCTAGAGAAAGTAGGGGCGCCCGGTGGCTCAGTCGGTTAAGCGTCCGACTTTGGTTTAGATCATGATCTCACGGTTCATGAGTTCGAGTCCTGAATCGGGCTTTGTGCTGACATCCCCGAGCCTGGAGCCTGCTTCGGATTGTGTCTCCCTCTTCCTCGGCCCCACACTTGCTCACGCCCTGTCTCTGTCTCTCAAAAATCATCAAACATTGAAAAAATTAAAAATAGGCACTTGTAAATGTATTGGTTATAGTGGGAAATGGAGATGAAGGGTTAAAGGGACACCCTTGGAAAAATTCTTGATTAAAAGATATAAATAGTAAGTGTGGAATAAACTCTATTAATATATTAACTACTGTTTAAAATAAAAATGGTGTGCTTCACTATATTAGTGTAAAGGGAAAATAAAAATGGATATTATAGTATTTGATGAAATTTCATCCTGCCTGTCAGATTAGATGTAATAAACCTACAGGCCAACAAATCACAAGTAATTGGAAAGGGCATAAAGGTCTTGAATAATTTGAAAAATAATCTCATTAATAAATAAACTTATTCTTTAGGTGGTTGGGTAAATCTAAGCATTTAAACTGAAAGGCAAGAAGGCAAGCCACAGACTCAGGACTCCAGTCTTATTTATGTTAGGCAGTGACTTTGACATTTATAACATTAGAATCTAGGGCACTGATAGAGTTTGTATGGATAAAGAATGGAAAGTTATTACATAAGGTTGCCTTGGTTACTCCTTGAACTGTTCAGAAAAATACTGACTACTTTAGGTGAGAAAAACGGATGTAGTTAATAGACGAAGAATATAAAAATTAAATATTCCAAAATAGCCTTCTGCTAAACAAATGATTGGGGGGGGGGGGTTAAATACTATAAAGCCTTTCCTACTACTTAAAAATTATACCACTGAAAACCCTAGATGAAAATACTTCTGCTGATTTAACTTTTGGGTAAAATTCATTAAATCTAATATCCAATTTCACCGATTTTGTGTGTGTGTGCGTAATCTCAGTATATACATTAAAAATAAAATGACCTTTTTTCCACTTATTTACTTCGGAATTATTTCCCAACTTATCAAAACCATTTACCTAAGACTATGTTTTAAAATACCGTATTAACTATGATTTGTGGTATAAACTGATCTGAATCTTTCATAGTTCATTTATGAGCATGAGTCATGTGATTTACATAAGGAAATATGAAATCTTCAGAAAGGGAAGCAACAAAGAAAAGTCTCAAGTTTTAAACTATAGTTGAATTAATTCAAATATCAGTATAACAATGAGATAGGAAATATGCTAAAGCCCAATAGAGAATTTTTTTTTATTTCAAAATAATGTATTCAGGATAATACAGGTCCAGTTTAAAAATACTTCAGGTTAAGTTTCCACATTTGAAAAGACACCAAATCTATAACTGTACACTGTAGCACTTAGTCATGATGGCCATGTAATTCAACAAAACATTTTACATACAGAAATTCTAACATATATTGAAAACTATTTTCACATTCTCCTACTTTTGTTTTTTCTCATTTTTAAAAATCATACAAGACACTTTATGGCATGACTGGAGTAGACAATAGAGGAAAAGTCCTGTGAACATAAATAGGAAAATAAAATTCTGCTATCAATTAATGTTCTCTGTTAAGGAAAAACATTACTTTAAAAATGCTAATATTTTCATTGCAAATAGGGGCAGAATATACTTAAATATTAGATAAACCACTTGGTTGAAAAATTTTGCATGATAAAAAGTGACATTTTAACAATTCTAGGTCATTAGAAGCTTTACATATCAATACACAGATGATATTCTTATATCCTAATATATACGCATAAGTTAACATTGGGTATATGTAAATATTCAGATTCTGGTTACTATGAAATAGTACAAAGATGTTCTTATATTTAATGTAACAAATGAAAGACACTCTTGAGACAAGAGAAAGACAGCTGTTTCCTAGAATTCTATTTAAACCCGACAATTTAAAGGTTGTGTGTGTGTGTATACACGCACATAGCACTGAAAAGGGGATTCAAGAGTTTGCCGACTTTTTAAGTCCTTTCAGTAATGATAGAAGTAGAACTAGGTTTTATCTCAAAGGAAAAACTGTAGGTGACATTCCTCTGCTTGAGGTTTAAAACCGTTCTGAAAAGGGTAGGTTTGTTAAAGGCTTCCTAAAAAAATGCATTTGTTTTTATCAAGAGTTTGAATTTCAACTAGAAGAACTGAAAATAACTATTAATCCAAAAGTGCGCTTTCAGAATTTCTACGAGGAATTACATTAACTCAAACCAAACTACAATTTGGGGGAGATCAGATTTAGTAGGAAAGCACATAGTATGGAAATGTACTCCCCCTTTCATCTGGGCTACATGAAGTTTCTCCGTCTTACTATGTACTTAGTCTCATAATTGACTTATTTCTTTACTCTTGCAGCATCTTCATAACCGGTCCTGTTGGTTTAATTTAACACAAAATTGCAATAGTGAAATTTGGTCACAGTAGTGGACGTCAAGTTTCCCACTGCTTTGGAAGGAATGGTTTACATTTAAGATGAGCTGTGTTTATAAAATATAACATTGGTTATGAAGCAAAACAAACAAACTTCCTTCCCTATCAAGAGACTTAAAGCTCTTAAAAAATTAAAAAAAGAAAACAAACATCTTTGAATAAATCAAAATCAGAATACTGGGATTTTAGTATTTAAAAAATCACCTAATTTAAATGCAATTTGTCAAAAGCATTCCACATTCTTCATAAAATAGAGCTATTTTAATAAATCATTATGTTCTTACCAAAAACTTTATCACATTTAAATTATGTGTAAAAAAGTTATTGTGTAATTTTAGTTAAATTTGATAGTCTTAAAAAAAAAAAGCTGTATTCCTGCAACTAAAGAAAATACATACTTAAGGCATTTTTCTTTCAACTGCTTCAGGACAGACACAGTTCAGGCTCCCCACCTAAAACTTGGTCCTAAATCTAATTCATTCAAGCCATAGATGGATCACTCATCCTAAAAGGCCTCTTCAAATACCATCTTTTCCTTGAGGCCTTGTGCATATTCCAGTAGACAAGAGCTGTTCTCTGTGTATTCCTAGGGCCTTTTCAGTCTTTCTCTTGCATAATCCTCACTTCAGCATGCCTTGAGGAATGGTTCATACTGTACAGGTCTCTTTGCTCTGTTAAACTGTACACTCCTCTAGATGAGAGTTGAATGGCATCCGTCTCTGCATCTGAGCAGGCGATTATACACAGGAGGAGCTCAATGTCTGTTGAACAAGTGGAGAAAGTGAGAACAGAGCACGGAGATTAGCACGGGGCGCCCAACTACGGTGTGGGTTTGTTTCCCAAAGTTCACTTGAAAGGAAAGAAACGCTTACTTTGAACCATGGAGAGATAAACATCAAAAATAAACTGTCTGGTTTAAATACCCACAGAGAAATAATACATTTGGAGCAAGAGGCTCCTAGGAATTGTTAAAAGAAATAGAAATGTGTATAAAAGGAGGAGACATTTAGCTTTTTTTTTTTTTTTTTTTTTTTTTCGGTCAAAATGTCCCTCAGTCATTGTAACCTATGAAGTTTACAAGTAGTTAAAATTTCACATATTAAACCACGTAGATTTGGTTAGAGAAGGCTTTCAGAGATTACTTAATGAGTTAACAGTGCAAATACTGGCTTGCTTCATGAGAATCTTACCATGGGCTTTTCTGCCCCCTTAAAAGAAAAATCTTAAAACTCTCCAGTTTTAACACAACAGAAGATAAATATCTATGAAGGAAAACAAATTCCACAGCATTCCATACAGATTTCCAAACAGTCTGATGATTCACAACAGGCATCCATGATGCCACAATCCATGTCACAAGGGCAGTTACAGTCATCTCCCATTTCATCTCCACAGCAACAGCAGCAGGCTTCTGAGGTGCAGATGCCACACGAAGCTTGGCCCAGGACAATATTGCAGAGGGTCAGGAATTCACAGAACAAGCAGGCCAGGATACAGTGGACACAGCAATCTTCATTTTCAGTTGGGAAGGGACCACATATGAGAGAGAGAATGAACACAATTACATAAGTCAGCAACGGACGGAATTAATAAGAATTGATCAAAATAAGGAATCCGGAACGCAGTGACAGGCACTCCTAGAAGTCCTTCCGGGGGCTGGAAGCTCACAAAGAAACTTAAGTTAAATTTTCGAGGAGGAATCTTGAGACGTAGGTATTGCATTCAGGGAAAAAAAACAAAAACAAAAAAAAAACCCAGATCATTGTTGTGTATACTGCTGCGTGCTCATAGGTTAGATTTTATGTCACTTTCATACATTGTGCCGTGGTCCTGGTCCTCGGTTCCGCTTCTCTGTGTCTCTTACCCATCGTCCCTATATGCTACTGCTCTCTATAACAGAGGCTCAAACAATTCTGTGACAGTAAAGTCCTTTAGAAATAGAAATTTGACTGCTCCACCCACCTGCTCCAAAATTGGAAGGAAAAAAAAATTCAATAGGATACATTCAGTATATTATTATATATTCAGTATATCATGATGTATAAGGTACTTGAAATGTTCTAAAGAGCTAACGAGCTAGATTATTATGATATTAAGAAACTAGTGTTTAACTGGCACTAATCCAGTTCTATTCAGTATGCCTTCAAACAAATACTCCTATTTAACCACTTGTAACATTTCTGCCCTTAACTTTCTATTCTGCTGGGGAAAGCTTGTATTTCAAAGCTGAAAGCGGAACCTACAAAACTCGACATTGAAGAACCTTTAACTGAGTATTCTGAAAACCCTAAGAATATTACTGATCATTAGATTATTTATGTATTAATCATAAACTACACCATACATCAAACTATCTGTAATGGATCTATCGATTTTAAAGGGGGGAAAGAATGGTCATCCCACCTAGACTCAGAAGTAGAGGGTTATATCTTTGAAGCCTCCTTTAGTCCCTTTCTAATAACTATATTTTCCTCTCCTGAGATATGATCAATGTATTGAGTTTTGACTCAATCTTTCCCTTACTTACCATTGTACTTTTTGCAACAGTGAATGTGTAAACATCCCTACATAGCCGATCAGAAGGGAAATGATACCTTATGAATTCCTGGGAGTAGCATTTTTTGCTCAACACTTTGTTTCAGATTTCCCCTCACTGATTCATGTCACTATAGTTCACTTATTTTCCAGGTGTTGAGTATCCCAATTGATTTAATATGCCATAATTTATTTATCTGTACTATTTATGAATATCTTTGTCATTTCCAGTGTTTCTGCTACTCCAAACATCACTGTTGGAAATGGTTTTGTGCAAGTGTCTGAGAACATACATGATATATAACTAGCAGAACTGCTGGCTCATGGGATATGCAAATGGGTTGTCCAAAGCGATTGCTCCAGAGTTTACTCACACAAACCAAGTTTGAGAATGCTCACTGTCTGCATCCTCACCAATCTTGGGAACTGTCATACTTTCATATATTAGGTGAGTGCGAAACGGCATCTCATGGTGATTTTACTTTGTATTTACTTACTTACTAGTAAGTTGGGACATCTTTTCATGTTTGGCCATTCACGCGGTCTCTTCTTTGAAACACGTGTTCAGGATGTTCATGTTTTCCCCTCATTTTTCTATTAAGTTGTGCTTTTACTGATTTGTAGAAGTTCTCCATAGGTTCAAGATACCAATCCTTTCTCAAAAATGACTGTGGCTTTTCTTAGGTGGCTTTTCTTATGGCTTTTCTTAGGTTATGTGGCTTTTCTTAGGTTAAAGTAAAATAAGAGACAGATGAGTGAATTTTCAGACCTTGAGAGTTAAATAAAGAGAAATCCAAATCAAATCTTGTTGTTAGCTAGAGATATGGGATTGATTATATGGCTAACAAGAGGCATTAACAAGATCTGGTAACAGAATGAAATAAAAAGTTTTAATGGCTGATTCAAAAGAAGGGGAGTCCAGCCCTGCCGATAGGGAGGGAGAAAGAGAGAGGGAGAGGGGGAAGAAGCCAACAATCAGGAGGGAGAGACTGAATGTGATGAGTAAGAAATCAATAGCCTTCAGAATAATTCCAAACTAAACAGCTCATTGCTACTCACAGGATGTCTCTATTCATTGGCGAATGAAAATCCCTTCCTGATTTTAGATGATGACAGTTGTCATACAGAAGTAAGAAGCCCTAAGCCCAGAATAGGATCTGTCCAAATTCCTATTTTAGCCAACAAGATTCACAGATCAATTTAAGTCTGTTAAACCCCCTTTGTATTTTTAGTAAACAAAATGAAAAAACGAAAGTTCTTAGCTGTAAATAGATCAAATACTCCTTTCTAGCCTATCTTCTACAACCAAATGTGATTTCAGTAACTAATAGGTATGAGTGGTTGTCTTTCATAGAATGGGAAGCCTAGCATAAATAAAGGAAAATTATTTATTTTCATATTAAGAAATATGGTATCTTAGAGAAAATGTTTTGATTATTTTTTAAAAAACTATTGTAGATACTTTGTACTGATCTCTATTTAAGGCTTTTTCCAAATATTAATTCACTTAATTTTAATAATACTCTCAAGAGGCAGCCCTGGTATTATCCATGTTTTACCAATACAGACGTAGAGAAAATTGAGAACATTTGCCCAGAGTCATACAGGCTGTAAGGAACAGAGTCGGGGTGAGAACCACATGGCTCGCAGGGAAAGGCCCTGCTCTAATCCCGCATGCTGTGTGTTAACCGCAGGGGTGGACCGCTTGGTTCATCTTCCTTGGGGGAAGATCAGTTATAAACCCCCACCTTCCTGATTTGTCTTGATCTGTTTTTAGCCTTGATTCATGTCCCTTTCCTTTCTAAAGATGATTCTGAATTTCACCTTGAATGAAGAGTTGATAGTAGAGGTTAACCTTCAACAACTAAGAGCAAAGTTTATGAGCTGGAGAACTGATACACTGCCAGTAACACTGTGGAGACAGACATCAGAAGGTGGGCAGCCAAGAGAGCAGGTCTCAAAAGACACAAATCTGTACATGTAAAACGTAAACATTAAAGTCCACAGTTACAGGAACAAAAGCAGTGAACAGATTATGTAGGGATTCTGGTACAACATGGTAATGACACAGGTTTTAAAAGAATCAATTCTTTAGGTAAATACTAAAACTAAAAAAATAAAAATAAAAATAAAAAAAGACATCCTCTTAGAACATAGGTCCTACATAATTCACTAGAAAACCATTTTGAGCTACTCTGAAAAACCAATCTATTAAAGGGCACGTTGAAAAAAGCCACAAACCAAACTGCACCTTAGAGATTAAAGTGATGTTAAATATGGTGCATTTACAGGGGCGTGTACCACAAACACAGTCCTTACCTGTACTTGACAAGAACTTCCGAGGTATGAAAACAACAAAAGAAACAAAAGGATCCCTAGATCCTAGCAAATCAATTTCATAATCTGATTTTTATTCCTTGCCCAAAACATTTCTTTTCGTTGGGTTCTAGAAAGAGCAGTTTGTGACTGGGGCAATGAAAAGGTTAAACTGAGACAAAATAGCTGCTGGAGTTTCTTCCATTGTCACCCCCACCACCCCCAGGGGAATCAAGAATCATAAGAGGCATTACAATGTTGGTTTTATCTGAAGCAAAGAGAAGATTCTAAGAATCAGCAAACTAAGAAGACCTCAATAGAGACACTTTGAAAAAGAAGAGTTGTCTGCATCGATGATAGTTCACAGTCAGAAATAATTTTTCCCCCCTGTTCTTGAGGTTTTTCATTTTTATGGTTTTATTCAGTCATACTTGCAGTTTTTGCCAAAAGCATTTAACCTCTGAGAAGCCAACTAGGTTCTGGGAAGGATGCCTGTCCCAAACTGGGCCAAGCGAGAATTGCACAATTCAATGTGCTAGTGAGAGGGGAACTCGGCGCAAGACTGACAGCTACTGTAAATTGAGGAACACAAAGGCACATACCAGCAGCCAAGTATCTTGCAAGAAAGCATAAAAGGAAAAGTTTAGTGCAACATTTGATTTAAGAAAACCAAAACTGTTATGAATGACTGCAGACACAAACCCAAACAAAATATCTGAATCCTATAAAAGGTCATCAGTGTTAAACCCCTGCAGCTGGTCTAGCTGGAAAACATCTGGCTGCCCCAGGCCTTGAAGGCAACAACAGAAACCTACTTCAACAGCATCTTAGGTGACTATGGAAATGGCCGTGACTGGCCCAAGGGGCTTTGATCTGTTTAAAACGACACCAAAGACTCATTTTGCTAAGGACATGTTAATTTAATAATGAAATGATCCCAGATCGATTTCCCTAATCATAGGTGGCCCCAAATGCTCAGAAAATAGGGGGGAGAGCCATCAGAAAACTCTCTGCACAGTACATTCAGCTCTGTTATAAATGAGTCTATTACATTTCTTGAGTTTTCTTTTTTTAAGATGTGGTATGACAGATGCTCTGAATTTCTTGGAACAAAGACCCCAAACAGCAGAGTACTGGGAAGCTCAGAGCAGTGAATTCTGAGAACAACCCACAAACCAGATTTGTATGTGGTTTATCTCGACTAATCTCTAATAACGTTTCCTATGTCTTCAATGCTTGAAACGACTTTCTTACTTAACCAAGTCCCCAACAAGTAAACTATATACTGAGAAACAGAAATTTGTTAACATTGTTAACAGGCTAACAGTATGCCAAAAAGCAATTGCAGATTAGAACATGAGCAGTCAATTATGTATAATTAGTCATTTGATAACTGCACGGAGACCAAACCTGACTTCACACCCAAAGCTACAGAGAACCCCCAGGTGTTCCCATGTCTTGACCTGCTAAGGCTCACAACTAAGGGGGCGTCCAAAGGGGCTCCCCGTACAGAGGATGCCTGATTGGTTGGTGGCATTCTTCCTCCCAGACACTGCTTGACTGCAACTGTTGTTTCTCAAGGCAAAACCAGAAACCAGGCTAGAAGTGGGGGTTAGTAATCCTGAATTGCAGCCAGGATGGCTAAGTTAGTATCTGGCCTATGTGAAAAGCTAGCTGTGAGGGATGAGACACAGACATCTCCAGGGAGTTGTGCTCCTCAAGTGTTCATAGGGGCAGGAGATATTTACTAATACAGCACGGTAGCTCAGCTCCAAGTAGCTCTGAGTCTCCCAGCCAGAGGACGCACAGCGTTCTGGCCTACAGCCCTAGAATGACCCGCTGCCTGCATAAATTGGCCTGAAGCATACCTCCTACACAGAACTCTCTGGCGCACTGCTGTCCCCGTGAGGCCATGCATCTTAGCCAGAACACAGTCAACATTTTCCTAGTGGGGAAGAAAGGGAGTTAGGTCAGGAGGTAAAGGAAAGAGAAGAGCGATATTTTCCACTGCAGTACAAAGAAGACCACACTTAGGAAAACCGAACAATTCTCTTTACTATTATCTTTCCTTTCGGCAAACTCAAAAGAACCTTGGGAAAAAAAAAAAAAAAGAGCACCGTTCTCCCACATCCCAGAAAGGGACTCCTTGATAATTTTCCTAGCACATGTCCAAATTCTGGATTCCATCCTGTACCTATGAGAGGTGCATTTGCATTTTACATTACAGTAGGTGGAAGGTACAGATTTTTTTGCTTCTCTTATCCGTTTATTCTGCTGCATGCTCCATGGTTGATTCATTGAACATTCCAAACTCTCTAAGAGATTTGATCCAGTAATCATCAGTCACTACTTAACTGTAGGACTGAGTCAAGTAGTCCTTTCTAAAGAGTCGCATCTTACAAAGTCTAGGAACATAACATATACACCTGAACACCTTCCCCTCCACCTCAGGAGCTGTACACAGAAATCTGAAGAGGACTAAAAGCTCAGTTAGTAGACGTGTTTATGTAAAGCATTTTACATGTTTAAAACATTTTCTGTTGTTGTCTACATGCCATTACATGTAGTTAAAATATGGGAAGAGAAGAGGGTAAACAAAAGCTACAAAATATAGGTGGTGCACATAACATGTACATTAACTTACCGAATCCCAACAACACTAAGATCACAAATTTGATAGCTGGTAATAACAATACTGTCCTCAGAGGCTTACAGTGAAGATTATTGATTAAGCATCTGAATCTTGGTTACGACTCAGGTCATGATCTCACAGTTTGTGAGGTTGAGCCCCACATCAGGCTCAGCCCTAGCAGTGCAAAGCCTGCTTGGGATTTTCTTTCTCCCCTTTGCTGCTCCTCCCTTCCTTACTCCCTCCCTCCCCCCCCCTCTCAAAATAAACTTAAAAAGTACTCAAGGGATTTATCATGTAATTCTTATTAAATGTTGTTACTGGGATAGCTATGAAGATAATAGAAAAATATTTATTTTAGGGAGGCCCCACGTCTCTACCTACCAATAGACTTCATTCACTCTGATTACTACACCAAAATTGGGCCATTCCATTTTAAACTAAGGAGGTTTTATAAAAGGCTCAGTTCATAGTTGAAACACTTGAAAACAGAGACCCAAAATGGCAACTTTAAGAGACAGAATCTGCAGGAGGGAAGCAGAAATCTGCCCAGAAAAAAATTAGTAAATCTTGTGTTTGACTACAGCAGAAGACTTAAAATAATCATCTTTTCCCATATTTAAATGATCCATTTATTTTCTCAGGAAGTTAGAAGGCATAAACACAGTAAGACTACACTTTATCTGAACCTATTCAATGCTGACTTTATTCAGCCAGCCAGTTGGAGTATCTCTAATCCAAAAAGTTCAATAAAGAAGTTGAATATAACTCTTAGAGAACCAAATCCACTTTAGACCTTAAAAGCATTTTCCTAGAAAGAATATGTCTGACAGTGTCTCCTAAAATTGGTCACAATGGCATCTATGCCTAGGAAAAAAATACACTTTTTCATTAAAACTAGAGGATTTACGTTCTTATGACTGTGTAAAAATGATCTAAGGAATGTCTCCACAAACCTTAATGTTTTTCCCATTTTTCACAACTGTGACTATTTCACAATTACCATTTCAGTTTCCCCTCTGATCTGTGCATGCCTAAATACTGCACAAGGTACTGTTATGAAAAGAAATCTGTTTAAGTCAAATAGTACCTAATAGGGTGATCCTGCAAAAGGTGCTGGTGGTGATGATAAGAACAGTAAAATAACACCTTACTGTATCACATGCTTTTTATGTATTTATATTTATTGAGGTATAATTGACAGACTAAATTCTACTCCTGAAACCAATATTGCACTGTATGTTAACTAGAATTTAAATAAACATTTGAAATAAAAAAAAAACATATAACCTATTAGTTTCAGGTGTACAACATAATGACTCAATATATCTGCACTGTGAAATGATCACCACGATGTCTAGTTAATATCTGCCACTCTAGTTTTTTTCCTTAGGAGAGCTTTTTCATATCTACTCTCTAAGCAACTTTTAGATATGCAATATATTAACTATAGTCAGCATGGTGTACATTACATCCCCATGGCTGATTTATTTTATAAGTGAAGTTTGTGACTTTTGGACTCCTTCATTCATTTTACCATGTCCACCCCCTGCCTCAGGCCACCACCAATCTGTTCTTTACGAACTCATGGTTTTGGTTTTAGATGCCACATATGACTGAGATCATATGGTATTTGTCTTTTTCTGACTTACACACTTAGCATAATGCCCTCAAGGTCCATCCATATTGTTGGAAAGGTAAGATTTCTTTCCTTTTTTTATGGCTGAATAACGTTCAATTGTGTGTGTGTGTGTGTGTGTGTGTGCGCACACACACAAATATATCCTATATATATCCATCACATCTTCTTTACCCACTCATCCATTGAGAAACATTGTTTCTATATCTCCACTATTATAAATAATGCTGCAGTGAACATGGGGGTGGATATATCTTTCTGAATTAGTCTTTTCATTTCTTTTGGATAAATACCCAGAACTAGAATTAGTAGCTCATATGGTGGTTCTGTTTCTAATCGCTGAGCAACCTCCATACTCTTTTCAATTGTGGCTAAACAAATTTACATTCCCACCAATAGTGCACTTTTTCCCATAACCTCAACAATACTTGATATTTCTTGTTGCTAATAGCCAATCTGACAAGGTCGAGGTGGTATTTCATTATGGTTTTAATTTATATTTCCCTGACAATTAGTGATGTTGAGCGCCTTTTCATGTACCTGTTGGCCACTTGTATATCATCTTTGGAAAAATATCTATTGAGATCTTCTGCCCATTGCTAATCAGATTGTTGGGGTTTTTTTTTTGCTTTTGTATTGTAAGAATTCTGTCTATATTTTGGATATTAACTCCTCATTATATAGGTTTTGGAAATATTTTCTCCCATTCGATAGGTTATGATTTTGTTTTGTTGGATTCCTTTGCGGGGCGGAAGCCTTTTAGTTTGATGTAGTCCCACTTGTTTATTTTAGGCTTGTTTTTGGTGTCAAGTCTAAAATCTTAGCACAAAAATAGAAGTCAAGGAGTAGCTTCCTGAGTATGTGTTCTTCTAGGAATTTTATGGTTTCAGATCTTATAGTCTTTCATCTATTTGGAGTTAACGCTTGTGTATGGTACACAATAGTGATCCAGTTTCATTCTTTTGCATACGGCTGTCTAGTTTTTCCAGTACCATTTACTGAAGAGACTTTTACTCATTGCATATTCTTGGCTTGCTGTCAAAAATTAACTGACCATATATACATGGGTTTATTTCTGGGCTCTCTGTTCCACTGATCCATGTGTCTGTTTTTATGCCAATACCATCATGTTCTGATTACCATAGTTTTGTAGTATAGACTGAAATCAGAGAGTGTGATGCCTTCAGCTTTGTTGTTCTTTCTCAAGATTGCTTTGGCTATGCAGAGTCTTTTGTAGTTCCAAACAAACATTAGGATTATTGGTACTATTAATGTCCTTGCCATTTTGATAGGGATTTCATTGAAACTGTAGATTGTTTTGTGTAGTAAGGACATTTTAACAATATTCTTCCAATCCATGAGCACAGAATATTTTCATATAGATTTAAGTTGTCTTAGGTTTCTTTCACCATGTCTGGTAGGTTTTCAGTGTATAAGTCCTTTACCTCCTTGGTTAAATTTATTCCTGTGTATTTTATTCTCTGATGCATTTTTGAATAAAATTATTTTCTTAATTTCTCTTTCTGATAGTTTGTGGCATTTCTATACATTAATAACAGATTTTTCATACTGATTTTGGATCCTGCAACTTTACTCAATTTGCTGATTAGGTCTAAGTTTTTTGAAGGAGACTTTACGGTTTTCCACACATATCTGTGTCATCTGCAAATAGCCATAGTTTTACTTCTTACTTTCCAATTTGTATGTCTCCTGTTTCTTTTTCCTGCTTAATTGCTCTGGTTGGAATTTACCATGTTGAATAAAAGTTGTGAGAGTGGGCATCCTTGTTTTATTATTGATCTTGGAGGAAAAACTTTCAAGTTTTTCACCATTGAGTATGATGTTAGCTGTGGACTGGTCATATATGGCTTTTACTGTGTTGAGATACATACCCTCTGTACACAATTGTTGAGATTTTTTATCATAAATTTATTTTGAATTTTGTCAGAGGTTTTATGTACCTATAGATGACATTTTATTAAAATGGTATATACTTTATTTTATTATCCTTCATTTTATTAACATGGTATACACATTGATTTGTAGAAACTGAACTGTCCTTGCATCTCCGGAGTAAATCCTATCTGATCATAATCTCTGATCTTTCAACTGTACTGTTGAATTTTGTTTGTTAGAATTTTGTTAAAGATTTTCCCATGTATGTTTACCAGGGATACTGGCTTGTAATATTTTTTCTTTTTTTGTGGCATCCTTGTGTTGTTTTGTATCAGAGTAATGCCAGTCATATAAAAAATGAGTTTGGAAGTATTCCCTCCTCTTCTATTATTTTGGGAGAGTTTGAGAAGGATTGGTGTTACTTCTTTAAATATTTGGTAGAAATCACCAGTGAACCCATCTGGTCCCGACTTTTGTTTGTTGGGAGATCTTTGATTACTGATTCAATCTCCTTAGTAGTAATCAGTCTATTCAGATTTTCTATTTTATTGTGATAAAATAAATAGGTTTATTAGTTACAATAATAATAAATAAACCTGGTAAATTTATACTTCTGAGAATTTATCCATTTCTTCTAGATGGTCAAATTTGTTGGCATGTAATTGTTCATAGTAGTCTCTTACAATCTTTTGTATTTCTATGATATCAGTTGTAATGTCTCCTGTTTCATCTATTAAAGAGGATTTTTTGAGGGTTTTTTTTTTTTTTTTTGGTGAATTTAAAGGTTCATCAATTTTGCTTATCTTTTCAAAGAACTAGCTCTTGCTTTCATCGGTCATTTCTATTGTTTTTTGTAACCTCTATTTCATTTACTTCCACTTGATCTTTGTTATTTCTTTCTTCTACCAACTTTGTTCTTCATTTGTTTTTCTAATGCTTTGAGGTGTAAAGTTGCACTGTTTGAATTTTTATTTCTTGAGGTAGACATTTATCATTATGAACTTCCCTTGTAAAACTATTTTTGCTGCATCCATTAGTATTGCTGTGTTGTACTTCTATTTTCATTGTCTTGGGGTATTTTTTAATTTCTCCTTTGACCCACTGGCTGTACAGTAGAATGTTATTTAATTTCCATATGTTTGCGAATTTTCCATTTTTCTTGTAAATGATTTCTAATTTCATACCACTGTGGTATGAAAAGTTGCTTAATATGATTTCAATCTTCTTGAACTCATTTAGAATTATTCTGGGGCCTAATAGGCTCTATCATGAAGAATATTCTATGGGTACTTGTAAAGAATGTATACTCTTGTAACTTTTGTGTGTAATGCTCTGTGTATATCTGCTGAGTCTGTCTGGTCTAATGAGCTGCTTAAAGACAATGTTTCCTTATTGATTTTGTGTCTGGATGATCTATCTATTGATGAAAGAGGTATTAAAAGCCTGTACTATTATTATTTCTCCACTTGGGTCTATAAATATTTGTTTTATATATTAGGTGTTCCTGTGTGGGTGTTTAAATATTTACATATGTTATATTCTTTTGTTGGACTACCTTTTTTATCATCATATGATTATCTTATCTCTTTTTACAGTCCTTGTTTTAAAGTCTGTTTTGTCTGATATATATAGTTACTCCATCTTTCTTTTGGATTCAATTTGCATGGAAGATCTTTATCCATCTCTTCACTTTTAAGTCTATGTAACTTTACATCTGAAGTGAGTCTTTTGTAGTCAGCATATCGATGAGTCTTGTGTTTTCGTACCACCATTCTTTTAATTGAAGAATTTAGTCCATTTATATTTAAAATAATTATTGATAGGTATGTACTTACTGCCATTTTTTACAATTTATTTATTTACTTAGCCACCTAGCTGCCCTGCCATTTGTTAATTGTTTTTTTTTTTTTTTAAATCTGTTTTGTACTTCTGTTTCTTTCTTTCACTTGGTCTTTTCCTTTGTAACTTGATGATTTTCTGTAGTGGTTATGCTTAGATTATTCTTAGATATGCTTCATGTTTTTCATATTTTGTGTGTCTACTACAGGTTTTTGCTTTGTGGTTATTAAGAGGCTTACATATAATGACCTATCCAACAGCCTATTTTAAGTTTATAACTTAAGCATTAATGCATTCTAAAGCTCTACATTTTTACTTTCCCCCTCTTTTTTGATGTCACATTTTATATCTTTTTATCTTAACTACTTATTGTGGTTATAGTGAGTTTTACTACTTTTGTCTTTTAACCCTCATACTAGCTTTACAAGTGATCTGCCATGTTTACATTAGATTATTTTGAACTTTACATTTACGTTTACCACTGAGATTTATACTTTCATGTTTTCCTGTTAGTAATTAGTGCCCTTTTTCTTCAGCTTAAAGAAGTTCCTTTAACATTTACTGTAAACCAGGCTTAGCTTTTATCTGTCTAGAAAATTCTTTCCTGAAATCCAGAATGACAACTTTGCTGGAGAGTGTTCTTGGTTACAAGTTTTCTTCTTTCAGCACTTGAAATAAATGATGCCACTCCTTTCTCTCTGGCAAAGTTTCTGCTGAAAAATCTGAGGATAGTCTATAGGGGTTCCCTTATACATATACTTCTCTTTTGCTGCTTTTAAGATTACCTCCTTCTTCTTAACTTTCGACATATTAATTATGATGGGTCTTGGTGTGAGTCTCCTTGAGTTCATCTTATTTGGCAATCTCTCAGCTTCCGTATCTGGGTTCCTGTTTTCTTCAAGATGTTAGGGAAATTCTCAGCCACTACTTCTTGAAATAATTTTTCTGCCCCTTTCTTCTCTCTCTGTGATCCCTTTAATGTCACTGTTGGCCCACTCAGTGTTGTCACATAACTCTTAAGCTATCTTAACTTTTCCATTCCTTTTTTCTATGCACTGATGAGGTGAGCTCTGCTGCCCTGTTTTGAAACTCCCTGATCTTTTCTTCTGCTTCATAGTTTGCTGTTGAATTCTTCCAGTATATTTTTCAGTTTGGTTTTGTATTCTTGAGCTGTGTGACTTCCATCTGGTAATGTCTTACATCTCTGTGTTCTGTGTTCACTCATTCATCTCCCAAGTTTGGTGAACATCTTTGAAACCATTATTTTGAACTCTTTGGCAGGTAAACCACTTATCTCCATTTAATTAAGAACTTTTTCTTAGGGTTTATCTTCTTCCTTTTTAAACATATTCCTCTCTTTATTCACTTTTATTGACTCTCTGTGTTGGCTTCTGTGCGTTGGATAAAACAGCCACCTTCTGATTAGATAAATCAGCACCTAGATTAAGGCTATTTGGACAATGACCCCCCTCCCCCTTCACCCCGCCCTCTCCTGCAGCAGTGGCTTGTAAAGTATGCAAACATATATAATCTTGTGGCACTAAAACTATAAATCCCACTGGTTTCCAAGGCCAGGCGATCTAGAGGTGTCCACTGGTGGCAGTCACAAAAATCAGGGTACTAGCTGGGTATACAAGTTTCTTTTGGGAGGATACTGGTTATCTGGAGCAAGGCAAAGGGAGAGCTTAAAGATGGCACTTACAGGCCGTTTCTCTGGAAGTGCATACAAGTAGGCCCCTACATATGTGCCCAACCTGAAGCCTGCCCAAAGCCAAAGGTGATGTTAAGCAAATAGGACTCTCTTGCAGAGACTGGGGGTATGTCTCAGTCTGCTATCTGTGCAGTGCCTCTGGAGTGGCAGCTGGCCAAGAGCAGTCTCTCCTGTGTTAGTCTGTGGGACCCAGGAACGCGGGCCCTGCTATCCACCACAGCTAGGCAATCGAATGGTGTCCCTGGGCACCAGATGTGTATAAGCTCATCTTCTCCCAGAGATACTGGCATTCTGCAGGACAAAGCTAGTGTTCACCTTCCAAGGTGAACCCAGATTACAGTGAGTTAGTCAGAACAACCTCCCTGAGATAGAGCCTGCCAGCTTCAGATCTGAGTATCCTGGCGATTTCCTAGATGTGTGTTAAGTTAGGTGCTTGCCCCTCACACTGACACTTTATTTTAAAGAGTATCTGCTTGACTTAAGGTCTGGGCACCCCTCAATCCGCTGCCTCTCTACTGGGCCCAGGGCATGTGGGTCCGCATGCACAAGCCCATTACTAGCCACTTCCCGGTTCGACACAGTCTTTTGGGTCTTCGGGATATAAGCTGCACTGGTTTACAAAGCTAGATGTTTGGGGGTTCTTCTATCAGATAGAGTCTTAAAAGTCAGGGTGCTGAATGTGGGGTTCAAACTCTTTGCTCTTCAGGGAGAGGCTCTAGGTTTTGAGTTCCATCCTGTCATTGTGCCGGTGTGAGCTTTAATCTCAGCCTCTCCTGCTTGCTTTAGATGTGGTTGTTGTTTTTTTTTTTTTCTCTGCCATATGTGAAGGATTCACTTCGCTAGTTTTCAGATTCTTTTCAGAAGAAATTATTCCATATGTAGCTGTAGATTTGGGGTGTTTGTGGGAGGAGGTGAGTTCAGGATCCTACTGTGCCATCTTGAACAAGAACTCCCTATTATCAGATGCTACTAGACTCTTCCAGGGCCCCCAGAATTGGCTAGGTCACTTGTGTCATGAGGTCTTTAAGACAGTGTGGGAATAAACAAACACAAGGAGAGGAAGCTGACCGTATTCGAAGGGCTGGGATCTGGAACAATAATTCTCCAGGCACTTGCACCTGTACCATGGAAAAAGGCTGAGAGGCCCTGGTGGTGACTGTTCCTGTAAGCTCCTATAAAGGCAGGGACCGCATCTCCAGCAGGGGGGACAGGCCTCACACAGGCAAGAGCAGCCTTGCCTTGAGAAGGCCCAGGCTGTGCACCCCAGTCCTGGTACAAGAGCCAGGCCCCAACCAAAGAGGCACAGCAGTCTGACAGACACTCCAGGCAAGATGAAGAGGAACAAGCCGAGCGAAATGAGACACCAAAGCATATTTCAAAGGAGTGCACAGGAGGTAAATCCTGTTATTTATGGAATTAATTTGTGAATCAGTGATGGCATTGTTACTCTTTCCATATCCCTCCCTCTCCACCCATGTTATCTATTAATACCATTTTTTTTTGTTTGTTTTTTTAAGCCTCCGATGAACAGGACAGCATGACACTGAAATTATAAGGTATAAATACCTCCACCTTAATTTAGTGTACAAACAATTCCACAGCCAAGAAAATCTATGAACATGTCGTTTGCAAGTACTCTAAAACTGACAAACCTGGTTTTCTCATATAATAAAAATTTTGGAGCCTTGTTATATTACTTTAAATTATAGAAAAGAAGGTAAAAAAAAAAAAAAAAACACTTTTACTTAGCTGCCTCTCGATGCTGTGCACTTCATCAGGGCCACCCCCCGATGGCGGTTTCCCTGAGTCACAGCTCATTACCTACTGTGGCAATTCCAGCCAGCAAATGCCAGAATTACTGAAACAGATGCCCCAAGTGTCCGTGGTGGTTGTCTCTCTGTTTGGTTTTGGTGAGGCTTCTAGCAACAGGGAAATGACATTTTTGGGGGCACAAAAATGTTACAATATGATCACTCTGCCCTCTTCGTGAGTGGCACAGACGGCCAAGTATTATATCCCATTTATCAGGATCTGGAAAACCTATTTCCTAGTCTTGACTCTGTCACTAACTGGCTAAGTGACCTTGAGCAAATGCTTTCAGTGTCTAACTTCTTACAGTAAAGAACAAAATAATCTCCAAGTTCTTTCCAGGCACTAAGTTTCTATGGAAGCATAGCTCAGGGTCTTTTCTTGGCTTTGAACAGAGCAATTACTTGGCTTAACACGATATTCGGAGTACAGTGGCAAGTTCACAGATGCTCCTGGGTCTCAACCAACTTAGCGTCAACACATATTCAACGGATGGTCAGATGACATGTGTTAGGTGAAGAGAAAGCCAAGGTGGTTCCAGGTAGTGAGGAGGAAATGTAAAGGCACACAGGCAAGAATATGATAGTTTTAGAGATCCAAGTGGCTCAGTGTTGTTGGGGCAGGGAAAACCAAGGAGAAAGCCTTCAATTTTCCATTTCAGAAAGGAGGAGGCAAGAGCAGCATCAGTGATATACCTACCTGACCCCCCTGACACTGTATTATTGAGGAATATAATGGAAGTGGTCAGATCAGCACGAGTTGCTAAGACACTGGATGAAGCAATCATGGGAACAGAATAGTCAAGTATGACTCCCTGGATTCTGGAGCCATTCACTAAGCGAGAAACATAGACAAATAGTTTAGTTAAAGATACTCTGAAAGCATCATAGGATAATTCTGAAGAAACTCAGATGGAGTTGTCCAAGAGGTGGTTGGAGACACTGCCTAAGAGCTTAAGGGTCAGGTCTGGGCTAGGGAGCCAGAGCCGCTGAAATGCTTACGGCAAATACAATTATTAAGCTGCCCAGGGAGAATGTCCTGAGCAAAAGGAGAAGAGACTGAAGGGGACAAACAACATTTGAGAAAAGGACTGAGGAAGAGGGGGTAGGCAGGGCAAACTGGGGACTTAACAAGGGCAAAGAAACTCCGAGAAAGGGAGGTGCCATGGAAGCAAGAGAGTAAAATATTTCAAGGAGATTGTGTCAAATAGTATGCTTAGCCAGAGAAATTTCAGTGATGTGATAGGGATGAAAGTGAATAGCAGTGGGAGGAGGGGTAATTGAAAAATGAGGAAGTAGAGACCGCAAATGCAGATACCTTTCAAGAAATCTGTACAGGGAAAGCATCTTCTCCCCATGGAGAGGGAGAGAAAGTTTCAGAGAGCTTCATGTAATGAGAGTGGCAACAAAATATAATAGCCATTGTGGAAAATGGAGAGGGCAGGTCTGCTTATCTGCGTAGTTCATTGCAATGTCCTCGTCCCCTAAAGGGTGCCTGCCCCAGAGCAAGCTTGATAAGGATTTGTTGAATGAGTCAGGGACATACAGAAGGTTTGCTGAGGGATTCTGAAAATCCAGTTGAGATCTGAGACCATACATCGGTCGTGATGGTGATTTTTATGGAGGTCAAGGTTTCCTCAGTAGTGCTCAGCGTCTTGGTACAGACAGAAGTTGAAAAAGAAAAGGGGTCTAGGTTTTGGTTCTGAAAGGCAGGCATGCCTGAAGGACAGGGTCTCGAGTCGGGAGATTCATCGAGGGATCCAAATATCAATAAGGAAGACAACATCTGGGAGGCCAGGTACATATAATAAGGGTCAAGTGGAGTTCAAGAGCCAGCATATTCATAGTTATTTCTGACTAAAAGTGTAATTTTTAAAAAAGAATAATACTCAAAGGCACTAGATTAGAAAATAACATAGGACTGCTCTATAGAATCTAGTACACAGGCCTCGGCACCTGGCAGATCCTTAAATACCTGTTGGCATCATGAAATTCATTTGTATGGCCTCAGGCGAAGATTACTTCTGGTTTTACTTCATCTTCTCCTGTCACTCTACAGAACACATTTTCCAGGAGATATCTACCACAGATGTTGAAAAGTTCTTTCCAAAATAACTACTCTTCTGTCATTCCAAGATACAATTTCTGCATCCCTCACTGAGCATAATTATTAGAAAAAAAAATAAACTTCAGCTTCTAGTGTCAACTTTAAATTATGTTATGTTATGGGGATATTATTCCCCAAGAGGTCCAGTTCTTCCAGTCTGATTTCCCAAGAGAATTCAGAGTGGAAATTTAGGCAGGTTTAATATGTCTTTGGAAAACTAGTATATTCATCCATTTTGCTCTTTTCTTTCAATTATCTTCACATTTCCCCCCAAATCCTGGATTTCTCAATCTTTGAGGAGACCACTATTATTTATGTGTATGAGTATTTCCCTTTCAACATAAGGAATACAATTAATTTCCCTGAGTAAACTGTTTTATAATTATTCACTTTTATTCTTCTAATTGCCTCCTCTACCTACCACCTTCCATTTTCCCTTCAGCGAGGCAGACGCGAAGTAAGTACCAACTACCAAGGTCCAGTGCCGGGAAGAGGGCCATGACCCCACGCTATGTTAGAGGTCAATTCAAATCCCTTTGAAAGATTTGCCTGAGAGCCTGGAAGCAAAGTTTTCACCAGGTTGTTGACTTTTGATACATTTCCTCTGTTTTGTCTTGTATTTATTTATGGACAGTTAAATTAAGATTACCCAAACTGTGGCATGCAAAACCACGGAAATAATTTTCTCCATTCCTCTATATCCTGATATTGCTGAGTATGACGTGGGTAAAAAATAAATTTTTTTTACAAAAGTATGCATGAAGATGTAAACGTGAGAACAACAGTTTCTTGGGAATTTACTATTTAATATTGTTTTTTGACGTGGAAATTTGGGTATGTCTTTTATGCTTATTTCAATTTCATACGAGCAAGAAAAATCTGTGTTCTCTGTATTATGAAAATTGCACACAGATATGTAAGGTTGCAAAGGAAATTATACTACAAAGAATGCTTAGGATGCAGCAAAGCAGGATAGAGTAGGTATTCTTGTTTTTTTTTTTTTTTTTGTGTCTGCCACTGACATAAAATAATAGTTTCAAATGTGTCAAATAAAAACGATTTCAAAGGAAACCAATTATGTTGAAATAGTTACAATATTAAAAGTTGACGTAGAATAAAAGTATGTGCTTTTTCTAACACATCAATGACAAGATCCACTGACCTTGTAACTGCTATAATTTTAAAGTAGTGATTAGCATAAACAATTATTTCACGATTTCTGCAGCAATGGTAATAGGATATGAAAATAACAGTGATTGGGGTGGCTGGTGGCTCAGTCAGTTGAGTGTCTGACTCTTGATTTCAACTCAGGTCACAATCTCACAGTTGATCATGAGATTGAGCCCCAAATCAGGCACCAAGCCAAGAGGGGAGCCTGCTTAAGATTCTCTCTCTCTGCCCCTCCCCTACTCACATGCATGCTCTCTCTAAAATAAAATTAATAATAAAAGAAAATATCAGTGACAAAAGTTACAAGTACTACTAATGCTACTAAAGTTTGATTTTTTTTTCCCTCTCAAAGTCATGGACCCCTTCCGAAGCTAAGACCCCTGAACTGGTGGATCGTAAGTGAATCTTTCAAAGAGCTTCACTTAAGTATATTTATTCACTTAAGTATATTCAACCTAAGCCTTCTTTTTTTTTTTTTTTCCAATGTTTATTTATTTTTGGGACAGAGAGAGACAGAGCATGAACGGGGGAGGGGCAGAGAGAGAGGGAGACACAGAATCGGAAACAGGCTCCAGGCTCTGAGCCATCAGCCCAGAGCCTGACGCGGGGCTCGAACTCACAGACCGTGAGATCGTGACCTGGCTGAAGTCGGACGCCCAACCGACTGCGCCACCCAGGCGCCCCGCCTAAGCCTTCTTTTAAGAAAATATTTTACCTTGTGAGAAATTTTCAGAAATAAGGCAAATTTGTACCTTGAGTTCCCCTCTGAGAGTTATACAAATTAATTTGAAAAAGTCCTCAAAAACTACACTAATTTAACACTATGTATTAGTATTAAAATTAGTGAAAAGAGTTCTAAGATGAACTGTACACATTTCTATGTTACTTCATTTTTTTTAAATTACATTCTCAAATGACCCTGCCTAACTCCAAACAGTGAGCAACTATGTATTCTGAAAGAAATCAACTCAAATACCATGAGAATCTAATTCAATCTAGAAAAAGATAACCATTGTTCAAAATTCTCATACCCATACTCACAAACACAAAAGCTAAAAATAAAACCATTGGACACTAATATTAAAACATTGAAAATGTCATGAATCACTGTCATTTGGGTTCCTGTAAATTGCAATAAGTTGTTCACTTAAATCATGCAAAATGTCTGAGTCAGGAGGGAGAGAAAGTAAGAAAAAGAGAAAAACGAAGGGATGGAGTGATGGAGGGGCAGTGGGCGAGAAAGACAGATGGACTACACAAAGTATACTTTGGAGTTACAAACCAAAGGAGCCCAAACTCAGCTCGAAGGCCTAATCCAAACAGTTCCAAATGGGTTTCCCCCCAATATTGCAATTCTCTATTCTTAAATATTTTAGTGTCTATTTAACCAGTAAAACAATAGATCTTTTGAGCATACAGAGATGACAGTGGGGCACACAAAGGAAGGAATGGAAAGAACATAGAAAAACATAGGGCAAAAAACAAAAACAAAAACAAACAAAAAAAAACACCAGTAAATTTATTAAGGTGCCAAGACAAAAAATACAGAATATAGCATTATCAAAAATGGTTTTAGTTGAAGTCAAAGTAGCATGAACATAACCCAGTTAGGCTTAAAACTTTGAATTTCTTCTTTCTTCCAGATTGTCAGTGGGCAGACCATCTGGCATTTGGACACAAGTTAAGGTATGGATTACACATCAGTATTTTCCTCAACTCATTAGCTCATTTAAAGATTTTTATCCTTCAAACCTCAGAAATTGAACTAATTTTTTTTAACAAGATAAATACTGTAGTTACGGCAGTAAATTTTAGGTTAAAGTGAGACACAAAACAAAGAATTTTGATTTATTGTGACCAGCAGAGAGCAAGTTTTACTGTGAGTGGTCATCTCAAATATTTGAAGATAAAAATTATATTCAATGAATAATACTTTGATACTATTTTCCCTGTGTATACTTCATAAACTACAAGAGACTCATGAGTCATCAGCCAGTTTTTGTCAGAAGATTCAAAACATCCTGCACATTCTGTATCTTTTCCCAAAAACTTCCTCCTTTGAGAATTGTAGTTATTACGCAGTGTCTAGTGCTATTATTGTAACTATGAAATAATTTTTTGAAATCCTTCTAAAACGAATGGAAACTTTTATCATAATTAACAGCATGCCAAATGATAAAATATTTTCTTAAATGGATGGTTTCCAAAACAGTAAACCTAGGCCAAATCCTACGGGTTATTTGAAAGATATCCAGCTAAAGAAATCGAAAGTGTCTCCTACTATAAGCACTACTATAGTGGACACTATAAAGATCATCTGAAACCATAGCTGCTTTTAATGGTCTAAAACCTGAGAAGGATAAGATATAGATAGAGCACTTTGTAATGGATCTTCTCTCCTACACTCCAGGACATCCTTCTCCTGCATCATCACCAATAACAATCAACCAATATATCTCATTTCTTTTTATTTTTTAAATATTTTTTTGTTTATTTACTTTTAAGAGAGAAATAATGTGAGTGGTGGTTCAGGGGCGGGACAGATTGAGGGAGACAGAGAATCCAAAGCGGGCTTCAAGCTCTGAGCTATCAGCACAGAGCCCAATGCGGGGCTCAAACTCATGAACCATGAGATCATGACCTGGGCCAAAGTCAGACACTTAACCAACTGAGCCACCTAATTGCCCCCAATATATCCTATTTCTAAAAACATCCCCCTTCAGCAAAATTCCTCCAATACAGAATCCTAGACTTCCAATCTTCAATTCCTCTCTTTTCATTCTCTCCAGAACCCACTTTAATCATACTCTTATCCCCCTAACGACACCAAAAGTATGAGGTCACCAATGACCTTCACAGGACAATGTCAACGGTCACTTCCCATGCACCTGTTTGGACTTCTCAGTTTCATTTGACCCATGATCATTCATTCGTTCATACTGAAACACTTCCTTCATTTGGTTTCCAAGCTGTCTCTCTTTAGTGGTTCCTTCTCCCCCATCACTGGCTACTCCTCCTCTTCTTTTTTCTTTCTTTTAAAGTTCCTCTTCATTTTCTGACCTCTGTATATTGGACTAGTCCAGTGGCTCAGTTTTTGGAATACCTAAATTTATCTTCATCCCGAGCAATAGTTCCTAACTCTACATGCATATTAAAATCTGGTGGGAAGCAGGTAGAAGATACTGATACCTTAGCCACCAGCCTCCCTCCAATTCCAAATGAATTAGAATCTCTGGGGGTAAAGTCCGAGAGTGGTAATTTACTTCCTACTTGCTTTGCCCAGAAGCTCTTCCTCCAGGTCCCCAGGTTGAGAACCCCAGTCCTCGGAGATCCCATTCGTCGAACATTCTGTATCTTGATGATTCATAAAATGTATCTTAGGCTGCAGACCATTCCACTGAATTCCAGACACCTCTATTCAAACAACTATTTCATATCACCAGTTAAATAAAGAGTATCTCAAATCCATGACCAAAATCCTTATCTTCCTCTACCAACAAAACCCTGTTCTTCCCATAGCCTTCTCATTTCTATTAATGGCAACTTGTTACTTTAGATTGCTTAGGCAAAAAACAAAACAAAACAAAACAAAAAAACAAAAAACAAACTAACAAAAAACACCTCAGGAGTCATCCTTAAGTTCTATCTTTCTCTGAAATCTCACTGTTCAGTAAATCTTACTCCGCCTTCCAAATACCTCCTTATGCAAAAACATCTCACCACTTCTGCCACCCGGATCCAACACAGCTATCTCCCACCTGAATTACTGCAAAAGGCACACAGTAGGCCTCTTTGGTCCTTCTGTACCTGCAGTGGATTATCAGCACAGAGGCAGGTGATGCTTAAAAATGCTAAGTTAGACCATGTCATTCATTTGTTCAAAATCTTTGAAGGTTCTTCAGGCTCCCCATTATCTGCACCACCTTCACTGTTAAGTGTCTTAATTTACTTCCAGGAACAACACAAGAACTGACAGGATTTTCTTACCATCTTTCTTAAAAGCTTGAGGAAAAGGATCACAATTTTTGTCAGATTCTCAAAGAAGCCCGTGAGCCAAAAATGATCAGAATTACTTTGTAAGAGACTATCATAATATTTCAATTTATTACAGGTTAGGTTTTAACCTTTGCAAGCTTTTACTTACAATAGTAATTCAGTCAAAGGTAGGCCACGTTAGGAGTGCCTGGGTGGCTCAGTCAGTTGAGTGTCTGACTCTTGATTTCAGGTCAAGGTCTCAGAGTTTGTGAATTTCAGCCCTGTGTCCGGCTCTATGCTGATAGCACTTTTGACCCTGCCTGGGATTCTGTCTCTCTCAAAATAAATAAATACACTTAAAAAAAAGAAAAAGAGTAAGCCACATTACAAGATAAAATTACTTTATATATATATATATATATATTTTTTTTTTTTTTTTTTTTGGGACAGAGAGAGACAGAGCATGAACGGGGGAGGGGCAGAGAGAGAGGGAGACACAGAATCGGAAACAGGCTCCAGGCTCTGAGCCATCAGCCCAGAGCCCGACGCGGGGCTCGAACTCACGGACCGCGAGATCGTGACCTGGCTGAAGTCGGACGCTTAACCGACTGCGCCACCCAGGCGCCCCACTTTATATATATTTTAAAATTCACCTGTCTTCTATTTTCCTGGATGATGCAGTGGTTTCTTTACTCATCTTTCCTACACTTTTCTTCTTCTTCTAATGTTTATTTACCTTTGAGACAGAGATAGAGTGCAAGTGGGGGAGGGGTAGAGAGGGAGACACAGAATCCAAAGTAGGATCCAGGCTCTGAGCTGTCAGCACATAGCCTGACACAGGGCTTGAACTCACCAGTAATGAGTTCATGAGCTGAAGTTGGCTGCCGAACTGAGCCACCCAGGCGCCCCTCTTCTAATTCTTTACCTGTTTTTGTGTTCATGTATTTCCTTTCTTATACTATACATATATAGAGGCTAGGATTTAAATTCAATTAAGGGTCTTGCCAAACTAAAGTACAAGAAGCTATCAACTTACATCCACTTGTGAACTTGTGATCCAAAAGACAACAGTCAGAAGTTTGGAACTCAGAACACAAATGCCCGCCCTGTGAAAGCCTCCCATTCAAATGGCAGTTAGTGCTCCTGGAATGAGGTCAGAGTGAGGGCTTGAGATAGGCTTTTTAATCACTTTAAGTTACATTTCCTCATACCCATTCCACAGAGGTTATTCAGAAGTCTTCTAAGATTAATCAACCACACCACAAACAGAGTGGAGTCATCTAGGTTAACAATTCAGTAAATGCTTTTCTGGTTGCTCAATTCTCTTGCCTTGTTAATGGATATCCAACCACATAAAGAGCTAAACTCTAAAGAACCCATGTATGCTGGCTTGTCAAGAAGTTAATGTTACTACCTTTTTATGTATTCAAACTTTTCCTCTCCTTGATCCTTTCCATTGAAAAGTAAACACATTCAAAGCTTTCCCATCTTAAAATGAAAAACAAACTCGCTGGACCCACACTTCCACCCTGGACTTGAGCCTTTCTAGAACTACTGTTGCTCATGTGTTTCCTCAGTGTTCCATAGCCTACATCATTCTGGTTTCTCCATGCAAATGGTTCCAAATTACGTCACCAAATGATGTTCACAATGAAATCCATAAAATATTTCAGTATTCATCCCGCTGAACCTGTCACTTATCTGGCACAGTCCCCTTCCTACATTCTTTCCCTGGCCTCCGTGGCACTATCCTTTCCAATTGCTTTTCTCAGCAAGATAATCCTCTTCTTTGCCTCTGAGGTCTCCCGAGGGCTATCTTATCAGTATCGTGGCCTCACTCTGACTCTATTTAACATCACCTGTGGAGAAAAATCTGAACTTTTCCATGCGATTGTCTCCCAAGTGCGCAAGCTGAACCCACATTCCCCTCCCACCAAGCTGGCTGGCCTCCAGTGATCTCTGAGTCAGTCAGTTTTCCGCCATCTGACTGTTTCTCATAAATCTCTTCTTAAGAAAACTCAACCAGATTTAGTTTCAAATATTCCCTCCATGAGAATATCAATTAGCATACTTGGGTTTAACTCCTCCCAAGTTCCAACTATATATTCCCAAATGCTCTTGAATTGTGTATCATCATTTGAAATCGAACAGTTCTAAAACTCAATTCATGGTCATCCTTAAACTACACTGAGCTATTCATGATTTCCTCATTTCTTTTCCCACTAATTGAACTAGAAAATTAATGACAATCCTGATTCAGATGCAGGTCTGACGGCTGTTCAGTTCTACTCAGTTTTAACCCAGCCCTTAATCCTGAAACCCTAAAGAAAACCTCTGCTTCTCAGTTATCACATTCAGTCCAACTCACAGGGTAGAAAACAAAGTTTGCTCTAGAGAAGCCTGGCTACTGTATCCCCTAGTGCTGTTTCACATACACACACACACACACACAAAACACCACCTAAAACTCTCATCATCAAAGAAAAAATTAAAACCATGGTGTATGAATAGGGTCACAAGATCTGTTCAATCCTTTCCATTTAGCCTATTATTCTGAAGCTGGGTTTCTAAATGGTCTGTTCATCCTGCCACCCCACACCCCAGAGCTTCCTGGCCAATATATCTCTATCTTCATTGTTTTATTTCCTCCCCACCCATCTCCTGAGTGAATGCTAAACTAATTTAGATCATTAGAAGAGTGGCCTAAGCAACTTGTCTACAAAACCAAAAAGCCAAAGGTGAAGGAAGTAAAATCCACACATAGCTGATGGCTTCTCTTCTTTAACCTGGCCTGCAAAACTGTAAGCTATTTCAAATGAAGCTATCTGAGGCATCTCTGTTCCAAATGTTAAATTATACGTATTTCAGAACCTTATAAAATCTTTTCTTTGATCATTAAAGGGATGGGTAAGAGAATAATTTACTATAGAACATCAATTATATAGTTAACCTATTTGCCTAAAATCTACAGTGTATTCAAGTATCTAGAAACATCATTTATTAAAAAAAAAAAAGAAAAACTCACAATTTATAAGCACTTTGGATAATTGTTTCAATTTTTTTTAAAAAAGCTAATTAAATATCTCAAATAAATAAAATATCTCAAGTAAATAAAAAGAATGATTTCTACTTTGAGATCAACTTTGATCATGTCTTCTTTCCTCACGTACCCATCTACTGTATTACTCTTGTTCCATTTAGTTTGTTGGTTGAGCAGTGAAATTTACTAAAAGCCTGTTTTCCAATGGACTGGCAAATACTGCCTCAGAAAGCAGAGTTCTAAACCTTTCTCCCACACAACCATTTTGACATGGAATGGAAGGCACTGTGCCTGAGAAAACAGAACAAAACAAAACATCATCCAAGCAAACTAAGTATTTTGAGGAAAGCAGAAACCTATCTTGCCAAAGTCAGAGGAGGTGTGTTTCTGGAAGCTCAAATTATAACACTATAGTCCTCTCATAAAATCCTATTATCCTTCCACTAAAATACTTGTATTTCTACAATTACAGGCAAACCTGACGTTTTATGGGGGAAAATGAATGTAAGATTTTATAGTATTATGTAACTAAGAATGAACAATTCAATTTGAATTTTACTTTTTTTCTCCCTTGTTTTTAGGATTTGGCAACATGTTGTTGACTGAAAATCACAAGGAATAATGAAGAAACAATGGGGGTAAGAGGCAGAAGTTCTGAGTTCCAGTCCTACCCCAGTAGAATTTTTGTCTCTGACCTCTGATATTTGCACTCTTATCTTTCCACACTCTCTCCCTTGAGGATTTCAGCCTTTCTGAGGTTTCAACCACAATGTCTATGGAATGTTAAAGAACAAGTACCTGTGTTCTCAGGTTTATACTCCTTACTTGCTTCAACACTTATTACAAGCCAGACTCTAGACTGTGCTGGAAATAAAAAGAATGAGACAGAGTCTTGGCCTTCAGTGAAATTACATTTTAGTGCAGGCAGGAAAACAAACTTCAGTATCATTGGGTATGTGGAAGGTGCTGTGGGGACACAAAAGAGGGGCAATTAGCTCAAAACTGGGCATCAGGAGATGATGCCTAAGTTGAGTTCTGAAAAAAAAATGTACACAGGTGAAAAAGGCAAGGAAAATTACGAGAGCATTCCACGTTGAGGGGAGACAAGAAGGAAGGGCATTTACTTGTACCCCTTAATCACATGTACAGCGACCTCTAACCAATGGAGTAAAGGCATGCTTTGAAACACGTGGACTTGTGCCAAGGTTTGCAGATGGTGAGGAGGATAGGGGAAGTGATGAGGTCAAGGAAAGATATTTTTACCATTTCACCAGTAATTCTCAAGAAAGGCGGGGCAGGACATATCTGATCACCTCCTGAGCTTTGCACACTTTCATGCTCAATAGTGCCACATCCACTTTGAAGGCTGTGTGCCCCACCTGCTCCTACTCACGCTAAGGTGCCCTGTCCCTCTGGTATACCGTGAAAAACTGCTACACTACAAATACAAGGGGAAATACATGGAAAAGGGGGAGGAAGAAGAATCTAAAATGATAGGTCAGAGAGGAAGGAAACCAAGAAAATAGTTTGAAGAAAAGGAAGCAGAGAGAACCAGTAAAATTGGAAGACTGGGCTCAAGTCCATTCATAGTTCCAAAAGCTTCCTAGAGGTTGGTAGCATCCCAGCTCAACAAGTCCAGAGTAACTCATCATGTCAGGTATGGCAATAGTTTATTTCTAACATACTAAAAGTTGTGAAGGCACTATGCGTGCAGGTGCTTAATAGATAGCAATACTGAACAGGTAAGAAGGCATCTGGTTTGAATAACTGCAACCATGGAATTTCTGTATTATGGAGAGAAAATTTTTTTCAAAGAAATGTATACTGGATATAAAATGGTGTCCTTCAGAGACTGCTTTAAAGCTTCAGAGGAACAGGACATCCCAGGGGTCCTGTGGACTTTCTCTTTGTCACATTTCCACTCTCATGGCTAATTTAGCTTCTATCACAGTAAACTGTTTATGATTATCTGAACAAACCACATTAATTCCTAACAGCCTTGAATGTCTCTCTCATCTATCTATTGAGCGTCCACCCAGGCATTGCCTTCTTCAGGAAGTTAACATTCTTAACACTTGTGAGCTCCTTAATGATGACAATGACAACAGTGATACTTATCAGATGCTTCATCTGGGCCAGACTGCCGTTCTAACTCAAATGAATTTGGCATCAACTCAACTCCTCTTTATGACAATTCTATGAGGTAGGTACTAATAATAGCCCCATTTTACACTTAAGACACTGAGGTACAAAGCCTACCCCAGGACACATCACAGGTCAGTGGTAAAGCCAATAGTTGAACCTAAGCCGACTAGTTTCAGAGTCTGTGGTCTAATCCCTAGGCCACACAGCCTGTGTGTGTGATTAAAAATGGGACAGATCCTAGGTACTGCTATATACACAAGGCTCTTGGCTGTCTTGTTCAATTTAAGTTCAATGAGCTTTGGGGTTGGAGAAGTATATAAGATGGCATATTAACCCGAAAGGTATAAAGTCTATTCTAAAAACACCTTTGCTGAAACTTAATTTTCACACAAATATATAGCTGTAACTGGCATACCTCAAATGTGTTAGATTTACCATTCCTAGGATAAGAAAAGTGTCTTAGAGTCTAATGAAAACCCTTGGCAATTTGAATATTATATGATGCTAAATTATCCTATAATTATTTGAGAGGTCAAGAATCTTAAACATTTAGTCTTAAAACTCTTCACATGGGTGATGCAATCAGAAAATTTAAGGATGTATGAAAATATTTTTATACAAAACAAGTAGAAATCTACTTATTTAATAAACTTTAAGTAAAAGGTATAATATTTTCCAACACGGGTATTTTTTTTCCTCTATTGCAAAAAAGGAAATTTTTAAAATAACATTTTTTAATGAATATGAGCACCTATTTTATTTTCCAGTGCTGGTTTCAAGGAAGAGTAGGATAAAAGTGTGTGGAATAAAACACTGTATCACTTATTAACTGGTGGGAAACTCTAATTTATAATGGTGCCCAGCACTAAAGCTTCATAAAGAAAAAAATTTGAGTCACCTTAGTCCAACCTCTTCGGCACTTTAGTCTGGCAGGAAAGGGAAACAAGCCTAGGGCAAAAGTGTGAGAATTGTTTTTACAGTTTTAGTAGGAAAAGCTTCAAGAAGGCAAATGTATACTAAGATCCTTGCCTCATCCACAGACAACACCATCAACATCAGATGCGATGCGGGAATGACCAGTAACGACCTTTCTCATAAAGACTTTCAGTAAGGCAAAGATTCAGTGGTTAGGGGCATAGATTGTGGAGCCAGAAGGTCTGGGGTTTCATCTTATTTCTACCACCTGTCAATTGACTTCAGTGGGTTCACCTGACCCATCTGTGCCTCAGTTGGCTCATTTATAGTAAGACAATTACATAGAGCTGATTAACTTAAAGTGCTGTTGGGAGGGTACAATGAAATCATGCTAGCCTAGTTTAAAAGAGAATGAACAATACACATTACTACTTGAGCTCAGTCCATAGATAACCTACAGTTGCATCTTACAAGATGTTGCCAACACACTGACTCAATTACGGGGCTGGGTAAGTCCTAAGCTCTGCGTGAGCAAGGGGGCCAACATCTTTTTTTTTAAATATATTTTTATTCAAAAACTTTTTAATGTTTAATTTTGAGACAGAGATGGCAGAGAGAGAGGGAGACACAGAATCTGAAACAGGCTCCAGGCTTTGAGCTGTTAGCACAGATCCTGATGTGGGGCTTGAACTCACAAACCGTGAGATCACGACCTTAGCTGAAGCTAGACAGTCAACCAACTGAACCACCCCGGCACCCCAAGGGGGGCCGACACCTTAAGGGTTTTTCAAAATTTGGTCTGCAAAGAGGCCCTTACTTTTTTTAGTGAAGCGAAATAAAATAGTTTCATATTTAATTCCATCTTCTGAACCAGAAAAAACGCCCCTGTCAATATTATTTATGTGTAACACAAAAATAACCACAGGTACCGTTTGTCTAGAAATCACACTGTCAAACTGTGGTTAGCTGTCTTTGAGCTGAATTGAGTGAATATCATTTTGCTATTCATTTGCTCCTGTTACTGTAGGAGGAACAGGCATAGACAATAAAGACTTAAGAAAATGTAATAAAAAGAAAGTGAGAAAACAAATCTCTCATTTTTAAAAAAATAATTTGTATCCACTTTTATCAGTGTCCTAAATCAAGCCTGTTCAAGACCTACTGTTGTGACATACCTCCTGAAAGCCAGATGCTCTCCCTGTTCATCAGAACCATTCCTGCCATTGCCCGGGCCTACTCAGCAAGTATTAAATTTCTGTTCAACCAGGAATCCCATTCTGCAGAGCAAGAAACCTGCGCTGAAGTGAAGCAGTTTTGCTGTGGGGATGGCATCACAGAATCCTGAACTCAACCTAACTTGGAAGATTCCTACTCCAAACCATTTCATAGAAAATGCAGCCCCCTGAGAAATGCAAGTCACCCAGCCAGCTGGTGGCCGGCACTTTGTCATTTCATTTGCCATCTACCAGGTCTGTACTTTTTGTTTCCCTACAACTACATTGCCAGAGAATAAACTGAACTTCAAAACTGAAAATCAGGAGTCAACTTTAAACAGCATCAAAAAGCATGTGGATGCCCAAGCTGGAGAACACAAGAAACTGGGACATGTTCATCTAGATTTGAGCAATCACAACAACATACAGTCAGCTAAATCCTATACCCTCACAGCAAAGTTCTGGATAGAATGACGTACAATATATTTAGACATCTTCATTTGTGTTTCACATTCCTCATTCCCCAATCCAACCTGGAAAAGATGTGGTGATAAAGAGGAGGATGACAAGGGACTTCCCTTATCCTTATCTCCCTCATACACTCACAGGCCTGGGAGAGAAAGGGGGAGAACACAACTCTATTTCATTTCAACACTATCCATTTTCCTCTTCCTTCCTATGTTACTTAGGAAGCTGCATTCTTCCATTAGAAATAACTTCAGACACAGAATTAAAAATAAACAAGGACAATCTAAAAGTTCCATAAGCTATTTCAGGTTGGATTGATTGATACAATTCAGGTAGGACTGATACACCGTTCTTTACAATAAGTAAATATCAAATGGAAAAGAAGAGGTTAAGGCTGTAATAAGTAAATTCAAATGTATAAAACAAGTAGATTTCAATTATTTCACCCAATCACTGGGAAGCAAAGATACTCTAAAGAAAATTGCATTGCCTTCCCAACTCCTTGGAGAGCCAGTTTAGTTAACAGCCTACCTCTGCTTCCGAGATGACCATACAGCTTGCATGTCAAACTCATTTTAAAGTGTCAATCATGTCCCTTTCAATCTAATTAGTTTGGAAAGTAGTGTCACTGACCTGGAACTATGCAGACCACTTATTATCATATCATTTGATCAACCTAACACTTTACCTCAGTTGAGTCTAGGACACCTGTAGCCAAAATGTAATATCCTTTCTCCCGCTCCTTACTGGTAACTCTCAATACAATTTCCTATTTACAACTCAATTTATCTCTATGAATAAGCATGGCCAACTTCACAGAGGCATCCACAGAATTTGCCTTATTTAAAATTTCATGGCAATTAAAATTGAAAGGTAAGGGGAATTAGAAAAAAAGAATCACATGTAGATCTGAACCAGAGGAGGAAATATATACCTGTATCTGTATCTAAAATGCAGATGTGAGGTTTTGATCCCCAAGAACTGCTAAAAGGAGAGGAAAGAGGAAGGATAGAACAACATGGATAGGCTGGGCGAAATCTGGGACCTTACACATGGTAGGGAGGCTATTCTTCTCTAACAAAATGTAACACAGCAAGCCATTTTTATGAAAGGAGTCTGTGGGCTGTAAACCCATCATCGGATGGGTTTGTGTTCTAATAAAAGCTTTCTCACGTTCATAGTATTTAACCTGACTTGAACCTGGCCAAGGACAGGATGAAGCACATTGAAGACCTAATCAGTAATTCCCCAGAGGTCAAAGAACACCCATGTACCTCGGGAGGAGAGGCCACAACCAGACCAAAGTGAATGGGCAATGAGGTGGGCCTGGAGGGGTGACAACACCGGGGGCTGGAAGATGCTCCTCAGTGAAGCAACAGATCACCGGGCCCATCCCTGGTGAGAGGATGGAAATTACCTAATCCTTTCCTCATTTTACTTGTGCGTATTTAAGAACTGATTAGCAAGTCATTTCTGAACCACAGGACATCATAATGCATCAGGGACAGAGAGAACACATGCACACACCACCAGAATGCTGCATTCGTATGTTCAGATGTAGTATTTAAAAAAATAGGTATATGAGTTCTATTTAAAGTCCTGACTGTTCACTCTAGAAGACAATAATCTAAAGCAGGATGTCAGTTGCTAACACTTCCTTTCCAAGCCTGTGTTTCCCTAGGCAGATGTTGCGTTTTACCAAAACTCTTGTTTGAAAGATAAGCAAGATTCTTCATTCATGTTTGCTTGATCAAGTAGGTATTGGTGAATATGATTTTACATCTGGTCAAATAAAATCAGCATGTATCTCAAACGTACCTTCAGGTGAAGAGCCTGTCTTTTGGGAAAAGACAGCATTAACTTTACTCTTCTTACTGATATCACTGTTGACGGACAAGCTGGACTGAATTTTTCTATGCATTTTGTTAGAAACAGGTGCTGAAAGTCTTCGATTATCCGCAGATACGTTTTTGGCCCCGTGGTGGTGAATTCCATTTCCGTTGCTGAGACTAGTGGGGCCGTTCTTTATCTTGCCGCCTTCCTCCTCACTTGGCTCCTGTAGGGATGCTTGAAGCTGAGGCAGGCGCTGAGGTTGGGCTAAAGAACAGGAAAAGTTTTTCCAGTTAAAAAAATATTTGAAAATCATCAAAATATATTCAGTAACAGACTTTTCCTTTTTCCCCTGGGTTTCACCCGTGGTACTAAAAAATGGAAGGTGGGGAAAAAGGAAATATTAATTAACATGGACACAGAGAAAACAATTAGTACAAAAGGCAAAGTGGGAACAGGGTCATCAGAAGTGACTTGACACAAGGAATAGGAAAATAGCAGGAAAGACTTTTGTTTTTTTAAGAAAATTTAAGTTGGAAATCTGAAAAAATTATTCCACACCCAATCAACAGCAAATGTTTGTCTTCTATGTACTAGGCCCCTCTTTAGGGTGCTAGAAACAGCAATATTATCTCAATATCTCAGATAATGGGCTAAAGTAATTGTCTTTTGAGATAAAAGGGAAAGAACAATGAATTCAAGTGTCAAAGCTGGACAACAGAGAAGGAAATATAGTTGTTTTTCTTTTCAATTTCACTTCATTTTTTTAAAGGTTATTTATTTAAGTAATCTCTACACCCAATGTGGCACTTGAACTCAGGACCCGAGATCAAGAATCACATGCTTTTCCGACTGAGCCAGCCAGGCACCCCTTCAATTTTATTTTAAATCCTGGAGAAGAAAACCTTTTCTGTATGTATCCTTCAACTTGATATAAAAATAAACCATTTATGAAAAGTTAGGAATAGAAGACAGTTTCCTTAATCTGATAAAACACATCTGCCAGAGTTAAATGTCAGCACTATAGAAACACTCCCATTTGGGTCAAGACCAAGAAAAGGCAGCCCAGCTTCACCCCTCTTATTCGACAATACACTAGAGGTCCTGGCGAAAACAATAAATATGAAAAAGAAGTAACAGGTCTGAAAAAAAATGTTTTTGAGATGTATACCTAATTTGAATGTTCTAGGGGAAATTTAGGAGACTATAAATCTTGAAACACAAAGAATTTAACAAGGTATATACAAGATCAACCATATTAAAATAAAAAAAAAGTTCTTCTAGGCCAACAGAAACCAAATAGCAAATATACAAGAAAAAAATGAACTCTTCACAATATCATAAACAAAACACAAACAAGCAAACAAACAAAAAACAAAGCCAAGAAAAACACTTAAGAATTAAGCTAGGACAAAATGGGCAGAGATTTTTCTGGCAAAAATTATAAAACAATACTGAAGGACATTAAAAAATATACTACTAACTATAGAGCATATAAATGTTAATTCTCCCCAATTTATTTATTTAGTGTAATTCCCATAAAACAACAGGCTTGTTGAGGGAACTTGACAAGCTGATTCAAGAATTTATGAGGAAGAGTAATCAACAACCACTAAAGAAATTTTCAGAAAGAAAATGAGGGTTGCAGCATTTGACTTACTACATATATAGTCTTATCAAAAAACCAACAGGAGCTAAAGCAGTGAGCTGATGGTTCAGACACAGACACATAAACCAGGGGATAAGCAGAGAGAGTTCCCAATATAAATGTGTGCACACATTTAAGGGCATGCATTCCTCAACAAAATAAATTAGGGGTGTATTAAATGCCTATCTATAAAAAGCAAAACCTTTCAGATTGAAAAAAATATAAGACTATTTTAACATCATGACACTAAGGAGGGACAAACTGGTTGTTTGGACAATGAATCATTAAAAAAAAGCAGGATGACTATTCATCATTGGTGCTGCCTGGCATTTCTGAATACCCTCATGGAATTTTGGTAAATTCCTCTATTCCATTCCTAGACTCCTCTGCAGCTAAAGGGCAGGCATGTGACCTAAGTCCTACTAAGCACAAGTATGACTTACATGCAGAATGACCAATGCAAGAAGGCAGCCACCTCCACCAGAGAGGTGGAAACCCTCAGCACAGACCATGTAGAAAGCGTTTATTGGTCTCGGCAGTGGGGTGCAGTGTCTGATGTCCACTTCCTATCAGACCAATGAACCGATAGTCTAGCAGTGGGGTTTTCAACAAAGAAGCCCCATTGAATAGATGGGAATGATCTGTGGCTCTGTAACTCTTGGGAGGGCCTGTATGCTAATACATTTATTTTCTATTTAAATTAGCCAAAATGGAATCTAGTGTTTGTAGCTAAAGAGCCCTAACTCCCCCCACCCCCAGTGTTATTTTACATTGGTTACATAATGAAATTATTAAAATCAACATTCACCTTGATTGAGTAGCCCCTAAGCAAAGCTATCCATCATCGCACTTCAGCAAAAACCACCAACAAAAACAATTTGTTCCCCAAATTTTACTATTTTATAATTTCCTGCAATTTCAAATCTAAAAGTGCTGTTTTAATTAATCTTCTTTTCCATTTATGAATATGAGCAGTTATGAAATGTATATTACATCTGAATACTAAGAACTCTTCAATTGAGAAAAGTATTGCATGCAAAGCAGTCACAATTATATGTGGCATTGACCATGTCTGATTATCTGTGTTCTGGGGATTAGCTAAGACTTGGTATATATTTTTGACAAAGACAGTTTGCATTTGAGTAAATCTCTAGCACACATTGTTTACCTCCATTCCTGTTCACATATCCTCTGTCTCTTGAAGAAAAACATCTTAACATATCAAAACATGCTAACTCATGAATGTGCATATTTTAAGAAAAAAAACTTTATTTTTTACTTAACAAAAGCATGCTTTCGTACAAAATCTGTTAACATTAATACCTGATTTATTAAACTAACCTATGAGCTCCCTTAAGGTTTTTCAGTTCTTCAGTGATAAAGGAAAATGACTGTCTAAAAAGTAAAGTAATGGTGGTAAAATATATCAAAATATTTTGTTTTTCTCCTTACTCTTGATGAAAAAAACCTTCTCTGTTTAGCGGCTATATATGCCCTTCTGTTAAGAAATATCGACAAGGCATCTGCAAAGGTAGATCTATTTCTTATGAGTGTGCAATCATTTGATCTAGAGATTAATCTGCGGCTCCTGTAACTTGTATCAACTAGAAGGACACCCTAATGACTGCTATTGAACACACATAGTTATGCATATGTATTTAAAGGGATGCCAAAGAAGATAGTCAAACGTAATGTGGTGTTCTTTTCAGAGCACTTACCAGTAATTTCACCAAATAAATGGAATGTTTGGGCCACGTTTTCTCTGAAAAGAATATTTCAAAAGCAATCCGACAGCTTGGTTAAATTGAAATATCCAATTGACCAATATTAAGAAGACTTCTTATCAACCAAAAATATCCTGTCACAGTCCATAATCCAAGATAAATTTAAAACTACTATGTAGTAGTTAAAACATTCCAATAAGTACATTTTTTTAAAAAAGGTGGTAAAAGACAACTATGTCTTGCCACCAAATTCTCAAACTGACAGATCTGACCTTTTTCTACTATCAAAACTGACTATTTGCAAATTACCAGATATGGCTCAAGTGGTATTCAAACATATCCTTAATGATTTATCTACATTTCAATCTTCAAAATGATATCTATTTCTGTTGGCAGATAAATCAAAGTACATTCATTTTTGTTTCACTGTCCTCTAATTATTTTAACTATAGTTTGTATTATGGTCAGGTAACCAAATATTATCTCTTTATGCCAGTTTGGTTTTTTTTAATAGTAATAGTTTTTTTTTTTTATTAAAATAATTTCTTACTTTTAGGATTTGGGCAGATACATACAGTATGTAAGTCAAATTAAAAATGGATAAACCCTAGGTATATTAGCTATATTAACATTTATTTTAAGTTCACTGCTAATTTTTCATGGGTGTGACTTGAATCTTAGAGTCAAATTCTAAGCAAAACCAAGTCAGAAACAGGATTTTATTCTCAAAGAACAAAAACATCTGATTGATTAAACCCTAACTACTTGGCTTTAAATAGATTTCTTTTCCTTATTGTGTAAAAGTTGTGTATGGCTTTAAAAAAAAAAAAACACAGTAATATGGGAACGACACAATGCTTCTTAAAACACAAGTGATGCCTAGGGACCCTCACTCTCCCTTTAATGATCCACTGCTCTCATTCAGCTGTCTTTCTTTTTTCAAATCTTTACATATGTGACAGCTCTCAAAAGTAGACCATAGACCATCTGGCATTTTCCGAGGTGTAACTTGTGCAAATTCAGCTCTATTGGGAGCGCACTGCTATCTTCTGCCTGCGTTATAAAGGGACAATAGAATGTAGAACTTATGAGTTGTTTTGAATTATTCATTTTTTTGCCTGTATATTCAAGAAATTTTACAAACTCTGCATTTTGTACTACATAATCACATGCGTTAAAGGTACAAAGAAACTTTTTGACACCTCTTTTCTACAGAAAGCTGGCATTTTGTTTGATATGTGAACATTCAGCATCTGTTATATCATTCTAAACAGGATGGGTGCTTCTACAAAAGACCCCATTTTAAACTTACTCTATATGAGCAAAAAAATGTATTCTTGACATTCAGTAACTAATGCAATACACATCAAAATTTCAAATACCAGTTATATGAACATTCAGCATCTTCAAACCTGGATAGCATTGGTCACCCGCTTACCATATGTGTAAAGAATTTTTTTTTTTTTACCAGTTCTCACACAATGCCGCATGATTGTAATTTTAATATCCGTGATGAATAGTTACAAATGTCTTAAGAAATACTGTGCTTTCTAGGTTCAAGTGTTTTCAATCAGGGAGGAAACCAATAGAACTAAATCTAGTGATTTTCAATAAGAATAATAAATATGGGAGTAATGAGTCAATAGCATGAACTTCTTTTGATAATTTTTTTTAAACTGGGTGATATTGCAGCAAGTA
Source organism: Leopardus geoffroyi (assembly GCF_018350155.1). Lineage (NCBI taxonomy): Eukaryota > Metazoa > Chordata > Mammalia > Carnivora > Felidae > Leopardus > Leopardus geoffroyi. The sequence continues at coordinate 133,737,749 of NC_059331.1, read as the reverse complement.
ATAACTACACTTGCAACTGTAGCTGCCTGAGCGGCAATATAAAGCAACATTTTGTTATAGCATATAATCTATTAGCATGTACAAGACCTCTTCAGTCACTGGTCTCTTGCACAAATCAGATTTAATAAAATTACAAAAGAATTCTCATACCACTTGCCCACTTTAAATGGTGGTTGTATGCATATGAAAAAAAGTTAAATGCTTAGAATTTAAAATTGTAACAAAATTATCAAAATAGAATATTGTTAGGGGGTGACTTGGTATAAACTGAATTTACTCTTCCCAGAGATAGGTGACAAAGCTTTTCTGGATGCCCAATATTATGTAACTCCATGGTCACTATGAGACAGAGACAAACATGCACATGTGCACACATACTAAAATAGTAGAGATTATATATAAATAAAGTGGTGTTTTATTGTATATACATGTAATACGCGTCAATACCCAATAGCTTAAAAAATCTCTTCCAGATGCACTAATGTGATAAAATTATCTTTGTTATAATGTAAGATTTAGGCTAAAATCAACTAAAATAAAAGTTAAAATAATGGCTAACTCTGTTCCTCAGCTTGATACAAGCCTTTCTCAGTGTACCCTAGATAGACCCAGCATCTTAGCCCTTACACAGTCTGAAAGCTCCTGGCATTTTCTACCTGTTTCCTTAGTTCTCTGCCCCCCCTCCCCGCCCAAGGTCTTTCTGAAAATTTTGACTTATCTCTTGAGCCTCTGAACTTTTTTTTCACATGTTATATTTTCCATCTTCATTTTATTTAATGTATATATTAACATAGTGAAATATATTTTGCAGTTGTGTCCTTTTTGGAACATTGATCGGTTTGAGAAGCCCAATCAAATTCTCTCTACGCAATTTGAAATGTATAAGATGGAAGAGACTCTCTTATGATGAAAGCATTTTTAACAGTAATTCATCACTTATCAGTGGTAGGGGTTGCTAATACTTCCCAGACAAAAGGATAAAACTTGACAAGTTGTTTGGAGAATCAATCATTAAGAAAGTCCTTAACCATAATGAAGAAGAGCTCAAAGGAGGGAGGACTGCTAGCTTTTCCCAAATTCCATGCTCCCCATTGTCCCGGGTTCTTGGCTAACCCATTTCCCAGTCTTCCTTGCAGTTCAGTTCAGCCATATATCCATGTTCACTCTGAAAGAATGAGAGCAGAAATTATTTCCGCCACTTCCAGGCCTGGGCCTAAGCCCTGGGTGTGTCCTCTATACTTTTCTTTCTTGCACTAGCCAGCAACCCAGCTTTGACCACAGCAGTGGGAAATATCTTAGGCATTTTGGAGAAAACAAACAGAAGGAATCTGCATGGCAGCAGGGAGAAGAGCCTCTCACTGACCTAGTATGCTCATCTTATACTGTTCCATAAGAAATAAACTTTTATTCAGTCATGGGATTAATGCTGGGACTCGCTGTTATAAACAATGTTACAAAACATTACAGCTTCTATCAAATCCTATTAACAACGACGCAAATTCTAAATACATATATATGAACTGCCCCTAGCCCAAATGACTTAAAAGATACCACATTTCACTAGAAAGAAACAGTACATTAGTAGCAGTAGAAAGACCACTGTCAAACCCACAGCCTGGGGTTTGTCTTAGAAGACAGCAGATGAGCTAGCTTTACCATGCAGAAGCCAGTTATTACTGAGGGATAGTCGTGCATCACGCAGTTCTGCAGGAAAAGTATCCCAGCATTACTCTGCTGCTCAAAGACAATTTTTAGCCTCATCATGGCTGGTAGGAAATCCAGTAGAGTGACCACCATCCCATTTGGTCAGGACTAAGGGAGGTGCTGGGATGCAGAACTCTTAGTTTTTAAAACAAGACAGGTGAACCGGGACAAATTGGTCACCTTTACATCAGGAGCAATTTGTACACAATTGCTACTGTTTTCCTCAAATGAGACACTGGCTTTAGCAGATGGTGGGAAGATAGGCTTTCAGCAAGACTCACGAGGGGTTGAATTCTAGAGTCAGTATTTCCCAGTTCTGTAAACTTGAGAAAGGTACTTCATCTCCCTGGGCATGAGGCCCTTCACTAGCAAAATGAGATAAAGTGACAGGTCCTCATGGGTATGGACACTTTATTAGCACTTTCCAGTTTCATACCACAGTTACTCTCTTTCCTTACTCTTCCCTACATAATTTTCCTATCATTTCTTTCTGATTTACTATTAGGCTTTTTTTTTTTTAAATTCTGTTACTAGGGGTTTTTCCCCCTATAAATCAATGCAAGACCTTTTTATGAAATAACAGGTTTCAAAAAAAAATACACAGTATCTTTCATTGTTCAGAAAGAATAATGACTTGATTGAAAAATATATTAAAAAATAAGGAAAATCATTGGCATTTTAAGATTTACATGTTTTACTGAAAAGTCCCCAGCAGTAAGCCAATGAACAAACAATTTTTATTGTATTCCCTCCAAGTGTAGCTTTTCTTGAATGCTTGTTTCCATCCCCAAATGAATGACAAATTTGGCCTTACTTTATGCCAGCTCTTACACATCATGGATTCTAGCTAACTTATGTGGATAACATGAGCCCACCACTCGTACATTTGAGAACAGAATATTTTTCAGTTTAAGTTAGCAAGTTTCATTATGGATTGTTACCTACAAGCTTTATTTATGTACTAACAGATCACACAGTCTTCTGATATAATCCCATAGTGAAGATGGGGTCTTTCTGCTACGGTAGCTATCCCCGTGTTTTCAGGTATTTCTACCATTTGATTCAACTGATCGAATATCCTCTACTTATAATTATTTGCAACTATATGATACATATCTAAAAAAAAAGTGCCTATCTACTTACATTTAAAAAAAAAAAAATATATATATATATATATATATATATATATATATATATATCTCGCCTAAGCAGCCTTTTCTTGTAGGAGAGAAAACATACTAATAAAAAGGTAACACAAAGTCATACTCTTCCAGAAACCTATTTTACATCCTAAAATTTTATTGTTTTTTGTTTAAGTTATAAAAGGCACTTCTTTGGTTTAAAGAAAAAAAAACAATTATTGGGCAAGCAGAAGTTTGAAAAATCCTATAATTGTGTTATATCTTAACAAATAGAATCTCTCCTTGGAATTCTGAAAACAGTAGGAAGACAAGTATCAGAGAACAACTATTCATACTTCAACCTTCAGACCATAAGTTAAATATTTCTTTGACCTTGCTGGTGTTTCACCATAGGTTTAAAGAAAAAGATTTTTTAAAAAAATTATTAATACCATGTTTATAAGTAATCATTTTAAAAGCACCTGATTATTGAGGCATCTGGGTGGCTCAGTCGGTTGAGCATCCAGCTTCACCTCAGGTCATGATCTCATGGTTTGTGAGTTCAAGCCCTATGTGGGGCTCTGTGCTGACATCTCAGAGCCTGGAGCCTGCTTGGGATTCTGTGTCTCCCTTTCTCTGCCTTTCCCCAGCTTACACCAGACTCTGTCTCTGTCTCTCTCAAAAATAAACATTAAAAAAATAAAAATTAATAAAAGCACCTGATTATCTATCACAATGGAATAGGACACATTCACATATCTTTAACATATCAGAAATACCTTATTTAACCACAGGCAGCATCTACAAACTTCAAACAACATACACTGCAGTAAAATTAATGTTGGTAACAACTAAGGGAAGTACACACTGAAAACCCCACATACCTGACACTCCAGAATCCATCCTGAGGTTTTACATACTAATTACAGATTCCAAGGACCACAAAGCATATAAGAACACCTCCCACTAAGAAGCATGCAGCACTCTTAGGCTTCAACTGAAGATACACATTGATACACTTGGGTAGATGCAGAACTGCTTTCTGAGATAGGTCCTGGATCATCCCCTTCGAGTGACTTTAGCCCTCCTCCATGGGATGAGGGCTCTCCAGTAAGGCAAGGATACAAGTCAAAAAAACCTTGAAACCAAGAACTCTGATCCAGTATAAAAAACTGCATCAAGAGTAGGCTATTCAAGTGTGAAACTAGTTAAGTAAAACCAAGAATGGGGAAGATGAGAATCAATACATCCTACCCTAGAAAATCAGTAGTCACTGTGAACCAGTAGCAAAGCAGTTCATTGAAGTGAGTAGCCATCAGTTCTTAGAACAGAAATCATGCGCATACTGAGGCTGGAGCTTTGGAGTACTCTGCAGAAAACTCACAAATTGGTATATCGGACTTCTTATGGCCTTCAGTAGCTGCTGCAATAAAACAACAAACTCCATTCTAACTGGCCATGGTAACAGCCACCTGGAGAAAGCAGGCAGCTTCATTCAAGGGAGCTCCTTTTACCTTCAAGCAACACAAACAAAGCTAGCAACACACATATAGATTTTCTATTGTGGGAAATCCAAAGAGGTGCTCCCCTCTGCACAAATTTCAAAAGCCTTCCTTGCCTGATTGCATACCTGAATGAGTAGACGAAGAGTAGGTTTTGGCCTCTACTTGCCTTGGTGCAACTCACAGACATACAACCCTAAGCAAGAGCCTTAGTAGCCAGTGAGGAGGGACCACTAGAGTTCAGAGAGTCATACATGGTAACTGGATTTCAGCAACCAAATTATGTATTCAGTCAAAATTGAGTGTGCTGATCTCAAGAAAGGCTTGAGACTCCCAGCTCCAGTGCCTCCCGCACTCACTGCCTCTCAGTAGTTCACATAACTCATTCACGAGGGATACAGCCTGAGGAAGGAGCGACCACGGGGTCAAGCCTCACCAACCACAGAAAGAGCTAGTGACGGCAAGCCAGTATGCAGAGACAGGAGGAGATCAGAGCTCAAAAACACACATGGCAGGTCAAGGGACCAGAATCAAAGATTATTCAACCCACTTTTGATGCCAGGTACCAGAAAATGAAGTCTTACCCCATCACCTCCCCCAAAAGGATATTGATAAACAAATAACAAAGACGTTAAAGAAATTACATTGCTAGAAAAATCTCTAGCTTAGAAAATAAAGGCTTGTGACAGTTCCACCAAAAGGCAATCCCGGAATCCAAGTCCTTGTTAACAAGAAGAGAACTGCTAAAATCCCTAACAAAGGAATCCTCCTCGAAGCCCTTCCTTGAGGAAAGGGCCATGAAGGACACCCAACAAGGGAAATCTTCTTAGCAGATGATCCTGGAGTAAGCACATCTACTGCCTACAGAACCCAGGCCAAGGTCAAGGGAAACATTTATTAAAGAGATGCTTCTGTACTATCCCTCACCAGACTGACATGGACATTCCCCAGATCAGTACTGTACTTGAGAGTTTACACTACAGCTGCCCTGTACTTCCTTTACCATCATACAGTTAGATTTGTTTTCAAACATAAGTCGCAAGATCGTGAGGAGCTAAATCCAAATTTGATTTGAGATCACATTTCTGAACCATGTCAAAGGAGGAATGAATATCACCCAGAGGTGTGCAGAACAATGACTGTATGACGCTACCTCTAGATGCATCGTTCTGAATGTGACTTTGATTCATCTCTCATTAGGGACAGGTGGAGTTCACATGTGTTTGTTGAAAGGGTAATTGGATCTCATTAAGAATATTCTGAATCCATATGCACGGAAACAAAAAGTATCTGTATGTAGACACACACATAAATATGTGCAGGTCAAGCAAAGACTGGACCATAACCGACACCTAATCTTGATCCATCCAACATCACCCACTTTCTTCTGGTGCCAGTATGGCTATTAATGAGAGCAGGACCTCAATTTACTGACAAGAATCCTTCAAAAAATAAAGTACTTTTAGTTACACACATTTTGTATACAGAGGTTAACACTGGGCATTTGCTGACTTGCCTTTGATTATACAGCAAGAGCCTTAAAGACAAGATTCCGTCTTCTTAGAGTTCCATCAACCTTATCAGGCACATACCTGCTGACAAAGAGCCATGTACAATGTTCAGCACCCAGTGGACACCCAGTGAAAATTAACTGATGATGATGAATTATACTAGCTTTTAAGCTGTCACTTGATCCCAGTATGTAACAACCTTCCTGAATAAATCAAGCAACAGTTTGGTATTCAATACCATTATAAACTTCATCCTTCACCTTCACGAGTCTAGGGAATTGCTGTAAAAGCATAATATAAGGATGGTGGAGCTATAGCAAGGATTCAAGAAATTCTCCGTTATAACAAGGGAATTAAAGATTCAGTTACAGATATCATACAATGTGTAGGGAAATGCATCAAAAATACTAGTTAAGTGACCTTCCTGAAAACAGCATTAAAAAGTCAGTACCAAATTATATAGCTGAAAGTTTTCTCCTTGCCCTTTAATAAAATTAAATCCAACTTAATGTACAAGTAAAACTCGTATCTCTTTGAGGCTGGAGCAGCAGAATTGCAAGTGAAGTTCCAGTTAGAAGACAGGGAATCAGGTAGAGGAAACGAATGCACTGCTAACTGAACATTTAAAAAGAAATTTATTTCTGATAGCTTATACAAGGTAAATCAGAAAAAAAGTAAATTCCACTGTTATTCCCCAGAGCTTTAATATAGGTCATAACCCTCAAAGTTCACTGGTGAGTATTTGTTATTGGGAAAGCTTTCCACTCTTCAATAAATTCCTTGAAGATAGGGTCCAAGACAAGGAAACCTCTGTGCTTTCATTCTAAGAACAGTTCTCATTACAGGTGATGCTCTCTCTGATCTAATTTAAAGATTTAGGACTCCAAAGTTCTCAGAATTGACTCTAAGACTGGAATGGCCCTAACGATCATGTCCAACTCCTAGGGGAGATCCTGGAGAGCTTCCTCCATAAGGAAGTAATAAACTAGCTGCTTATCCCACGTAACTGAAAACAATTTTCAAAAAAACAGTGAAGTTTTCCAAACCTGTGGAGGCAGATTCACACATACCAATTTTAAATTCTTTTTCACACGTGAGCAACAGATCACAGGTTAAACATAATAGAAAGGTTTCAATATGGAAAGGACTAGGTAAAAATAACACTATTTCCTCATTCTCAACTTGTCTTCTCCTAAGATGAAATTTCGCCCCTGCTCCCCACCCCGTTACAGGGCTACTTTAAATTTTTGGAGCCGGATTTGAGGAATGTGAATTTTAGATTCTTGTCTTCACCAATGTATCAAGACTATTTTAACCTCTATGGGAATGAAATGTTACCCCAACATGAGCACAGAGGAACAAACTCATTAACCACGTTTAAAGATTAACAAGATCGAGACCATTTCTTCCTTGGATTTTACCATTAAAATCCACTAAATCCTTCAGGGTACCTTTGGCGACAAACTAACTTAAATATATTATAAAATACTTGGCAAGTACATACTACAGTGCCAGCCACTGTTCCAGGCAGAAGAGATTTTACAAAATTTACAAATGCCTTGCCCTCACAAAGCTAAGAGATATTTATTATCTTGCATAACAAGAAATCTGAAGACAGGGTGGCTCTAATTAATACTAATTTCACAGGTTCTGTATTTTCACTGCCATCCTCGGCATGCCAACTTTCCCATCCGACTCTTCTCCTCAGAGTTACAAGACTCTCTGAAACAGCTCCAAACATCACATCTCGAGATGATGACAGCCCTTGAAAGAAGTGCTCTTTCTTACCATCTCTTTAAGAATATATTTAAAAAAAAAAACCCTTCCTTCCAGGAGATGTCCCTCGGGTTTCATTGGTGGACACTGGGCCACAAACTAAAAGTAAAGCTCCCTTCTTCTCTCCCTGCAGACCAACATCTGTTTAAAGGTCTGCCCTTTCCCCCAGACTGTAGATACGCTCCTCCGTAGCAAGAGACATATCATTCATTCATTCAGTCACTCAATGAGCATTTACTAAATGCTACATTCAAGTGCCCAGCGCTTCTGAAGATGTGTTACAGTACCTCAAATCGTGGTCACTTAGACAAATGAATGAAGGAATGACAGACAATAATATTCATTCCACAGCTCCCAATTTCAATCCATTAAAATAAAACCTTAAGTACGCATTTCTTACCTAGAAAAGTAAACAAGGGAAACAAGCACGTTTGCCTTTCCCCATACCTCTCTGATATAATTTGAGTTCTACTTAACCCAGATAACAACCCTAACACCCCGTAACAGCCCACACACACTGTGTTATTTACAAGGCCAGTTATGAGCTATCATTCAAATGAAATGGGAAAATGAGAATGTCAAATTTATTCATCACCATAGACCTCATATTAATTTCGTTAACATTCCGAAGAATGTTGCTCTGTCTTCCAGCAGTAGATAAAAACCCACAAACAGTAAAAAACAACGATAGATCTTAGCACCTGAAGATTAAGAGTGGGTGAAGTGCCCATGATATACAGACTTCTGTTTTCTTCATGTGTCCAAATACTTATGGAACATCTATGTATCAGGCACAGGGCTAAGACTAGTCAAGTAGAGCTGAATAAAAAGACATGAGACATGTACATAATAAACAAAATATACAACTTGAAATCATGGTACTTGCGATAAAGGAAAAATACTACTATTAGAATAACAAGTGAAACTGTTTTGCTTAGGATAGCTAGGAATGGCGTTTCACCAAAGGCCTGAAGGGTAAGAAGGCCTCGCAGAGAGTTCCAGGGTTCTGGGCCAACCTAACGACACGTGCAAAGCTCCGCAACAGAACAGGGCTCAGCACATCTGCTGACCTGCTGGGAAGCCAGTGTGGCTAGAGGACACTCACACAGTCCTTTGGACAAAACATGTATTGCCTCATTCAAAGGATAAACATTAACAAATACATCGGAAAAATCATAGAATGCTTCCATCAACAATTCCTGGCAATATTCTTCCAGATATTCTGCTTTTTAGCATATAAGCCATTACAATAGTAAATTATTCACTTATAAGACCACTCTCAATAAAACTGACCAGAAATTGACTTAGATACTTTACTGTGAATCAAGATACCCCCAGGAAAAGACTTCTGAGGAAGTTACAAAAAGGGGCCATCAACTGTACATATACAACTACAATTTGGAATATTAGGAAACATTTATAGAAATCTTATCCTCTAATTACTTTCTAAGAAAGAAACACATACATCCATTTCTCTGAAATGTACAAATCTATTTATATTTAAAGTGGATGAAAATTGTTCTGGGGCTGGAGAGACTAGCAGGAATTATTCCATGTTCTCGGATAGTGAAATGAATGGTTGTGGGAGAATCTTGCTACTGTTCTTAGGAATCTGCTCAGATTTTAGAAAGGAGACTGTCATTCTGATTTTGTAGTCCTCTTCCTATTTTATTCCAATTTTCAAAATCTGATTCCTTTACTCAAAATATAATTCTCTAGCAGTATTTCTCAATCTTTTTCCAACTCCACAGAAGTTTATTTGAGCAACATATACCCTTCAGGAATATCTTGTGTGGTTTCAAAAACAAACTCCTCCAGCGAGTCTCATAGCTGTTGCCTTGTGCACCACACTGGAGAATCCTAACTCTAATACAGGAGTCACAGATCAGTAGAGAGCTTACCAAGAGCAATTTTTATCATGATTTCAAACTCTTAAGGGAGAACAAAATGGGCAAATGGACAGTCAGTTGAATAAGTTTATCTATCTGGGGTCTTTAAAATCCCCATTAATTTCTAGCAATTATTTTCAATTAATATAGCATTTAAAAGACAAATGCCATAGGATTTCACTCATATGTGGAATTTAAGGAAAGAAATAAGCAAAGGGGGGAAAAACGAGAGGGAGGCAAACCAGGAAACAGACTTATAACTTTAGAGAACCAACTGATGGTTACCAGAAGGGAGGAGGGAGGGGAGTGGGTTCAAGAGGTGATGGGGATTAAGGAGGGCACTTGTAATGAGCACTGGTGTTGTACGGAAGCAATGAATCACTATAGTGTACACCAGAAACTAATATTGCACTGTATGTTAACTAAGTAGAATTTAAATGAAAACTTGAGGAAAAATTTAGCCTTGCAAATCCCACACTGTAGTTTACAAACTGCAAGAGCTAACTCTATATTCTCATTGATAATCAAAGACCATTCTCAAAAATTTTAGCCCATTTCTGCCACCAACTACCTGAGTCTCGCTAGATAAACTGTTTACCTCTTTATGCTTCAATTTGCCAGCTGAAACAAACAAAACACAGAACCCACAGAGGTTGAACACACTGATCTCTAAGGGACATTCCTTAACTTTAATATTACAAGAATATAGGCCCAGGATTCATTTTCCACATGTAGAGAAACAATGTAAACATGGCATATAATATATACATAAAACAAACTGGAAAATACCAGCATAAGCACCCATGTTGTTAGGGCCTTATAATTTGGAACCTATGTCATCTAGATAATATCTATTAAGGTAAGTATTCAAATGTCATCTTTTTCTAGAGAAAGGAGTCTGAGAGGGTGGAAGGCATGACACTTAAATAGGACCATTGATTGGGAGCCAGGTTAACCAGGGGGAGTGACAGTAGTGATTGAGCTGTCCACCTCCAGCCAACAATTACTAATTTCACAAGGTTCACAAACCCTCTGCTCTTGGCCAGATGTCAGGAGCTCAGGGCTGTAGCAATGGTAACCAGTAGGGGTAAAATTAAGGCTTGTTTTTTTTCAAAAGTGGAAAACCAGTGAACAAAACAGAATATGAAAATAAGTATTTTCTCTATATAGTATGTGCCAGCTGGTTCATGACCATCAATGCTTAGGAGGAAAGGAGGCTGGGACAGTAACTGTGACTCATCCTTCCGGCAGCTGATTTTCACTGAGCACCCTGTGATCACTATGCCACTCACTCCCGTGCTGTGCTGTGCCAGGTGCCTATGATCTGGAGCCTCCCTGGTTTATATTGCCCAGAGCATCCCTCTCTTGCGTCTTATGAAAGTCAGAGTGGGAATAATATGGTACTCGGACTCAAGCAGGGGAAGAGATCTGATGGTCTAAGCCTTCTGTATGCAAACTTCCAACCAGCACACTTCTGGGCGTCAAAGTTCACCCCAGAGCCCAAGAGCCTCGGTGACTCAAGATCTGGAGCCTTTTGGGGGTAGTGCCAGATTGTGTCATACTGACACTTAGGTTTTGGCTACTCAGTGCTACAAAGTCAGTTATTTCCTCATCTACTTTCCATCTTACAGAAAACTCTTAACATCTCTGATCTGTCATTTCCTTGTCTGTCATTGCTTTCCTTAAATTTCTGTCTCTGTAAAATTATCTTTAATTTATAATCATTTAAGTGGGATTTCTAAAGGGAATGGAATATGTATGTCCAATCTGCCATGTTAAACATGATTTTTAAAAAACAATCACACACACACACACACACACACACACACTTTAAGAAAACGTGGCAAAATGTTGACACTTGTTAAAGCTGAGCCCAGTTCATTCATGGGTGTTTTCAATATTCATTTTTCCCCTTTTCTAAAGGAGCTACTTTAATGTTAAGAAAAATCAGAGTTCTATTTATTAAGCATATAAGTTGATTGGTAACCACTAACCAAAACACTAACAGAGTGGGATATTACCAGGATCAAGGGCAAATTAGTATCCTTTTCCTAGAAAAGTAATCTTTTGTTTATGACTGAGATATTTCATTATATTTAAAACTGAAAACTCATTTTAAAATAAAGAGAGGCCTCTTCAGTACAGAGTCTCATTTTCTCATGGTTTTATAGGCAACTCTGATGATGTGTTTTAGGTTGTTTTTGTTTTTGTTTTAGGATCATACCAACAGGCCATGCTGTGTGTACTTGACTCTCCCCTGCTAACTCCTGGCTAACCAATGGGAGAATCCAGACAACTCCACTTTCTTTCCTGGGTCTTTGCTCAGTATCTCGGGATCAGCCTGAAAATGGGATTAAGAAGAGGTTCCATTCTTTCCAATGCCTAACTCAAAATGGCCCTGCACTTCTTAGTCTAATCCGGCTACCAGTTACTGTCACTGTTATGTATTACAAATGTGCATCTAGAAACTTAGAGTTAACAATGTATTTCCACTTAGGTTTTCATGTTTGCCTCTTCACTAACCTCAAGAGGTAGTGAGAGAAGAGAGTACCTCCCTTCCGTCCATATTCTGAAGGTGGAGAGCATGAAATGACTTTGCCCAGTGATCCCAAGCTAAGGAGTTTTGGTCAGGATTCGAATCCAAATCACAGGACTTCACATCTGACCTTCTCTACATATACAAAGCCCCTTTTATAATGTCTGACCAGGAGCATCACTCCAGTCAAACCTAGAGCTAGCTGACAAGTCAAGCTTTTGCCCATAATTTCATTTTCACTTTTCCTACATTTGCTTTTGTCTATTAAGAATATGGGAGTCAATCTAATTGGCTTGCCACATGTGTACCTTCCTCTGCTTTAAAAAAGCACCATGTGGGGAGCCTGGCTGGCTCAGTCAGTTGAGCGTCTGACTTCGGCTCAGGTCATGATCTGACGGTTCGTGAGTTCCAGCCTGCATCGGACTCTGTGCTGACAGCTCAGAGCCTGGAGCCTGCTTCTCATTCTGTGTCTCCCCCTCTCTCTGCCCCTCCCTGCTCATATTCTGTCTCTCTCTGTTTCTCAATAATAAATAAACGTTAAAAAAATTAAAAAAAAAAAAAGCACCATGCTATGTTTGTACCTGTCGTCGGTGACACCTCCAGTTCTTCCCGAGTCTTCATACATCATCAGTAACAGTAGGAGAGATTTCAGCACTTAGTTCACAAGGCATACTAGAGTGGATTGCATCAGGCCCTACTGCCTGGAAACTAAGTTGAAACAGCACTCATGCAGACTTATAAAAATTAAGTTATCTGAATAATGAAACTTCTATATGACATTTTTCAAGGGACTGAGTTCTAATATTTGTGCCAAAAACAAAACAAAGAATAGGGATACGTTAAAGGGTGAGAGACACATAATAATGAGCCTCTCTCCAAAACAGGCTATCCACAAATACTTCCACATTTGTATTAATATGCAAAGACGTGAAAATAACACTGTACCTACAATTGGTAAAGACCAAAACCATCCTCAAACGATTTAACGTCATCCTTATCCCCCAAGATATGCTATTCTAGGTTTATAAACTACCCATCTTTTCAATTCATTGTAATTTAGTGTTTCATACACTAAAATGGACACTAAAATCTGTCATTATTACTGACCAAGCTATAATCGCCCTTCTTCAGCCTGCCAGAGCTGTAGATTCTGACTCTGTGAGCTTAGTTACCCTGTTTTGTTTTTTAGGTCGAAGAAGTAGTGGTTGGGCTTTTGTTTGTTTTTAGTAAAAAAGAAAAAAATTAAATGCAGAAAATGACCACTCCCACACATTCGTTCTTTTTACACATTAAGTATGTACTCGGTGAACTGTTCCATTTAAATATTTTTACTTTAACGCTGTAGATGTCACCAGAAAAACAAACTAAATTAAAGACTTCTTCCCAGTGAGTGTTCTAACAAACCCCTCATTTTCTTTAGGCTTAATGGAGACAAGGAATTGCTCATCAACTTCATGTTTATCAAAATAAGCAAACCTGAGAAAAGTGATGAGCAGGGCGTTGAATCCTTGGCTAGGTAAAGGGCCCCACTTCTCAGGAAAAAACTTGTGAAACCATTTAAGATAATGATAGTGTAAATGCACCAACATCAGAGCACAAACTTCAAAGAGTTGTGCAAAAGACACAGTATTTTGTTTATGAGTCTCACACACTCAGGAGCCGATGGTAAATTGTGATCGCAACTACATCTAGTGTGTAGGTTGGAGCCTAATTCGTTTTCCTGGTGAAACTGAAACCTTTGAAGAACTCCCTCAAGGTAAGAATGAGGAGACAGGCTACTACTGCCCAAGAACAGTTGAGTTTGGAATATTCATTCCTCATGGCAAAACAGTTCCTTCCATAGAGTCAGTTTCACTTTTTAACTAATTAACAAATTAATAAAATCAATTTATTCCAAACTCTGTTCCTCCCTTCTTCTCTCAGAATATATTTATTCCACAATTCCAGGTCTTCTTACTCCACGAGTACTGAATCTTCTGGGGTAGGTCCATTCTACAGAGTTTTGTAAAAACAGTCACTCTTAATAACTAAATGACCAAGCTCTTTTAAATGCTTAAATATTGCGATAGTGATGATTCTTAGGGAAGCAAATGCTTATTCCTGGTTTACTGGCAACAAAAAATGGTGCCAGAAGTTGTACAGAACTAATGTTTTCCCAGCAGCCCTGTAAATATTTGCCATTATTCTTCTTTTAGTAGCTAGTTCCAAATGAGCAAACTATGAACTTTTATACAGTAAGAATGGTGTACAACTGCCCCTAATAAATCTTCTCCGTCTTATGCTATATTTCCATACCATTGAAAGAAATAGCTGATACTGCACAAAGTTTTGAAATACACTGTTCTCCAAAGTATGTGCTTCATCAGCAATTTATTTTAACATCCACATCTCCCTCTCTAAAGGCACTGAAACTAATTATGTATTGTCCCAAATGCCTAGATACCACTGATATCATATGAATTCATATATTATTCAAAAAGCTGATCTTTTTTTACTTATTAATCTGACTCTTAGGTAAACTGTATCTCTACTATAAGGGACTTTGCTTTACTTCGAGAACAAACTCTTGCTGTAATAGGTAAGGAGATATTCTTTCCACTATATCTACACACACTTGATTGGAAGGCTGCTTATTGCAGACATTTTTAACTGAAAGAGATAGCTTATTCCCATTCGGGACAGAGTGTCAAGAGAAGATGAAAGCAGGCATTTGTAATTCCTCAGAAAAATAGGCAAAAGAGTTTTCAACCTTAAGAAATCTGACTCTTCTGGAACATAAACCTTGATCTTGGGTTAATAAATCAAGATTCCTAAAATAATCAAATAATCCCTTATGGCGGCATCAAGTTTTCGATTTTAAAGTCCTTTCATTGCGCTATCCAACCCCATCATGCCATTTAATGAGGCCACAAGTACCAACTGTAATAGTTCTTTTCCAGTATTATAGAACGCAAAGTGCTGCACAGTGAAACTAAAAGAAACACTTTGTGAACGATGTAAACATCTCTCTAGAAAACTTCAAAACAAGCTTAGTCTCAAGCTTAGGAGCCAGTACCTGGGTTCTCCCAAAAAGGCAGCCATGGCTATCAGTCCCTAGGGGTCATCAAACACAACTGTTAAGAAACCACTTTCTAAAAAACAAACAAAAAAAAAGTCTCTAAATGTTCAAAGAAAAAACTCTGTTTGGGCAATATATTCAATTGAAAACCGTATTAGTTCTAAGTCTGAGCTATACCTCAGAATTAACTAAGAAGCTCTGAAAAATTAAGGTTGTCCAGACCATGCCCACATATGATCTACGTTCACTGGTGTGGACTGGTCTGGACATCAATATGTTTTGAAGCTAATGCAAAGAGTGGAGAACCCTTGCTTTCAACAACGGCATAGGACTACAGCAGCATATTCTGGCCCCTGTATCTTCAGCTTCAGTTTCTGATTTCTTCTTGGTGCCAAAAGAAAATGCCTATCTTCAGACCACAAAAAAAGAACAGCAGATGTCAAGATTCTCTGCCTGCCTATCTCTCCGAATGAGACCAAGTAAGTTCTCATAGAGGCAATGAGACAATAGTTCTGAAAACAAAGAAGCCCTTTTTCGAAAACGTCAAGTGTATTGTAAGCCCAGGAATAGACTTGAATTTATCACAACAAAGATAAAATTCCAAAAGAATATAGTATATTAAAATTTTCCTAACTTTTTTTATGACCCAACACAAAGGGAGGATACGGTCACATCATTAATAGTGAAAAAGGGCAATAATTTCCAACCGGGGAAATGGATTAGAATTTTCAGCTTGGAATAAACTATTAATTTAAGAAAACTATCATCTCCCCTATGATTTTAATGTAACCTTTAGGGGACCATGAACACCACAGAGTCCTGACTCTTTCCCTACTCTTTCCCCATCTGAGAGTCAGGGCTACAACACTGGGAGATTAGCTGTGTGGCCCTAGGTAAACTGCTTGACTTTTCTGAGCTCAGTCCCATCTACAGATAATAATACTTATTCCACCTGCCTGATAAAGTTGCTGATAGGCCAAGTGAGATCATCAATATGAAAAATTTCATTAACTGTAAAAAGCTCTAAGTAATAACATTGTTAATATTACTAATAAAAAGCATCCTTTGATATGCATGAACTGTAGACTGAGAAAATTAGCTCCTTAAGAGAGGCAAAGATAGTCAATCCACATTTTAAGACAAATTACTACAGCTTAACCAATTCAAAGCTGTCAGTCTCCTACAGAGAAGCTAAATGTAGTCAAAAGGTACAGATTTTCATTTATTCAACAATTAACATGACAGTATTGGGAACAAACTCTGTGCATGGCCCTGGGCTATATGCTGTGAGGGCTACAAAGCTGAATGAGCCGCCAATTCTGCCTTTAAGGAGCCTTCAGTTCAGTGATGAGGAAGAGGGCCATCCACACAGGACGATTTCAAAATTAACGAGCCCTTTAGGAGAGATGAAGATAAAGCCACTCTGCTTGCAGAAATCACAGAATGGCTCGCCTGTACAGCTGGAGATGTGGGGAGACAGGTAACATGAGTGAAGCATGGGAGAAGGAAAATACTGGACCCGGAGAGGGAAGAAGAAAAAGGAATGCATTTGGGCTACAGCAAAACTTCATGAAAGGAAGTAGTGGAGGGAAAAAAACAAAATTTCTTTTATTCCCACAGTCATCCAAAATAGCTTAGGGAAGGTCCAATGTACTCCTGGATCAATGCTAATTGCTGGGGGTGCAACCTAAAGCCAGGAGACCTGTAGACATGTAACAGCAGAAACAAGTTACAAATTGTGACAACGACAGAAAGCAAGGATGCCTGGAGAAATAGGGAAGCCCAGTTTAGACTGAGAAGTCTGGGAAGTCTCTCTTGGGAACTAACAATTCAGTCTGGTGGGCAGACCCAGAGTGCAAAAGCTCAGAGACAGAAAGGAACTCAGAGCATCTGGAGGATCCGAAAAGGAACCCCGTAGAGCTACACAGGCAGGGGCAGGGATTTCCAGCAGGAAACACGTCATGTCAAACACTACACACACAAGTCTGAGAAGAGACCACTGCGATAACTGACCTATCAGTATTAAAAGACTATTTCAGGGGCGCCGGGGTGGCTCAGTCGGTTGAGCGTCCGACTTCGGCTCAGGTCATGATCTCACAGCCTGTGGGTTCGAGCCCCACGTCGGGCTCTGTGCTGACAGCTTGGAGCCTGGAGACTGCTTCGGATTCTGTGTCTCCTTCTCTCTCTCTGCCCCTCCCCCAGTCACACTCTGTCTCTCTCTCCCTCTCTCAAAAATAAATAAATGGTTAAAAAAAAAAAAAAAAGACTATGTTAGTTGTATTTAACCTTCCAGGAGAGACTAAGTATCAGCCATGTGGACCAAACTGGGTTTGAATACCAGGAGCTAGTATTAAAATAGAGCCTAGAATATCTCAGTGATGGAGACAGATGTATCAGAATACAATCTGAGTCTTCAGCAAACAGAAGTGTCATAAAATCAAAAGGCAAAAATAGACCATAAGTGAAAACCAACTAGAAATTAAAGTATAGCTGAGTATCAGAGAGGTCTCAATTGAGATTAGAGAATATGTATTTATACCACAGCTAATCTTACTGCGATATAACATCTTTTATCTATGATCCCCAGCCCCTGGAATCTGAACTGAGAATACTGATGGTGTTGTCTTTTACTTTATTATCACGGCAAATAGGATACAAGGTCATAGAATTGAGGGGGATAATGACAGATCATTTGCAGGTGCTAGCAGGCCATGAAAACAAAGGCACATGAAGTGAAGAAGGAGATGAGTTACTATGAGGCAAAAGAACATAGTTCACAGATTAGGCATAATTAAAGTCAAAAACAGGCAGAAATGAGAAAGTCAATTTCTGATTTCAAAATCTTAGAGATTTTGCAGTAACAAGGTCCAAGGTGGGTCTATATTTGTAAGGTGGCTGAAGTGAAATAGACATAAGGGCCTTTGAGCTAAAGTCGTCAAGAATCAGTGTGATTTCAAAGAAATTAAAAGAAGCTTTATAAAGAAACTAAAAGAAGCTTTGACTTCGAGAACAAATTGGATACTAGTTAGGGATAGTATCCCTAGCCAAATAGTTTAGGCTAGAAGGTGGAATAATCAGAGCAACAACACACTCGATACTCTTCCACGCAATGAGTAATTTAAGACTTTGCCATTTGACTTCCAGTGTCAGCTACCACCAACACCCCCTTCACATCAACTTTCCACGTATCAGACTAGTAGCTAGGCTCCAATTTAGTCTTTATTTTAATATTATTATTTTTTAATGTTTATTTATTTTTGAGACAGAGAGACAGAGCATGAACGGGGGAGGGTCAGAAAAAGAGGGAGACACAGAATCCAAAGCAGGCTCAAGGCTCCAAGCTGTCAGCACAGAGCCCAACGCGGGGCTCGAACTCACTAACCGTGAGATCATGACCTGAACCTAGTCGGAGGCTCAACCGACTGAGCCACCCAGGCGCCCCTCAAATTTAATGTTTAAATTATCAGAAGATCTTATAGCCTGAAATATCTTACCCTGATTTGGATCAGTCCAAACAAATTTGGACTTTATAGAAAAAGCCAGTTTTATTCAACCTCCTATAAGAAAGATCTTATGATATACATTTAAAATGATACATTAAAAAGGGGGGTGCCTGGGTGGTTCAGTTGACTGACCACCCAACTCTTGATTTCAGCTCACATCATGAACCCTGGGTCGTGACATCAAGCCCCATGTCGGGCTCCATGCTGAGCGTGGAGACTGCTTAAGATTCTCTCTCTCTCTCTCTCTCTCTCTCTCTCTCTCTCTCTCTCTCTCTCCCTCCTTCCCTCCCTCTCTCAAATTAATACACACACACACACACACATTTTATATTACACACATATATTCCACTGGGGTATACTCTATAGAAATTAAAAGGGATTCCTCTTATTTAAAAAAAAAAAAAGGCAAATTACACCTATCTACCTAAGAAGTACTAAAAGGCATTTGTTCTGTTTGTTTCAACAGGTAAAGCCAGACCAAAAATCAACCACCTGAAACTTGCTAAAATGAAAAATATTAGAAACCTAAATATGTAAGAATATGGGTTTCATTTGACATTTCCAGAAGTAATTATTCATATTCAGAGCTATTTGATAGGACTTTCAAAAATGTACTGGATACGGGAGAAGTGCAAAAAGAAGAAACTAACTCATAAGGAAGAGGAGAAAAATGCTAATTGCGCATGATCACATCATCCTCTGGACGCGATGTTCTCACTGCTGCTGCCTACATTTCACTCACCTTTGTGATGACTACAGCACCTTTGCAGTGCTGAACAAATATGCAGAAGACCACCTGCGGAGACGGGCCTCTTCGTGGATGATACATTAGTACCTTTTCCATTACGAGGAGCAATGATGGGCAGCATCCAAAGAGGACATGAATGGTCTTATTAGATCACAGGCATGAATCAATTATTTATGACAATTTGAGATGGTGGAAATCTTTTGCTTTTTCTAAAATTTCCCAATCCAAGTTCTCAAGAACCATGGGAAATGTATTTAATTAGATTATATTCCAATGCAGAACAAATTTCTCCACCCACTCCTTCTCTAGCTCACATAATGCAATTTCACCCTCTAAGACCAGCATCAGAGGGTTTTAAAAGAAATTTCCCTTTTATGTGTTTTACTGCAGAACCCAAGGACTTGGGAAGAATCCAGCTTCCAGTGGAAAACTGTGGAGCATGGATTTACCACTGAGTCCTGAAAGACTCACTGAAAGACACACAGGACAAAGTCACTGTATTGACTCTCAGCTGTGCTAAGGCAGAGGGGAAATGGAGTTCCTGGAAGGAATGGAGAGGAATTTCTACCAAGCCTCCTCATTCTAACACACCTCATTCTCTACTACTGAGCCATGGATAAAGCTGGAAGCACGTCTCACTCCTGTGGCTGGAGAAAAGCTCGGAACCACTGTCTTCCAGAGTCTGCTGCATGGCAGCTCCCAAGTACCTGTACAAGTCATTTGTGCTTGTGACAAACACAGGATCTGCCAAGCAAAGAAAAACTTCCTCATTCTAGAACTTTAGTGCCTTACTGAAAAACCAAATTATAAAACGGGTATACGGTATTCTCTTTTGCTTACCAGAACTGAATGGCCACTCTCTTGAAGCCTCCAGCCAGGCCCAGCTTCATGGACCTGTGACCTGTGCAAAGCTCAGCTGCTGCCATCTTAAAATTCACAATTTTTGAATAAGGGGACCTGAATTCTCGTTTTGCACTATTCTCCACACACACACCCACCAATTTATTTAGCTGGTCCTGTCTTCCACAGAACCTGAAGGAATCTGAATCTCCTGGCTTATCTGTCACTTGAGAAGCATTTCTTACAAGTGACTGGGGCTCTAATGTAGCTTTGGGAAGCTGGCCCCTTGCCCTGGTATTTTTTGCTATCTGGGAGAATTTTCTTTTTAAAATATTATTGCTTTTAATATAATAAGATAATTTACCCTGTGGGGAAAAATCAATGATTCAGAGGAAGGTATACACAATATTAAGTGGAAGTCTTCTTCATAAATGCACCCCCCCACACTTAATTTGACATAACTCCCTAAAAGTAACTATTGCAAAGAGATATCTTTCATTACGAAAAAAAGAAAAATACACATCTAATTTGATAAAAATCATATACATACACACACAATTATATATATAACCCCCCACATACATATAGATATATACATATAGATGGATAGATAGATATATATATCTTTTTTTAAAAATCCCAATTTTGTATGTTACTGAACTAGATGGAGAAGACCCCTTTAAATCTTTCAATGAAGCAAACCAGCAGCTCCACACAGTGTGCATTATTTTTCATTCATTTCAGGGTCTTCAGCTTAAAGAATATCAAACTACTCTTCCATTCTTCCCCAACAGGTGACTAATCTTAGGGCAAAGCAGAAAGAACCAGAGATAGCCAACTGGCTGCCTTCTTCTCAACTATTATGTTTTGATGAAGAATTCAGATGATTGAGACTCAAAACAAACAAAAAACATAGATAAGCCCCAGCTCTGCATCTTACTGGCCATGCTGATTGAAATGAGCCTCTGGATTTGTTTCCCCATCTACTCAACAGGGCAATTTTTATGAAGCCTCCAAAATTTCTTCCAAATCTAGCACTCTGGATTTGGAAGACACTCTTTCAGATATCCAGCCTCACAACTACACCTTGGGTGTTGTCCTACCTCAGAAATCTTAAATTCTTATTTCCCAATCTCATAATTCATCTACTCTTTCTACTTCTCCTGTTCATTTACTGCATTGATACTTGTTTTGTTTCTTCAGGAATAGAAACCTTTAGGGACTGTCAGCCTCTCTGGCTAGTTTTCTTATTTGTTAGATCTTTCCTGTTTTTACTTCCTTCTCAACCCATCTGATATCCTCAGCCCAGCGCTATGAACTCTCTTTGGACAACGTCCTTAAGTCCTTTGCTCCACTGTCTTTTCATCATAACTATCATTTGTCCAAACTAAAAACCCTGGCCTCATCCCCAGCACCTGCCATTCCCCTACCCCATATGTCTTACTGATTGTACACCCCAAAAAGCTGAATCCTACCAGCCATTACCCCATCCAAGACCGATCTTTCTCAGTTGGATTAATACAACAATCTCCCAGTCGGTATCCTAATATTTTCCGTTTCTCATTCTTACTTATATTTTCCAGCTACCCCAACAGTTATTGCCCTAAAATATAGGCAAACAAAATAATAAACCTGCTTAAGTCACTACTCCCTTCAATACCTTCCATCTTCCCTTAACCCTATGTTCACAGATTCTTTGCCTCCCACCTCCCTCCAGCTCTCATCCAATATTTTCCATCTCAGCTTAGGCAAAACTTCCCCAACTCTCTTCAAGCTGACCTCTTACCTCTAGACCTGTAAACCATCCTATTGGCTTGGAACACTGGCTCCACCCACTCCCATGCTCTGCCAGAGTTGGCTAGCTCCTTTTGGCTTTACCAAATACATCGCTCCCTCTGGAAACCCCATTTTGACCTCTCCCTAACATGAGAATTTGTGTTTCTCAAATGTGAAAATGTAACAGCCTGCTCCTTCCCATCAAAGCTTTCATAACACACATTACTTCAAGACTATAAAGTCTGAACACAGAGGCCACACCTGTAGTGTTCATCACTGCATCACAAACATAACACAGGGTCAGCACACTGTAACACTCCATCTTAAAAGAACTGATTTTTTATTCAGCTTTAAAAGTTATATTTTGACTCCTAATCCTGAAAGGTACCCATGAATAACATATTCTACAAAAAATAATTTATGTGTAAATTCACACAGTATTCAACTCCAGGAAGTTGGAGGTTTGAGAACTAAAATTATCTAGACCACAGCATTTATGGTCTTGATCATTACATGTTATTTCTTCAGTGGTTAGCATTTTCAGGGTAATCTCTGTGGTAATTTCCAGGCCTCAGCTCCTCCCTGAGACTTGAAGAAACTCCCAAATGGGAAAGGAATATATCTGGTTCCCTCACTGAACCCCACCCGCCACCTGTATTTCAATATCATCTCATCTCTCCCAATAAAGACCAAAAGATTTTAGGGATATCAGAAAGAGCCTGAAAATCTTTGACGAAAGGGCAGCAAGAGATAGACTGGAAATGAAATGAGTCATGGTATAAGATAAGGGTGAAGTATACATTGTATACTTTATAGAACATGAAGCATTTTAAAACTAATTTAAAAAGGTTGAGAAAGATAGGAGAAGGAAGAAGAAAGGGAGGAAGCTGGGGAGATAGGCAGTAAGCAAGGGAAAGAGCAATGAAGGAAGAAAGGAACTAAAGGAGTCTCAGACTCTTCTAGCAAAGCAAGAAAAGTAAGAACTAGGGAACGAAAATAGGTCTTACATAAAGTGCCATTCCTACCCACCTCCACAGACAATGAACATTATTCAGAGCACTGCCACCGTTCACTGAGAACTCTTCAGACTAGCTTCAAAGTGAAGAGCAGTCAAACCTATGACTTGACTGTTTTAATATCTTTAGGAGTCATCTATGAATATTTGGAACTCGACGTGAATGAATCAGGTATGGCTTGAGAGTAAGAAGGGGGTTAGAAGGCAAAAAAGAAAGAATGTATTGATTTAGAATGCTCATATTAGGAACTTAAAGTATGAAATAATACAAGCAAGATGTATTTTTAAGAATCTCATTAATTCCATGTACTTCTTAAGGATTTATTAAGCACAAACCATGTAATATCCAATGCTCTATTATGACATAATTATCAATGTTCTCAGGAAGACATGGTCTAATACCCAGCATATCAGGTGTCTGGACATGTAACCCATTCGAACCATGGATCCAGAAAGAACGAAAGAAACAATGAAAGAACGAAAGAAAGAAACTGAGCAAGAACAAAAGCAAAAAACAAAGCTTTGAAACTGATACTTGTGTCCAAAGATAATGAAAATCAATAAATTGATTCAATGTTTAGACACATATTTCTGTGATAATTAAGCATAAAAAATATTTTTCTCCTATAATCCTTAAAATAACACAATAAGGTATACAGAATTAGTACCCCCATTTTATTTTGTTTTTATAGTTTATTTATTTTGAGAGAGAGAGCAGGGGAGGGGCAGAGAGAGAGAGGAAGAGAGAATCCGAAGCAGGCTCCATGTTTACAATGTGAAGCCTAACACAAGGCTCATGTGTTAGGAGATCATGACCTGAGACAAAACCAAGAGTTGGATGCTTAACTGACTGAGCCACCCAGGCACCCCAGGACCTCCATTTAAAAAATGAGAATTTTGATCATAGAGTTTAAATAACTTGCCCAACACCAGCAGGAATCATGTATCCAGGATCTGAACCTTACCATCAACTCCCACTGGCCTCCAGGAACTGAACTTATTAAGATGCCCAAAGCAAAAGATGGCAATGGTTCTCCCTAACTTCTTGGTCAAAACCTAGATGAGCTTGGAATAATGCACCCTAAGGGAGAAGTGTGTCAGTAAACTTGAGTTCCATTCTAGAATGCAGCCTAGTGATGGTCATTGAACAATGAGATCATTATAAGTAACCATCAAAAACAGCTTATGTTCGGGCACCTGGGTGGCTTAATCAGTTAAGCGTCCAACTTCGGCTCAGGCTGTGATCTTATGGTTCGTGGGTTTGAGCCTCGTGTTGGGCTCTGTGCTGACAGCTCAGAGCCTGGAGCCTTCTTCAGATTCTGTGTCTCCTTCTCTCTCTGCCCCTCCTCTGCTCACCCTCGTGCTCTGTCTCTCAAAGGTGAATAAATGTTAAAAAAATAAAATAAAAAACAGCTTATGATTTGTCCACCCAACCCTAAACTAAACCAGGAGTTCGATTTTGGAGTAACAAATGGTTAAAGATTCTTCTCTTCATGGGGCGCCTGGGTGGCTCAGTCGGTTAAGCGTCCGACTTCAGCCAGGTCACGATCTCGCGGTCCGTGAGTTCGAGCCCCGCGTCGGGCTCTGGGCTGATGGCTCAGAGCCTGGAGCCTGCTTCCGGTTCTGTGTCTCCCTCTCTCTCTGCCCCTCCCCCGTTCATGCTCTGTCTCTCTCTGTCTCAAAAATAAATAAACGTTAAAAAAAATTTTTTTTTAAAGATTCTTCTCTTCAGACCAAAGCATTTTAACTGCAGCCACATAACCATTTGGTTAGTGTATTTTTTTTTTTTTAAAGAGAATTTTTCTGAGAGACAAATGGAGGCAAGAGATTGAGCAAGATGAAGTCACAATGACTTGCTCCCGATATGGGATCCCACAATGAATGAGCATGCAATATTGGGAAAGAATTCCAGGTCCACTGAGAACCGTAACACGCAAGCTGCCTCTCCCAGTCTTATTGGGTGGTATTTATTTCAGGGGTTTGTTTACATCCTCTTTTATATGAAGTGAATTCTCAGAGAATATTAATACTACTAATAAAATGTGCATTCAAACATGAGACCTGCAAAAGACATTTAAATCCCAATCTCTCCTGATCTTTCCTTATCACCAAGTAACAAATGTTCTCTGTATATAAACAGTACACCTGAGTATCTACCATTTTCAGTATTAGACATAGAGGCGGCCCCTAAAGTGATAAAATAATATTCACTAAGGAGCGATCAGAGCTGCGTTGGCCAAGTCTTGGAAAAGCAAGAATAGAGATCCTCATAACCGAGCCCGCTGATGTTGAGAGGAAGCTCAGAGGACACCAAGAGGAAGATGTCAAGCAGCAAGCCGAGTGAAAAAGCCTGATGCATTAGCTCCATGAAGAGGAGGCAAGAGTGACTTGGGCAACAGGCTTGCAACCTACTGCCAACTGAGTGCTTACTATTACGAGAGCGAGAAACTCTTCAGAATGAATAAATGGGTTAAATAGAATGAGGACTGCCATTTAAGTAGAGCATTCGAACTTTGCTTCAGATCATGGGAATTCTACAAAATCACAAAGGAGAGAATTAGCTGAACAAAATAGTTTAATTTAATGGGACATTTATTTCAGAAGAGGAGCTAAGGAAAATTTCTGAAGTAATGGCATTTAGAATTAGGAGACATGTATGTAAAAGCAATGGCCAAGGATAAAGTTAAGTGATAAGAATTTTTCAGAAAGACCTAGAAAATCAGAGATAGAGACCTAAGGCACTTTAGAAAGAAGAACAAAGAAAAATGTGAGCTCTCTATAAGAAATAATTAAAATAGAATTTGACCTAAATTAAAGGAAAATACTACATGTATCTGAATGTAAGCACAGGAACCACAGGCACGCACACACACACACACACACACACACACACACACACACTCCTTCCTACCTTAGAAATCCCCCCAAAGACTAAGATCAAAATGTTACTTCTGTTCCTTTTCTAGTCTAATTAAAACATGAAATGTTGCCTATTGCCTGTTACCAGTTTATGTGCATTATGGGTTAAATAGAAAAATTAATATTAATTGAGGGTGTCACTTCCCTGCCACATTTTTTTTACCAATTCAGAGGAATAGTGATTATAAAAACAAGGCATAGCTCCAAATTATATACTGAATCATATACGCTAAACTGAGGGGAAAAGCCCAAGTCTTTACGGTGTTGTCATAAAAATATACTCTTATAAACTCTAAACTTTAGACTTAAGCCCCTTTCCAGCAATTATAGACCAAAAATATTTTCTCATAACATGAACCCATTGTAAACTGTAAAAAGGAAACTCGTAAGATGAAAAAATAAAACTTCCCAAACATAAAATTTCCTCAAATTACCTTCCTTGCATTTTTAATTCTTTACTGATTTGATTTAGGTTAAAAAAAAAAAAAAACACCTTGAGTCGTTAGAATTGTCTTTTTAATTTAAATTTCATAAGAAAGAGAATCACAATGCACATTCCCTGACCAGATTGTGTGTGGCCTATTTATTCGAAATGTTTGATTCCATATGGATTTCTTCTCTTTTATTTATAACTTCCAGAAAGGATTCTCAGTAATAAGTTAGCAACTCAAGGGCAACCAATGTGAAATCCAGGCCCTGAGAGCACTGTACCTGAGGTCTGTCACCTGCAATGTTTTCTAGAAGGACCAGGGAAGACACACAAAGCTCATGAACTTCTGTGTGGAGTATGAACCAAGTGTGAGCCACAAGTGGGTGGTCCACTGAGGTCAGGGTTAAAGTTCAGAGAATAATTTGGAAATTATTCTCAGCTTGGATCTCGTTTATGAGGCCTGAGAATACACCCTTTAATTAGAATACAATTTCCAAAGCAACCACTCCCTTGACTTTCCAGAGCTCAGTTATTCTCAGAAAAGTAAAAACAGCCTCATCACACTGACAGCTAACAGTCCCCTATAAATTACGCCTTAAATGTCCAACAAAGAAAGCAGCAGGCATCCGGACAACGTAGATGTTAGCTGCCAGCCCTTCTAAACACTCTCAAGAACAGATAGAGAAAAAGAAGTCGTATTAAACAGACTCACTCTCCTCTACTTCTTGCTTATGCAGCTGAGCTATCCCATGGAAGCTTGGAAAAAGAGTGGGTTGTGCATTTGAAAACGTTCCCACACCCCAGCCGGCCTCATTTTTCTGATGATCCCTGCATCCAGCCAAGCTCACACTACAGTGGGAACACTAAAATCAGTTCCATGAGAGCCAGCTGTCCTCCTCTTCCACAGTGCTCAGGGAGCCACACAGGACTCCTGGAACGGGAGCCAGCCCGGTCCTGACTCACCACAGATGTTCCCCTCCTCCCCCATGCAACTCTGAGCCAGGGCCTTCTTTCCAGGGCTTACTGTTATTACAAAAGATTTCACTGGGCCCCCCAAAATGTGCTGGATGCTGAGAGGAAAACACACATCTCCCTAGCTGTGGGGTTAAGAGAGACAGACATTAAATTATTCAGAGATGGCCAACTACCCTATGGGGCCAAAGAAGGAAATCCAGGCAGCTTTGTAGAGTTCAGTGTCAGGGAGTTGGAACAGCAGAAGCTATCACAATAGCAAACTTTGAAGTGCTATCCAGGCTTGAGTTGAGTTTAAATATGACATAAAACATTCCGTTTTGGCAAATCCAGACATCAAATTTTTCTCTGGACCCAACAAAGTCGCCTTTGCCTTAGTTAGAAAAGCGTGACCAGGACGAGAACGTAAATACAGTTTCTGAAATTTGTAAATCAAAATTCAGAGTCCAAGGTCACCCGCAAATATTTGGAAATTCTCACCAGCTATTTTTCAGGCAGGAGTGGCGTTGCTGTCTTCGGACTTTATCTTTTGTGTATGCATTCATCTGTCCATTTTCCCAGGGTTGGGGGGGGACACAAAGCACCCTGTCTCCGCATTTCTTCAGGGCATATTAGTAAAACAACTAGAGAGTTGCTCCCAGAGTGCCAGTGTCCCATCATACAGGCTGAATCATCATCATCTCAACAAAGAAACTATTTCATGCAATTGACAGTATTTTTTTCTATCACCAAATAGCATAACAATATTCTTTATACTTACCTGTTTGCTACAAAGAATATTTCATTATATAGCAAATTCATTTTGAACCTACCGGGGTGGGGGTGGGGGTGGGGGAAAGCCTCAGGTCTTAAGAGAACCTGACACATCATGAGTATTCTACATAGTACCCAAAAGATACTGGTGTTTCCGGGGATTCCCACCATCAAATGGAAATAAACCACAGCTTTTGTATACTGTCTACAGAGCAAGTTCAGGGAGAGGAAGAGAAGAAAAAGAAAAGCCAAGTAATGCCAATGATGGGAATTGTAAAAAAAAACATTTGGAGTCATTTGGCTACAAGAACAGAGACCAGAATGGCATTACCAAAATACTGTTCATTGCCCTTTTGTTCTTTCATTAGCTTTTTAGTTTCACAGTCCATTTAGAATTGCCTGACTACTTCTCAGTCACTGCTCAAGAAGGAATTAAGTTTTATCTCTAGCTCTATGAGAATAAAATCCAATGTTTACAGGTCAATTCTTCCTTTTCTAAGAAAAAAAAAAAACAAAGGATGAAAATGGACAAACAGGATTACCTATATTCTAGTTTTAGCTCTGTTTTTTAAAATACTCATGAACATACTTTCAGATAAACTCTGTTGGTTTATAGATTTCCAGGAAAATTATATGGGACAATTAACTAAAAGCCTATTATCATAGGCATATACCCAAATCACTCTGATTTTGTCTAAAAATACTTACTTCGGATGAGTTCGTCATCTGAACAATTTCCCCAAATGGACTGGTCTTGCATCATTCCATGTGCGAAGCAGCTATCGGCAGCTTGAGTTATATTTCTCTCAGTATTTTCTTTATCACATTTTTCTAAATAAAACAAAAGATCTATTACCATTAAATGTTACATATTGTTCTCTATTTTTTTCAGTTTATGGTGTTTTTTTCCAAATGCTTCCAAGTCCGCCATAATTTAAGGAAATGGGAGCAGTACCTCTATTGACTGTCGCATAGGTATTGAAGCAGTAACGGATTTATTGAGCACCTACTATGTGACAAGCATCGAAGAAACAAACGTGTTTACAGTAAAACTAACCTGTTACCGTAAATAAGTCATCATAACACAAGTGGTGTGCCATGACAGAGAAATGTGGAAAGGTCACATAAAAGATGAAAGTGAGTCCATACATGCAGAGGGCAGGTGCAGCAGAGAAAGCAACAAAGGAGAAGAGATCCCAATGAACGGTGGGGATTAAAAATCAGGCTGAAGCTCAGTGGGAGCAACCGAGAAGTGAGAAGGTACAGAAACAAGCAGAGTTCTCTCTGCAGAAACTTGGGAAAGAGGCAAGGGCTGTGTTATGTATTCTCACAAAGGGAGATGTTTAGGATGGGAGATTTATACAGGGGTTTATGGGCTCTTAGGGGGAAAGCCAGTAAGGAAAAGTAACACCTGAGCAGCAACATAACAACTCAAACAAAAAGCTAACTACAACACAAGGTAAAATCCATGTGAGAAGAGGTCCAGAGCAATAAAGAGGTTCAAAGGAAGAAAAACAAAGTCATCAAGATTCAGACTTCAAGAAAAGCACCCCAGAAAAAGGTGCGTGTTGGATAGTC
Organism: Leopardus geoffroyi; assembly: GCF_018350155.1. NCBI lineage: Eukaryota > Metazoa > Chordata > Mammalia > Carnivora > Felidae > Leopardus > Leopardus geoffroyi. The sequence continues at coordinate 133,708,118 of NC_059331.1, read as the reverse complement.
TTCAAAACACTAGCAGAAATTCTGCAAGCAGAGATGGGAGGAAGGTCATTCCAGGTGGAAGCATGGCTTGGCCAAACTCCACAAGCATAAACTCCAGCAAAGGTTCCAACTCTCTGGAGTGTAAAATACTTTAAGGGGGACATTAGGAGATAAGACTATAAAGGTTTGATTAGGGACACAGCATGGGTATTCGAATGTGAAGGTGAGAAATCTAGACAGAATTTCAAGGCAAGATAAGTAAGTCAAAGTAGCCATTGAAGCTTTATGAATTGCTTTATCAGAGCTGTGCATTAGGAAGATTAATTCATTTGTGCACAGCAGTGTCTCAATCCCATCTGCATTTTAACTCACTCGGGGGGGCTTTTTAAAAAGCAGATTCCTGGACCCCACCACTAAAGATTCTATTTCAATTTAGGGATGGGGCACTTAGGTAATTTTACTGCACTTACATCCTTGACAATCACTAGAGTATGGATGTATCTAAGAGGGAGAACAGAGTATAAGAGAGGCTTAGAATAGTCCAGTTTAATCAGAGTTTAATCAACTGAACAACAAGATGGGAAAGGGGGTAGATGTGAGAACATAACTAGAGATTTGCACAGATGATCAGGGAAGATGGGATTGGAGATGATGGAGCTCTCTTGGTCAAGGATTTGAAGGGGAAAACCTGGAGAGGAGGAGAACAATTTATTAGTTAAAAATATCTATTTGTACATAGAGGTTTTAGGCATCATGTCAGGCAATGAAGGCTCAATGAATTCTGAGACACAGCTCAGGCCTTCATGAACTTTACAGTTTAGTAGAGGAGGACTTTAGGTTGCACATTTGAAAGTGCAAATCATAAATAAAGTTATAGCTGGGAAAAGTGATCTTCCTAAACTTGACTGCTAAAGCCATTTAAACGAATGGGCCCATCAAAAGAGTGAGCACATTAAAATAAGAGTACCAAGAGGGGTCTGTACAATTAGACAGGAGTCAGAGAAGGACGAGAAACTGGATGATGTCAAGCCATGGAAGCAAGGAAAGGAAAGAGATTCAAACAGAAGTTGTTAGTCAACTCTGTTAACATTTCCAGTGGAAGGAAAAATTTTCTGCACATGCAAAAGTTTCTCATGTACCATGGGGATTTCACAACAATTGAAAAGTTCTGCCATGAAACACATTTCAACGCATGAAAATAGATGGACACCGCTTAGGACTAAGTCCAGAGGCTAAAAATCTCTGAAAAAAAGCAAGGTCTTCAATGCTAAGTATTTTCAGAAAGCAAAACCATATTCAGATAGCAGTAAAATATAAATCAGAAGCATGCTAAACCAATATGTTCTAGAAGATTTATGTAACATTTACTCAGCATTATCCTAGAGAAAATGTAATCTTCCTGAGAGGTGTTCGTTTCAATTAAAATCTTTACTTTTTTAAACAACTCCAGAAATCTTTCCACTGTTACAGTCAACTCAAGGCCTTTCTGAGATTATCAACAGAAGAGCTTTTTATAAAAAGTCACTAGTATACACAAACTAGCTCATCAGCAGAGTCCCACACACTTGCTGCTACTGTTATGAAGCTAACTGCCGCCAGGTGTCATGCTAGTAGGCTTGATTCAATTAGCAACTTTAATTGAAGCTGAATGAAATTAATTATATAATTTTGAGCTGTTCAAGTTTAATTCCATTAAAATTAATTCATGAAACCAGGGCATTATGAAGCATTGCTGACTAAAAGAAAATAGGTATGAATAAAGCCTCTAGACACACTTGACTCACATTTGAATCATGTCCAATATTCAAGTGCTCAACACAGGCCCTCTAAACTCTCCACTGAATAAATGAAAATGTCATGTGGTCCATATACACGCTGATTTACTAGTGACCCACCACTAAGAGGAAAATAAAGTTCTTCTGCTTTAAGTATTTATTAAGGAACAGTTTATCACTTTTTTTTTTTTTTAAGTTTCCTTATCTGTGAAATTCTAGAGTTAGAGTCCTTCTCAAGTTAAAAAAGAAAAATTATCATTCTTTGTCCCTTTATATTCAAGAAATAAGAAACAAAATGTAATTACTATCAAATCATAATCATCAGTCTATCCAACTTTGCCTCATTTGAAAAGTAAATGTCTTAGCCCAAAAGTTGGCCTCAGCTTTTTGCTATGAGCCACACAGTACCCAGCCCAAAACAAGGCTCAGAAAAGGTTCTAAGCATAAAAATTCAGTTGACTTTTGCCAATTCTCCACTTTTAAAAATTAAATTTCTGTGACCATTTGAATGTTCTATAACTTTTTAACATGTGTATATTATTTTATTGGCATGTTTGTAATATTTAATGGAATACCTATATAACAGTCTCATAAGTGGGGCGCCATTACATCTAACACTGAAGAAACGCATGGAGGCAGACTAAGACTTAATTGATAGACAATGGTAAGGCAGGAATCATGATGCCCAGCCGCAGAACCAACCTTACTACAACTTTCAGTACTTTGGGTCAGCCACTACTCAGTAAGATGACAAACAGGCAATTTCTAATAGATTTCTGTTATCAATGGAGGTTTACTGTGTTTGTGTCACTTCTGAACTGCAGAAGCAGGGCGACAGTCGTGGTTTAATCAATTCCTTCCTGGGTTTATGAAGGTTTGTAGATGCTGTTAAACTAGTATATGGTCCCAAAAGGCACATCCCATAGGCAATCAAGTAACTTCGTGATGCATGAGCTCAGCCCGTACCTTTCTGTAAGAATTCTGCGTATACAACCAAGCAGCACTGCTCTCTAACTTAACAGTTTTCTCTTAAAAGGGGACCGTGGTCATCTCAATAATGCTGTTCTTCTACGCTAGTGGGTCTTCACTGTTGAGCCCCTTAAACATAAAGAGGCACAGCTTCCGATTCAGGTGGCATGGGGTAGGATGGGGGGAGGGATGTCATCATCATATATGGCCAGGTTTGAGGGACACTGTTCTAAGCAAGCTCTTCTGTACTACACAATTTCGAGAACACTTAGAAAAGCCTATTCAATACTGCAATAGAGACCTCACTTCACATCACCTCGTCACCGTATTCCAAGTAATCAGAAAATACAATTTTACCTAATCACTAATACAGAGGTATTCAGTTTGGTCTCCAGGTCAGGACAACTATGAAAATACAAATCATGAGTTATAGAGGACATTAACAAGCTCTACCAATAGACGAATACATAAGCATTGTTTTAGAAATTAAAATACACTTGAAGACACTTTAAAAACAGCACTAGACCAGAGGACAGCTGCATACTACCGGCATCTGCTTCCATAAGGCTAGCCTCCCAGGAATCACAGAAGTACGGAAGAAATCTCTGGCTGAGGGTGGAAAGTAAAGTCACCTTGGTCTCTGACAAAAAAAATCCTCTAGCTTGAGAGACCAAACATACACACAAAACAATCAAGCGATTACCAAACAGAAGGTAATGGAAACTGCACTGGGTTGTTAATTCTGACTCAAAAACTGACCAGCTATGTGGCTGGGGCCGGGTCTCATTTTCTTCAAACAGAAGTGAGGGCATTGAGCTGGATGATGGCAGAGGCCTTTTTTGTCTCCACAATTCTGTAAGTCTGACTTTGCAAACACTCTAAACAACAGAGCCAAAACTTCATATACACGTTGAAGGGTTCAGAATAGAGTGGAGGAAATCCAAGAAAAACCTTTGTAAGGCATTGGATTTGAGTTAATTCTCAAAGAAAATAACAAGCATGAATTAAGCAAAAGAATCAAAAGAAAATAGTAAGAATTCTAAATGATCGATTTAAATATGTCCTACTCAGAAATGACTCTCTCACAGGATCAATACTCTTTATTTTTTGTTATTTTTCTAAGCAAGGGTATGAATGGTGAGAAGTAATCTCTCTCCAATCTCAATCGTTCCTGCTGAAGAAGAATGAGATCCGGGTAAACAGAATTTCCATTTCATTTAAAATTCTATAATATTTTACCTAGTCGACATTGTCCAAATTTGAAACCTTGAGAATGAGAATTTTACTGACCTCTGAGAGTTAGGGAATAACCCAGTTGAATGGTGATTAACAAGAGAAAAATCTAAAAGCATTACATATAAGTAAATTGGATAATAATATACGTACAACGTTATATTATGTTCTATGCCACAGAACAGCCACTTAGCTGGTATATGGTTGTTAAACAAGTTTTTAAAAATAAAGCACTTCCTTTCGTTGAAAGAGGAAATTAATTAACTTTTGCAATTACAGTATTAGCAATTTTCAAAGGGTTTTAATATTTATTTGATCTTCGGAACCATCAACGATATCGTAAGAACACGTTGGCTTCATTTTACTGATGAGAATGCAGAATGAGAGTCAGAGACAGACATTCAGGCGAAAAATAGGAGAAAAGCCAGAAGTGGAAAGCATCTTGCAGCTCATTTGATACTTACCAAGTGTAGAAAGACCCACCACACCACTCAGCCCTTCAAACCTCCAAGGAATGATCCCTCACACAAGGAAACAACCCTATTCCTGGTCAGTTAGGTCTATTAGTAAGTTGTTCTTTATTTTGAACACAAATTTGCTATCAGGTAATTTATAACTAGTCTCAGTTCTGCCCATTGAAGGTAGACATAGTAAACTTAAGCCTTTCTAAAAGATAACAGTGTCAACCACTGAAAAGGGATAGTCTTTCCATCAGTTTGTAATCAAGCAAATATACCATCTCAAGAGTTAAATGCTTTTAGCACACAATAGTAAAAGAATCTAGCCATGCTGCATGAGGATGATTAGTTTGTGAAAATTACTAATGAGCTTTTAAACACAGAGTTCTGTACGTGCCAGGGTTTTCCAAGAAATGGAGATAATCCTGTCATGTACAAGTGCAGATATCTGAATCCTTCCTGATGAACAAAGACTCTCTTTGGTTCTCTGGGACAGAAAGACCATCTCTAAATTGTACTTTGTGCTGGAAGTGGTTAAACGGCACAGGATCTCAAATCAGGGTGCCTGGCCTGGGTCAACCACGAATGCTATGGATCCTGGGCAAATTAACTGTCACATGTTTAATCTTTAAAATGGGAATAGCAATAATATCTATCTCGTAAACTGGCTGTGGAAATAAACGGAATCATGCCTGGAAAGCAGAGTTTCTGTTATATAGTAAGGGCTCATCCACATTTGCTATTATTATTTCATTAACTGTTATTACAATAAGCATCTTTTGAAACCCTGATATAAAGCTATCATATGGAAGATGTTGAAGGAACTATCTAGTCAGTAATCCCTATGTGAAAAAGCAGGCAAGAAATCTATTTCCAGACTTAGTATGAGGAAAACTATTGCTTTCTCTGAGAAGCTATACATTTTTCCTGATGCACAAGGAACATCGTATTAAAGAAAAAGTTTTCTTTTTGACCCAAATTTACAAACAAAATTGAGTGAGTCTGACCCTACGGTCTCTATATACATTTTGATTTTCCCTCATGTTTGGATCTCCTAGGTACCTGTATTTTCCATTATTAGGTTTTAATATTCTTTTAAAATGTACTCTTATAAGCCACCTCAAAATATTCTACTGAACTAGGCAGAGGTATATGTAAATGTACAAACCAACGATCAAATATATTTTCTACTCGTTAACCATACTTTATTTGCTTACTTCATGGAGGACTAATATAAATGATGGTGCTTGGCAGAAATCTTTACAAAACCTCAAAAACTTAGTGTAAAACACACATATATTCATATATAAAAGGAATACAAATACCATTCTTTGTACTTAAATTTGGGGACTTTTGCATGTTAGATCTCATCCAATTCAATTTAATATTTGATAATAATCTATGTCAGATCATTTATAATCTATATATTATGGATATTCTTACTGCTGTGCAATCTATATTCATACCTCCTTTTTTTGAAAACAAAGCAATTGTTTTAAACAATTCTTACTCTTCCTTTAAAATATCCGCATCGTTTCAGATGGTCTATGCGTGTTCCGGTTTATGAAATCTCAAGTAATCCAAGACTAAAATCTCTGGGCAAAGTAAAAAATCTGGGTCTGTTTTTCCCCGAGGCTCAGAACAATGTGGAAATCTACAAATGCTTCCCATATGTAACCTTTAAAAATCAAAGATAAAGCAGTTTCCAGGAAGACCTAAGGTTCTGGAATTTTACTTCTTCACTCATCAAAATAACACAAACAAACAAAACCCTCAAGCCTAATGACCTTCAAGAAACATTGCAAAACCAACCTGCTTTGCCTAATGCTCTAAAATGGGTTAAAATCGGGGCACCTGGGTGGCTCACTCAGTTGAATGTCAGTCAGTTGAACTCCTGATCTCAGCTCAGGTCATCATCTCACAGTCATGAGATTGAGCCCCACAGTGGGCTCTACACTGACAGCACAGAGCATGTTTAGGATTCTCTCTCTCCCTCTGTCCCTCCCTTGCTTGCGCGCGCGTGCGCACACACACGCGCACACACACACACACACACGTGTGCTCTCAAAAATTTTAATTAAAGAACAAAAAATAAATTGGATTAAAATCTCATTGTCCAAAAAAAGTTAAGATAACCAAAGTATTTTAACAGATGAATGAGCATATGCATAAAATTTCATAATTTTGTAAATACAAGAATTATTATATAAGCACAAATCATTATAAATGTTTATAGAACTAACTAAATGCCTGAATCAATTTAATTTAATCAATTCACTGTTATCAATATTTTGAAAAATAAGACTGAGCAAAATCTAGTGTGCATTCATTCAAAGGGCTTCGTATGCATTTAAAAGCTTAGGGTGCATTTATATTCAAGAGTGATAAAAATGACATTGACTCAACTGGTTTAAAATTTGGGGGTAGGTAGAGTGGGTTATATACACAGCAAAGCGGAAAACAATTCCAAAGTTAGATAAATATACAATTGAATAGAACCATGCAAATGAATAGGTACAAAATGTAATAATATCTCAATAAATCTGGGTTCTAAATAAATGGCAGAAGGAGTAGGGAGAGGTTAGATGACAGAAAGCTGATACTTGCAACCAGGGCACATTACCTGGGTCATCTTTATCTCCTGCCCTTTGACATCCAAACCTATAGTTCTTTCTCCTAAAAATATATTTTCAGGATGACCTACCCTGAGGCACAGTAAACTCCTTCCACTTCAAATATATGCTCATTTGGGTTCTTTCAACCAAGTATACTCATGCTAAAACCAAACACTCACAGGCTAATGGAATTTGGAGTTAGATGAGCTTTTAGAGGTCTCAGCCCAACCTGCTAACTTGAATTCAGATGAATACCTTCACCATCCAATATCCCCAAGAACAAGCCAAGGAGTATAGGCATGACTACTTCTGGGGCAGGGAAATAGCGTCAGCACACCATTGACTCCAGTTTGGGACTGTTTTAATCATTCACAGGCTTTCCTCACAATTGGCTAAAATCTACTTCCTTACATTTTTCGCTGATTCATCATTATTCTGCTCTTTGCAATCAAAGTCTAATGTTCCCTCTGTGACCGTCTCATATTAGAAAATATCTCATGCCCTTGTGTCTATTTTCTCCGTGCTAAACACCCTCAATTCCTTCAATCATTTTTTGGGACCTTTTTAACATTCTGTTCACCCTTATAGATAGGATAGTCTTCTTCATCTTGTCTAGAAAGCCATCATCGAACAGTTTGTCTTACTGTGGAAATCCAGAGAGGCCATATCTGCAGCAGTTTTCTTACTTAGCAATTGACTAAGCCCATTACAAAAAGGAATTGAGGACTCTGACATCTTCCTCTTTTTTTAAAATGATGTCACACACCCATCTTCAGTCTTTTGTCATGATCACTGCTGTAAGTGCCACAATTCGAAAACTTTTCTGTTACTTCTCAGTTATATCGGGTGGGGATGAACCTTAATTTGGCACTGTTACAAGAATGAAGGCCAATGGAAATCAAAAGTGAACCAAAGGGGGTTGTTTCATCTGTAAAACCTTTTTCAAAGCTATGATTTGAGTCCACTCCTGATATAAGTGAGAGAGGATGGAGAAGAGCATTTCACATAGTAGTGAAAACACAAATAAGATAATGATAAGAGAAGCAGAACCATATTGCCATTTATTTTTTGGACTTCAGTCCAAAACTGACGTGGCTTCTTGCCTTCAGGATCATTTCTTTGAGACATTGCTTTCTTTGGATTCTCCTCTAAGACAACAAACCCATTCTGGCCCCACAATCTTTGTAATCTCACAAATGGCTGATGGCCTCCAGGAGGAGAACTTGTAAATCCATTCCTCTAGACTTGCTCCCTGTCCTGACCTACAGATTTGAAGCCTCACCTCTACATGAATATATCTTTGGCAACTCAAACTCAACATTTCCTAAAATTTTAGGAATTCATCACCACTTCTCTTCTGGCCCTGTTTCTCCAACTATAGTCTATATCTTGGTCAGTGGTGTTCACAGAATCATCTTTCAATTCTCTATTTTCTCCACCCTAACAGAGTCAACTATGAGATCCAGCTAATTATAACTTCCCAATCTCTCTCAAATGTATATTTTCCTATGCCCACTACCAATGCCACCTTTTTCTTGAAATTATTTCAACACAAAGACTGAATATGTTACTCCTTAGCTCAAGTAAAAATTCATTTTGCATAGTGATGACAAATCGGTATATTGTCATGTTGTACATATTTTAATGGAAGCTCCTACACCTTTCCCATGCTCCAAAATTTCATCTTGTATTTCAGTGAGAAATAAAGAGTAATACCCCTCAGAAACTGCAAGCTGCATGAGCGATGGAAAAACAAACAACAGAGTAGGTCCACATTCATAGAGCCCAGGAGATCAAGGGCTGATCCAGGGAAAAGAGTAGGAGGACCTGATCCTAGAGAAGAGGCTGGTTCCTTTGTGTGTTCCAGCTGCCTTCAGAGAGTCTGTCACCTACTCAACCACAAATTGCTTTATTTTTGGTGCTCAATTCTGCATAATTCAAACCAAAAGACCTGCAAACTATGTCTTCTTCAGATGGGATCACTAGCAGCCCAACCCAGAAGGAACAGACTTCTTGCCACTCTGGGTTTCTCATTCAACCTCTGAATTTGTATGCTCCAGAACTGCACCAGTCAGCTGGCAACTGGCCATAAACTAATCTGTCACCTGGTTCTTGTTGTAATCTTGAATTGATATTTAGACAAGGAATTAACTTTACAAATTCCTTGTGGGCAAACTACGCATTACAGATTCTTAATCTGCACAAGACTTCGCACGCAGTAGGCACACAAAAACGATTTGTTGACACGGTTTCTCTTCAAACGTATCAATAATGAAATCTATGTGCTGGCAGGAAAATTAACTTCAGATTCTACTCCTGAAACTAGTAAAAAAAAAAAAAAATCAGGCATAAAAGCACATGCATATGAATCATCTTACTTCAGATCATGTGGGTGTGAATCTGAAAACAGAAGTGGACTGCAAGTAGAAACCACAAACGAAATTAATGTTAAAATAACTCTGTGCATAGCTCCTACTTAGTGAACCCTAACTGATTAAATTAGAATCTTTTTAAAACATAACTGGCTTTCAAACTCAAGGTTAAAAGCTTTCCTTCTGGAGAAGATGTATGCGAATGTGAAAGCAGATACGAAAAGTTTAAGTAACTTCAGGAAAGTGTCAATGGCAAAAGGAGAGGAGGAAAGGGAAAAAGAGACACAGACACAGAGATAAGGAAAAGAGAGAGAAGCATCCAAAACACTGGTGCACAAATACATGTATGATTAAGACAATGGGAGGAACCATGGCGTCCTTCATCTGCTCCAATCACCAACATCCAACTGTCCAAACATCTAGTATCTAGACAGTGCAGGATCAATCTTTCCTTAGTAAAAACTGGAGAAAGACTTTTAGAAAAAGAAACATAAAAATCACATCCCCTAACTTTATATAGGGTAGAATAATCATGTTACCTCAGAAAGACCGTTTATTTGGTTGAATCATTTCTCTCCTTTGTTGGTTATTGTATCGTTCGAATTTTCCATTTGCAAATGGCTTAACTTCAGATTATGTCAATTTAGGTTTCCTTATTTTCCCCAAATCTTTTATTATTATAAAAATATAATGATACTAAAATAATTGCACACAGCTATTAGAATTTTCCATGATATCACCTCAACAAGATCCAGGAAATAAGGTTCAAAGAAACAGGAAAGGCTCTTACACACCCAAAAATTCCAGTTTCCCCCCCAACTAGCCCTATAAAGGTCACTCAAATACATATATATATGTATAAATGTATAAACGTATAAATCCTTACATGTTAACTGACCAAACAAGGCCAACAGGCATGGTTCTTGCTGGCCAGAAACCTTAGCCTGACAATTACACTGCTGGGCTCTCTGGCTCCCCATACACCCTAGAACACAAGATTCATTAGAACAAATACACTCTTCTCACACATGGGTAATCCTCCTCCTTTGTCCCCCACTGCTTCTACCCTGCCAACCTCCAACCCTATGCTAATTCCAAAAACTCATTCTATCAGCTCTATTCCCAAGCTCCCACATGCTCCTTGCTGAGAAAGGCAATCAACCATGCTGACCGTGTCCACTAAAAATTCATGCCATTCATTCTCAGTTAAGCCCTCAGTGCTACAGAGCAGCCCTTTTGTTTGCCCCAGATTGAATCCCTCTTGAATACTTCATTCTTTGAAATCTTTTCCACACATCTCAAATTTCTTGACTCATCCTAACCGCCCCCCACTCTTGCTCTCAGCGAATGTTACCATCTACTTTGCTAATATGATCTAGGCCTTCCAAGATCTCTCTTTCTCATCAAACTGTGTCTAGATTATCATTTATTATTTTCTCCCATACCCATCTGTAAAGGGAACGTGGTCTACTTTCCTATGACTGGTCCCTGTCCAATTCTGTCCCGGAATTTTACTTTCAATTACACACACCCACCACACCACCACTGTACCCCATACCCTTTCAACTTCCATCTCCCTCTCTCCCCTGGATTTCTTTCCATTAGCACGTGGTGAGCAAGCTCAAAATCCACCCAACTGAAATCCTCTCTACACCTGGTTTCTCCCTTAACAAATCACAACTTTTTTCATCTTCCATGACCATTAAACCTCTAAGGCTTCTGTGACCAATCCTTATGGACTCTCTTTCTGTATTCTTTTCCTTCTCCTTCCTCAAGCGTGGCCATGCCCCCAAAGCTTCTCCTCAGTCCTTTCCCTCACTCTTGTGTCCAGCCATCAACTATCTGGTGGTGAACTCTGACCCTGTGAGCTTGACCCTCACCACTCTCCTACTTACAAGTTCTAGTTCTTGGTGGCTTACTGGCTTATCGTGGCAAGGGATAAGCTCCAGGAACCAAGATGATCCAAAGAAGACTCAACAGCTACTCCCATGTTTCCACTCAGGCTAAAAAGTCAAACCCCTGGATTACCTTGAATTTCTACCTTCACACTACCTCCCGTATAAAATACGTCGCTGAACCATATCAATTGGATACAACAAAATTTGGACACTATGCTTTAGGAGATTCACAGCTGAGTAAGTAAAACTTAAGGCCCTCAAGGGGCTCTCACAGCTAGGAAGAACTCTATCCTACTTTTGCTGTTGTTCTTAAACCCATTTCCTCGATCAAATTCCTAGTGGGGCTGCCCTATGTCCTTTTTGTCAAGTGCCTGTCATAGCTTCCCGGATAATCACTGCCTTCACTCTTGCCCCTCGTACCAACATCATCCTTTGCACTGCCACCAGATTTATTCTCCTAAAAACACACCAATGTGGTCCTGTCCTTCCCCTTCTCAAGAACTTTCAATGGCTCACCACTGCCTACAAAAAGGATATACAAACGCCTTAGTGGAGAATTAGAGCCATCCTCAAAATTACTTCAGTTTATCTTTACAACTTTACTTCACTCTTTGTTCTTTGATACAGCCCATACAAAGGGCTTAGTGAAGCATTCAACATTTTGTAATAATCACCTCCAAGCTTTGCTCTCCATTATCCATCTTCACAGAGCTGAGTTCTATGATCGTGCTTCTTTGTCCAGCTCAAATCAAAAGTTTTCCTTGCGGTTCTTCCAAATGCCCCAGCTAGAGATACTTTCTGTCTCCCATGTTCTGCCATCACACATTCTTTTTACGTCTATCATAGCACCTATCAGTCTACCTTGTATTACAGTTATGGGTGAATGTAGGTGTTTTCCCATCATTCAGCAAGACCCGAATTTCATTCAGTGTATTCCTCTCTGTACTTGTCACACAGCAAGGTTCAAGATATATATGTGTGTGTGTGTGTGTATATATATATATATATATATATATATATATATATATTCGTGTGTGTGTGTGTGTGTGTGTGTAGGATTGAATATTTATGAAGCATTTGAGTAAGGCAGAAATAATGCAAAGAGGAAAAGAAAGGCTATGGTAGAAATGAAAATTAGTAATAAATATTTAATATAAGTTGATTCTAATTTTTTGAGATTAGGGAACTAAATATAATTTATCACTGTTTCTATGAGAAAGGGTAACTTAGGTTCCAAAACTCCAACTTACAAATGAACACAACCCATGTGCAAATTATGCACTCTTTTCCTTATTATTCCATAATGCTGGGATCTCCAAAGAGAAGTGTAGGGTGGCAGGACACGAATATCTACTGAGCTGGTAGAAGAAAGTACTAAAATACCTATTTCACTTATTTTTATCTCATCCACTTACAATTTCCATCTCTGTATTTCCTTTTTAAAGTTCACAATACATTTGTGTTACAGTCCACAAAATGTTAGAAAGTTCTTTGAGGAAGAATACACTCAGGATTATTTTTATTAATTGGGGTATGTGATAAACATGCTGACGAGTAGTAATGTAGAAGATACACAGAGTGACAGGATTTAAAATTTGGAACTTGAAAGAGAGACTGTTTTTAAAGCTTTCTGAGGCCTTTCTAACTAAAAATGAGAGACTTACTAGAAACCTCTCAATATATCTTTCTGCAGACAAAAGCCTATATAACAATTATTTTCTACTAGAGATAAAGAGCACCTGGAGACTGTTAACAATACAGATTCTTGACCCTTCCATATCCAGAGATTCTGATTCTAAAAGTCCAGAGACCACACTGGGACCAAAAATGCCAGTAGCCTTGAAATATTAGGGTAGTATCTCAATGCAACTTACATTCTCGGCCAGATAATTCTGTGTTGTGAGGGGCTGTTTGGTCCTATGCATTGTAAGATATTTAGCATTACCCCTGGCTTCTACCCACTAGATCCTAGAAGGACCCACTCCACTCCCTGTGTGTCTACCAAACATGTCTCCAGATGTTGCCAAATGTCTCCTGGAGGGCACAATCTCCCCAGACTGGAACCAGAGAGAGAAGCTATCCAAAGAGGATCCACTTTGAGAAATTCCATCCTTAATCAGAAGGATAAAACAATATGATACATGTCTAAGAATATGGGTGTTACAAGCATACATTGTATAAATTGAAATAAACAGGCTTCCCATAAAGGAAATCTGATTAGCCACTATAAACTCCTGACAACTTAGCTAAGCTTCTAAGTCAAAGCTCTTCTTATGTAATTTCAACTCGAAGATTTTCTCCCTAGCTTCTATTTTAAATTATTTTTAATTAACTTCACTGGCATTTTGCATCCTGCTATGAAAAGTCTGCCTAATAGTCTCAGAGGACTCTCCCAAGAGAGAAGAGTGCATTAAATCACACATTATCACATTAAAGTATATTCCAGCACTCACAGTCCAACAATCGAAGTCTTGGCAAATGCAGGGAGTGGCGGGGGGAGGGGGAAGATGCAGGGACTGGAACAGGCTCAAGTGATTCACAGTATCCAAAGCCTATTATCTTCGGCTCATCCATCCGTAGGAAAGATTTATATTCATTCTTTACTTCAACCACATTTATCACAATGACATATATTCCCCAGTTTGTGGTTCTACCCTGATTTCTATGGACTGCATGAGACCTTGGCCAAGTCACCTGAATACTTTGGACAACCTTTCTAAAAAGTGAGCCAGTTGGGGGCACCTGGGTGGCTCCGTCGGTTAAGCATCTGACTTTGGCTCAGGTCACGATCTCATTGTTCCTGAGTTCGAGCTCCACACCAGGCTCTATGCTGACAGCTCAGAGCCTGGAGCCTGCTTCAGATTCTGTCTCCCTCTCCCTCGGTCCTTCCCCCACTTGCACTGTCTCTGTCTCTCAAAAAATGAATAAATGTTAAAAAAATTTTTTTAAGTGATCCATTTGGACTAAGTTATTTTTATAAATCGTCATAGTCCCAGGTTGCAAATGTATGAATGAAGTACTTAATTAAAAAGCTCTTCCGAGTACATGGATTCTAGTAACTTTTGCACAAAAAAGTAAGTACCTACATTTTCAGTGATAACACAATGAATTTTAAGATGTTTAATCCAAGAATGAAAAAAAAAATGACAATTAGATGAATCACGTATACAAGGTCCATTCTCTCTTAAAACAAAATTAAGTTTGGCCCAAATTATCCTTCATCTATCAAGACCTTTATACAGGGACTTGCATGGGACAGCAAATCAAACCAATCCTTCAGAAGTTAGTCATAAATAGGGAAACAGTTATAAACACATGTTTACATTCTAATTTCTAGAACAGAGATAACAGATCAGCTGCCTAGAGGCCATATCAGCCTGAAAGCGTAGTTGTTTTGTTGGCCGGGGCAAAATTGTATTTAATCAATTGCCAACTTTTAAAAAGGGAGAGATGATACAGAAAAATCTGTATTTCCAGTGTCTCTTGAAATACTGGAAGATATGAGCCCAAATGGCAACAATGAGCTGGAGCTGAGCATCACCACCTCCTGGCCCATGGGCTGTCCCAGGGCCCACGATCCCTGCTGCTTACAAGCTCCTCACACCCATCCTGGTTCCCTCTTACAGCCTGGAGCATAGGAACTTATGTCCTTGCTCTGCAACAATTTTCAAAATACACAGAAAATGTTTTTAATGCTTTCAAACCAGTAGAGTTTTCCTTGCAGAATCACAGGAAAAGAGCAGAAATTTTAAAGAGGTAGAACAATGCTCTTAATAAGGAAACCTTCCTAACCCTGAATGCCGTTACGTAGAATCAGCTACACTGTAGGTTTCTAACTAACCATCTGGAAGAACGGAGAAAGGGATTTTAGATTTGATGGGGAGTTCACTAGAGACCCCCCTATAATTTCTTTTAACTTTAACATTGCATGCCCTTAGTTAGGAGTGTGGATAGCTCATCATGATATAGTAATATATGCATAGGTTTTATCTTGACATCTATCTATCTTTGCCTACAAGGTAAGACTTGACCTTATATTTCCTCTTCATGAAAAGATATTTTCTGCTAATTGCCATAAAACACTCCATTTTTCTCACAGATTTTAATATATAAAAATTTTAAATTAAGTTTCAATTAACTAAGCAGCCACATCTGACCAGAGAATTATTAAACTATTCTTCTGAAAAGATGATAAAGAATCCAAGGACAGAGGAAAGAACTCAAGAGCTGGAGAGTAGGGCACCCTGTGAACAAAGCTTCTTTCTTCACTAATGCCTTTATCAAGAGGACCAAACTACCTATGGAAGGCTGCATCTGCAAACTTTTACCCTACCCACTCACTCCAAAATTTGTTTTCTTTCAATATACCTTATGAAATCTGCTTGTATGAGACATAATATTTTAGCAAGAATCTGAAGATTTTCTTCCTAAAAAAATCATTACAATCATTACCTTATATTACACGTACAATTAAATTGATGCTTAAAGGATGTGAGTCAAAGATAAACTAATAAAAAGGTGGTCTATAACTATGTTGCTGAGGGTAAGCCGATTTTCAGGTACAATATAACCCCAAGAGTTTCCACACTGGTAATCCTGTATGCAGTCAACTGCACTTCAGACCATTCTAGATGCTCACTTCCTAAAATCAGAATCATGTGATATTTTACAGCATTGCATTGCATTACCTTACGCACCACTGCAAGTTCTAGCTGACTCTAACGATGCATATTATTAAAGTAAGTTGGACACTGTACATATCACTATGTCCAAATCAATTGTTTTTGTAGTGTGTTTGATGTGGATTTTGACATAAGCATTGTTTAACAATAGTGATTAACAGCTCAAGTGTGAAACATCAATGAGTCGATAAGACTATGAAGGGCATGCCTAACAACGGGAAAATGACTGTTGGCAATACAACGTGCAGAGCATGGGCTGCTTCTGGGAAAACATGTTTATCATTCTACTTCTCTGATTTGCTCTATTTTCTGTTTAGAAAAAAATGACTCACTGTTTAGAAGCAAAAAGCAATGATAAACATAATTCAATTTAACAGCCCTGAATGCCAGAACATTTTAATTTAGCCATGGATGTTTTCTGCTTTCACCTCTTTTGAGTTCAACATTAACTTCTTCCTTTCCATTTTTGCAGTTTGGGGAAAA
Organism: Leopardus geoffroyi; assembly: GCF_018350155.1. Taxonomy (NCBI): domain Eukaryota; kingdom Metazoa; phylum Chordata; class Mammalia; order Carnivora; family Felidae; genus Leopardus; species Leopardus geoffroyi. The sequence goes on along the minus strand of NC_059331.1, from coordinate 133,691,654 downwards.
AGAAAAAAAGACACAAAGAAACAAAAAACAAACAAACAAACAAACAAAAAAAACACCAATCCCAAGAAGCTCACTACATTATTGTCAAAGAAATACAAAAGCTATCAGATATGCTTAAAATCAAGACTATAAAGTAGGTTTTGAAGACCTGGAAAATTATTTAGCCTATATCAATATCAGAACTTTCTAAATCAGAGCCACCGTTAGAGGAAACTGCATCAGAAGAGTAAGGCCCTTGCTCCCTGAAAACCTCAAGGATGTTACCTTCAAGAGAGCAAAGATATTGCCTGACTTGTTTATAAGCTTGTTAGGGAAGTCTCCCAGAAACAAGATCATATTCTTTATAGGCTGCCTGTGTTTACACTCTGGAAAAACACAAAGGAGCTAATTCATTCTTGCCAAGTGTTCCTTTTTAAAGCATGCTGATTTCAAAACAAAACAGTTATTGAAACGTATGCGTGAGCCATTCCAAAGGAACTGGTCACAGAACCCCAGATCATCAACTGAGCTGCAGAGTGGCTCACAAGAAACAAAGATGAGCCCAGAGTGCTTTAGCTTGTTCAGAGAGCAGCAACAGACCTGGATCTGAGGAAGACATAAGAACTGAAGTGAAGCAGGCGAGAGTGCTTCAGATCCCACATATTGGAGTCTTAGGCCCCAAAATGCATATGCTTAAGAAAGAAGCAATCATGTCATCCAGTTTCCCTGCAGTCAAAGGAAGGGGGAGTGGAAGGACCAGCGGATCCCGCCCTCTTATCCGGTTGTTGATCTAGGGCTGGAGTCCTGGAGAACTTTCTTGAGTAGCACTAACTGTGCAAAAGTTCACAACTAAGGGGTGAGACTCCGTCCTCACTGCACACCAACCTCCACCCCCCTCCCTCAATCAGTAAATGTGTGGACAAATTTTAAAATGCAACAACGACAAAGCGACTCGCAACTTGCGAGCAGGCACTCACCCTGGGCTGGGGCGCCCAGCCGGCCGCCGCCCGCCTCGGCCCCGCGCTGGGGCCCGGGAGCCAGGGCTTCGCCCGCGCCGGACATGGGCCGCTCCACCGAGCCCGCGCCGCGCTGCCGCCTAGCTCGCCGCCCCCGGGGCGGACGCGAAGGGCTGTTAGGTGGTGGGTGCAGAGAACTGACTGCTTCTGGTGGGGGGGAAAAAGTGTTTTCAGAGACCAGCACGCCACCCCTGCAGGACATTCCCTGCCCCTCCACCTCCCTCCCCCAAACCCCACCCCAGAGAAGTTTTGATTTGAAACCCGGGAGGAAAACTGCTACCCCGCACGTTGACAGTGGTGGAGTTGGGGGGCGGGGGAGGGCAGTGGGAGGGAGGCACTGAAAGGGGGCGGGAAGGGAGACTGGATTTGGAAGCGCGGGGAAGGGGACCAAACCCCTCCTCCTTCTGGCCGGGGAGACCACCACCTACCTCGGCATCCCCCCCCAACTCTCTCAAAGCCCCTTCCTCCTTCTCCTCTTCCGCCCGGCAAAGTTAGCGAGGATCCAGCAGCTTCGGCATCTCACCCCAGTGGCCTGGCTGCAGTGGCGGCCGCCCCTGCGCGTCCCTCCCCGCCTCCCTCAGGCTCAGCCCAGACACTGCAGTGGCTGCAACTGCGCCAGTGGCCGCTCTTCTGACTCCGTGCTCTCCGCCCTCTCTTTCCAGCCAGCGAAGTCCGGCCAGCTCCCCAGGAAGGGGGCCTGTTCCCCCTCTGGCTCTCTGTCCCCCTGCCACCACTCCTCCACTCCTGAAACACTTCTCCGTCTGTTGCTCTTTTTCATCACATCCGGATCAGGAGGCCTCGAACTCTTGGCGGGCCGCCCAAGGCTGGGGGCGGTGCAACGTGGGCTCCCTCGCCCTGCACTGTCTGGGTCAAGAGGCCAAAGCCGGAACGGGCTGGCTCCGGGTAAGGGGTTTCTCTAGGGGCTGAGAGAAAGGAGGGAGTTGGCTGGTCCTTGGCTGCCTAGGCGTTTTCCTGCCCAGACTTACCCCATTCCCTCTTCTCTCAGCCTTTCTTCCCAATTCTGCCCCAGACCCACTGAAGATCTGGGAACTCCCTGAGTGAAGGAGAAACCTTTAGGGGGGACAATGCAAAACAAAAAATATAATTATTTATCGAACTTTCCTGATAGGATAGTAAAAGTGTGGTTTTGAAACCCTGACCCTTAGCTCAGTGTTTAAACTCTATGCCTCTGAAGTTACCTTTATTCTCTTTTTCAGGTCTTTATTCTCGTCCAACAGGAACGTGGATCAGTAAAACCAGTTGCGCTTGCTTGAATCAACTGGAGGCATCCAGGCAGACAAGGTTGACATCCCAGAGGACGCCCTGGCCCAGGGCCCCAAGCCAGGCCTTGCACAGTGAATGGCTTCGGTGGCAAGATAAACCTGTGGTGGGAAGTAAAAAGCGAACTAAGTAGCAGGCGTTCTGATTGTAGCATAACCTGATGAGCCTAGAATAAATAACTCGTACGAAGCAATTTGCAGGCACAAAGTACTTTAATAATATATTCAGGTAACTTTTGTTCTTTCATTGCAAGCAAAACGCAGAATTCATTTCTAGAAAGGTAGAACCAACTCATGCTTTAAATCTGTAGGCCGGGGCGCCTGGGTGGCGCAGTCGGTTAAGCGTCCGACTTCAGCCAGGTCAGGATCTCGCGGTCCCTGAGTTCGAGCCCCGCGTCAGGCTCTGGGCTGATGGCTCAGAGCCTGGAGCCTGTTTCCGATTCTGTGTCTCCCTCTCTCTCTCTGCCCCTCCCCCGTTCATGCTCTGTCTCTCTCTGTCCCAAAAATAAATAAACGTTGAAAAAAAAAAAGTAAATAAATCTCTAGGCCAAGAGAGGAAATCAGTCATGTTGTCAACATTGAAGAAAATGTACACTGGATGCAGCTTTCTAGGTGTATCAATAATATCCCAGGAATTTCCTTTCTTTAAAAAACCCACTGGAATTGATTTCGACTGATTGAAAAAAATCCATTTCTTAACTTGAAAGTGCCAGTGCAACCCAACCTACTTTCAGTTAAACCTGAAGAACACAGACTTTGAAGTTGCTGATGACAGTGAGGTCAAACTCTACATCCCAAAAGACAAATGACATTTTCCCTAATGACCTATGCCTAATTTTTTTTTTCTTCTGTTTTTAGTTTAGACATTTCAGAAACAGTGTGCATAAAAGTGCCTTCACTTTGCTGAAAACTTGTACAGGGGCCTGGACTCTAGAATCTGCTTGATAGAAGCAGATCAATTCTGAGGATGACTGCAGTTCCTTTAGAGAACAAACGTTTAGGAAACATCACTGTCTACTACAACATTATCTGCAATCAAAGGAACAGGGTAGGAAGTAGCCACTCGGAAAGATTGTGTTATCCCTTTTTTGCACATTTCCTTGACTTCTTTTTTTTCTAATCCCCTCACAAAGAGGTTACAGTCCATGAATATCAAGACGTTCTATAACTCTTCTCTTCTACAAAGTCATAGTCACAATAAATATTTATTAATTTCACACGGAGTGCTTAATGTTGCACTCATGGTAAGGGATTCAATAAATACTTCTTGAATTTAAACATTTTACTTTTTAATGAGGAAGGAATAAAATTCAAATAAAAATATTAGGAATAAATGAGAGCCTGTGTTATAGAATCACCAGGATGGTCAAATGCTGTATCTTGCTCAGCTGTGTGACTTTGGGCAACTTAGTCAAACTCTCTATCCCTTTGTTGCCTCATAAAGATGATAAGATAAACTCTTCACAGGGTCCCATGAGGGATAATAAGCTTACTATAAAAAAAATAATTATAAAATAAAAATATAAGTGAAAAACATAAGTCTCCTATAGCATTTGGAATAATGTCAGGTATGAGGACAGGGGGTCAATACCTGAGCATTATACAGAAGAAGCATTTGGATGGATTACACTGAGCATGGCATGATGACTAGATCACAAGGGCCACATCAAAATACCAGGTGTCAGAGCTGGTGGGTGGCTCAGGTGGTTAAGCACTCTTCGGCTCAGATCAAGATCTCATGGTTCTTGAGTTCCAGCCCTGCATCGGGCTCTGTGCTGATAGCTCGGAGTCGGGGTCCTGCTTCGGATTCTGTGTCTCCCTCTTTCTGCCTCTCTAGCTCTAAAATAAACATTTTAAAAATATATAGATCAGTTATCATACATACACTTTATAAATTTTCTGTGTTCTTAGATCAGCCCTACCAATAACTTGCCAGGATTGCACTGCTAAGATTTAGAACTCAGATCTATCCGTCTTCAAGGCTATCTTGCTTCTTTAGGTAAACTCAGGTCTTCCCTCTGGAAGGTCTAAGGGTGCCATCTGATAGGCCAGAAATTAAGTGTGGGCTCCTAAGTGTTCCCCAAGCTGCCCACTTACCCTATCCCTTGCTGTATTTGTTCAGTCTGATTAATCGCTTAGCTTGGTTCCTGACAAGTGGCACTCCATGCCCTCTTCTTTCATGTAACAAATACGTTTGGAGGTGGAAGGCACTGTTGCGGGTGCTGGGGACGCAGCAGTGAAGATGATCAATGTGGCCACTGCCCTTATGGAGTCGCGGCCGAGGAGTAAATAGGGATACACAACCACTTACAACAACAGTTGCTGAGTGGCAAGGCAAGACAAGTTCTGGGATGCTAGGATAATAAATAAGCTAACAGGGAGATGTAGTCTGGTCTAGGAATCAAGGGAAAGGTCCTGGAAAAAATTATGTCTCTGCTGAGACCAGAAGAAGAAAGTGAAAAGGAAAGGAACAGACTGCTCTAGGTAGAAGGAGCCATGTGGGAAGAGGCCTGGAGGAAGGAAGGGAGCCAAGCATCCTTGAAGAACTCAAGAAGTTCAGTGGAAGGGGATAACTAATCCAAGGGAGGCAGTAAGAAAGACGGAGCTGAAGAGAAAATCAGGGGCCTTACCAGGGTTGAACAAGGAGGCTATATTATCCAAATTTCCATTTATAAAAATCACTCTGGAATAATGTATGAAACAACTTGGAGGCACGGAGATTGGAGCTAGGGAGTCCACTAAGATGGCAGGGGAATGAAGCCAAATAGAGGCAAGAGGCGGGGAGGAGAGGAATCCAAGGTGACTTCCAGGTTTCTGCATCTGGGTAGAGGCTGGTAATACCACCCACAAAGATGGAAACATTTAGGAGAAGCAGGCTTGGGGAAAGCTGCTGAATTGATCACGTAGATGATATAGCCTCTGAGGTACCTGCAACACACCTAACTGGAATCATCCAGAAGGTTGCTGGATAGGGATTTGGAACGTAAGCACATAGATGGTTCTCCACTGACTAGGAGCTCTGAGTGCCCAAGAGGAATATGTAGCGTAAAAACAAAAGGCTTAAGACACAGCTTAAACGCCTGAAACTCAATACAAAGGTGTCCTCGCTGGCCCCACTCCCTTTCTCCACACCCTTCCCAATGTCATCATAATACTGTTATCTCCCTGGCTTGAGACCACCACTATTTAGTCACTACTACCACCACTGACCCACAACCCGAGATGCCCATGGGTATCACGTGATGGCCTTTGTTAAGCCAGATTTTGCCATGTCTCCTACTATAGTAATCTGGATGGGTCGAAACTTTCCCTGGGCAATTAAATGCTCTGGCTCAAAGCCCTCTACCATTAAATCTCAATGTGTGGGATGCTTGCGTGGCTCAGTTGATTAAGAGCCTGACTCTTGATTTCAGATCAGGTCACGATCTTGTGGTTCAGGAGTTCAATCCCTGCATCTGGCTCTGTGCTGACAGTGTAGAGCCTGCTTGGGATTCTCTTTCTCTCCCTATCTGCCCCTGCCCTGCTCTTGCTCTCTCACTCTCTCTTAAAATAAATAACTAAAACTTTTAAAAAAGATATTAAAAAAATCCCAATGTGTTTTATACCCATTTCTGCCTAGTGATATGCACTAGTGATGATCTAATGTGAACGCATTGTGAAAAAAGTCTAACATGAGCTAAACCGATAAAATGAACTAATTAAATGAGTTTATAAAGCATCATTATGAACTACTCAATGTCCATCATTCGTTCAACATTCGTCAAACATTTATTGTGCTATGTACTGTGTCACAAGTTCGGGAGCTAAATAGTTTTATTTGAGGTCTTGAAAAGCACCTAAATTAGTTTTCACTTGGGCAGAGGAATAGTGGCATAGCTCAAGTCAAAGTCAATATCCTTATGCAGTTATCTAAAACACAGTCACACAAATGGGGTATGTAATTGTGCATGCATCCCAGGGGGTGCACAAGATGATTCTCTGGAGTGTGAGAATATGAGAAAATATTCTAATATGAACATTTATATTTGTTTTTGTTTTATTATTTGTAAATTTGATTTTCGAGTATGTTTTACAATGTATAAAACACATTAGTACAAAAGCACTTGTGTATCATTTATAAACATACATTAGGGGTTCATACTAAAAAATATTCTATCATTTGCTTTGTAAAAAAAAAAATGGTTTAAATGCTTTACATCATTCAAGGTACGTTCATTCAGTCATTCCCAGATTATTCCAAGGTTAGTTTTTCTAAAAAATATATATACCTACCTAATTTATGTCAATGTGGGACTCTAGCAATCCCCAAACCCAGGGATGCAAAAATACCCCTAAGCCTCTAAATAGCAAAAATAACCTTCATGATGTTCACATAGGGCCAACACAATGGCCATCGACTTTCTCAAACCTGACTCTTTGTGTGTGTGAACATATACTTCCTAAACAAACTTTATTTTCTATTGTGTTAGCTCACAAAAAAATTTAGGGCGCAGGGGCTTTGAGAAAAAGACATTAGCTAAGGGAGCTATTAGGTCAGAGAAAGTGACAGCAGAAGAAATGGCAGATGACAGATAGGGAAGATACAGGAAAATAAACACGTCACAACAGTGCCTTTGTGAATTCAGCCCAGTGAAACAGTGAATGTTCCTAATGAGGTACCTAGGTCATTAAGAAAAGATTCAGTTACATTAGTATTGCATTCTGTCTTAGGGAAGCAGTTCAGTATTTTTACATTTCAGGAAAAATTTCACCAAAAAATGTTCACATAAGGAAGAGAAAATGTTGCTACTTGAAAGAGTATCTTTCACAGAATTACATTTTTATAGCTGCAAGGGAAATGAGCAACCCCGATTCCAGGCCGATTTGTTTTAACTGTGTTTCTCCACCTCCTAGTGCTTTCTTGAAGAGGAGAGGTCAAGTGGACAGGTTTCTGGAATCCCATTCTTACTTCAAATAGAGCACTTTCCTCTTTTTCTCCATGACATTCTTATTGGTCCTCCCCTTAAAATTTTTTAAATGAGAAAACCGGTCCTTCTGGTTTTTAAACATTTGAAAACCACCCTCTTGTCCAACTCCTCATTTAGCATGCAAAGAAATATAAAGACAAAGTTCATCAAGCTCAACAAGCACATACTGAGTATTCACCATATGTCAAACCATAGGCTGGGCACTTCCTCTATTCAAACACAGAGGATGGGCACATGGATGGCTCAGTCAGTTAAGTGTCCGACTTCAGCTCAGGTTGTGGTCTCATAGTTCCTGAGTTCAAGCCTCACATCCAGCTCTGTGCTGTTAGTGTGGAGACTGCTTGGGATTCTCTCTGCCCCTCCCTGACTTGTACTTTCTCTCTGTCTCAAAATAAAGACTTAAACTTAAAAAAAAAAAAAAAAAACAACAGAGGCAATAGTAGTAGCTCCTAGTGGAACTCTAGGGGTAGGGAGCAGAGTAGGAAAGGGACAGTCACATAAATAAGAAGTGTAGTACAGGGTCAAGAAGAAAGTGGCACCTAACTGCTGAGGCGTAGGTGGGGAGACTCAGGGGATGTTTCAGAGTAAAGCTGACACCAAGCTAAGTACTGCTGATGAGTAAGAGTTTCCCTGTCCCAATGCTAAGGTAATTCCAGATAAAAGGGGTAATGTATGCAAAGGCACACTAGTGGGAAAGCCCCACAGAAGTTAACTGACTTGGCAAAGGTCATTTAGTGGGTTCATGACAGAGCTAGGACTAAAAACCTACATTTCTTGACATCCAGGCTTGTTCCCGTTATCTAGATAAGTCATGTAAATGAATTCATCCTTTCTAAGGGATGGTGAAGAAAGGGTATGCCTGATCTTATATTTAGGAATTCCAAAAATTTTCTGTTGTCAATATGTGACCAAAGAGCTGGGCACAGGATCTCCTGTTGCTGAATTAGTTTGACTTGTCCTTCCCTCCAAGCCCTCAGTGTCCCTTTCAGTTGGTTGACTGCTCTGGCCTGGGGCACTGGCCTTCAGGGTATTTCCTTGCTGTCACTGTACTTTTCTGCTTGTGTTTTGAAGGAAGGGAGGGAGATATTAAGCCACACAGTGGCACATGTCAGATAAGAACAGTGTGAGTGAAGACAGAAATGAAAATGGGCATATTGTACGCAGGACACAATAAGGAGACTTTTTCTTGGTAGACAGAAAGTAAACCTGGCTATACCAGGTATTATGGAAAAGTAACGAACACAAGAGGCCCTGGCAAATGATAACTGATCCGCTGAAACTATAATTGCAAGATGATTAAGACAAAGACAATGAAAAGATAGTCAATCCTGGGACCTCCAATCAACTGTGGGTAAAAGGCAAGGTTTTCCTGAATATCCTCCCACTCTCCCTTATTCTCCTCTCTCCTACTGCCCCTGGCACCCAAGCACTTGGAGCCCCAAACTATTTTCTTGCTACCCCGGTTTCCCAGCTTTAGACTCTGTACAAAGAACATGCCAAAATTTAAAGGAATGAATTCAAGTTGATGTATTAAACATAAAAATATAAATAACTCATAGAATGAGGACCAACAATCCTGTTCCTATGTTAATAGTACCCCAAAAATGTATCCAGGCCCATAAGGGAACATAGACAGGTTACTTATTGCCACATTATTTTGGTGGCGGGGAGTTGGAGTCTGCCTGTTACCACCATCCCTGGGAAAGCAGGAAGTTAATGGGGTAGATGTGGAGCCTGGGAGATTGTGTAACCCTTAGAAGAAACAGATTATATGCACAAGTTAGCGAAAAATCAATCTTTAAAACATTGCGTAGTGAAAATAGTAAGAAACAGAATGTAATTTTAGCACAGCACCAACTAATAATTAAAAATATGCACACACAAAACAGCATACACATAAGCAAGGGGACTTAGGAAAACACCTTACAATGGTAATCTATGGAGGGTGGGGAGGAAAATAGTGAACAGGGATCAAAGAGAACATATATTCCCGAACAAGCGTTATGTACAAGAAAAGGAACTTGCAGACCAGTGATGATAAAGTGCCATGTATCAAGGTACTGATTAACTCACTTCGTTCAGAGGTTCAAAACAATGACAACTACTACCACTAATAGTATTAATAATAATAGACTTACCTGAATTTATATTTGGTGGATTATCAGTGCAATAAAATGACCAGAAGAAACAAAGGTGTTGTGGCATATATATTGGGGGAGGGGTATCTTAAAATTATCCTTAAAATCACTACAATTACAATTACCTAATTTATCTGTGTTAAAGGTCAGCAACACCCCAATACTTTGGCTACTTCAGCCAACCTATACAACGGCATGTTTTCTTTCCTCATGCCTAAGGAGTGTTGTCGCTGGCTGATTGGTGGCCTCTAAAAAGATAGTTCTACATCTGAATCCTCAAACGTGTGAATGTTTCATTGTTTGGTTTAAATGGTCTTTGCAGACATAAATAAGTATTCGAAATGAGGAGATTATCCAGGTAGGCCTTCATTTCAATGCCAAGTATGATGGTTATTTTTAAGCGTCAACTTGATTGAGCCATGGTGTGCCCAGACAGCTGATTAAAAATGATTTCTGGGTGTGTCTGTGAGCGAGTTTTTGGGAAATGTAAGTATTTGAATTGGTAGACTGAGTCAAACAGGTGAACCTCTTCAATGTAGGTGGGCATAACCCAATCCACTGAGAGACTAACTCGAAGAGAAAGGCAGAGAAACGTTGAATTAGCTGACTGCTATTTGAGCTAGAACACTGATCTTTTCCTGTATTCAGCACTCCTGGTCCTCAAGCATTCAGACTCCAACCGGAATCTGTGTCATTGGCTTTCTGGCTCTCAGGCTTTCAAACTACACCACAGGCTTTCCAGGGTCTCCAGCTTACAGATAGCAAACCCTGGGACTTCTCAGCCTGCATCCAATACTTTGTAACAAACCTCCTTATATATTATAAACATATAAATGTTTTTATATATAGACGTATATGTATATAGATGTATGTGTATATATGTGTGTGTATGTATGCAGAGAAGGCACTATAAAGGTGGATGCAGAGGTTAGAGTTAAGTGGCCACAAGCCAAGGAAGCTGGCAGTTATCAGAAACCAAAAGAGGCATGGCACAGATTCCATCCCTGAGCCTCCAGAGGAAGTTCAGCCCTGTTAACAATTCCCCCTCTATAAGAAAACAAAGCTTTAGAGAGGTTAAATAAAGAACATGGGAGTACCGGTTATATCCTGGTAGTACAGAGTTATTTTCTCAACTGCAAGATGTCAGGTACGCTGCTACCTGCTGGGATGCAAAGGAAAGTAAAGCCTTCACAGAGCTGTAGAGCCCTGGGGCAGGTAGACATTCATCACACAAGCACACCTATAAATATGGAAGGACTGATAGTGGTTAGTGAGGAAAACAATGGGTGCTGTGAGAGTGGGTAAAGGGTCCTGGAATTAGAAATGATGTCTTTGCTCTAAAAGAACCTAACAACAGGGAGAGAATCAATAAAGATGAAACATGGGATTCATACTAGGAAGTAGCAACTGGGTCCTGTGACAGAGCCTAAGAGGCGGCACCAGAGCCCGTCTGGAGGGATAAGAATTTTAAGAATGATACTGGTTTGGAGAAGAGCCTGAATGAGAAGAATTTAACCATAGGAAGAGGGGAAGGAAGGTAAAGCGGGCACATTTAGAGAATTCCAAACCCTGCACCTGTTGTTTTTGTTTTTGTTTTTGTTTTTTGTTTTTTGTTTTTTTTTTTTTATTTCTTATGACACATATGTCTAATCCAAAACAAGACCTCATTTATGCATTCCGGAATCTTTTAATTCATCTCAGAATTCTGTAAGAGGGATTTCTAGATTCAGTTTTTTCAATTTTTATTAAGTTTTTAAATTTTAATTCCAGTTAACATACAGTGCAATGTGTTAGACTAAGTTTTTTATTTTAACTCTCTAATAATGAGAATTTGTATTTACAAATGGTGTATGGTGTATCATTTGTATTTACACCATAAACTGCACCACCGATGCCACCAAGGGAATTATGTTGCCCCATGATGTTGCTGGAGTGGGACATTGGTTACAGCCCCTTGGTGTCATTTATCTCTTTATCCTACAGTCTCTACTATATATTATTATTATATTATTACCATCATCATCATCATCATCAGTCAGTTAAGCGTCCAACATCAGTTCAGGTCATGATCTCATGGTTTTTGAGTTCAGGTCCCACATAGGGCTCTGATTTGACAGCTCAGAGCCGGGAGCCTGCTTTGGATTCTGTGTCTCCCCCTCCCGCTTATATTTCTCTCTCTCTCTCTCTCTCTCTCTCTCTCAATAGTAAGTAAATAAACATTTTTTAAAAAGTGTTTTAAATGTTTGAGTGAGAGAAAGAAAGACAGAAAGAAAGAAAGAAAGAAAGAAAGAAAGAAAGAAAGAAGAAAAAAGAAAGAAAGAAAGAAAGAAAGAAAGAAAGAAAGAAAGAAAGAAAGAAAGAAAGAGGAAAGGGGAGAGGAGGAAGAGAGAATCCTGAGCCCAATGTGGGACTTGATCTCATGAGCTGAGATCATGACCTGAACCAAAATCAAGAGGTGAACACTCACTGAGCCACCCAGGGGTCACCCCTACAGTCTTTTACTTTTTAAACCCTAAAGAACAGATCAGCTCTCCTGGGTCTGTCTGCAATGAAGGAGGAAGCGGGTATTTGGAAAGCCCACTATAAGTAAAGGTAATTTTCTAAACAAGAGAGAAATATTGGTGCTTATAAAGGTATGATTACAAAGTTACTTCAAAATAAAAGGAAGTTTCTCAATCACATAAAACAATCATAATGCCAAAGACACTAAGAAAGAGAAGGTCGAAACAAACCATTACAAAATGAGACCATGAGATTTAAAATTGCTAGAATACCTTTGGAATATTCTATTTGGTCTGTACTGAGACCCAGGGCACTCTCCTTTCAGATGCTAGCTGACAGACATGGTCTATGATCCTTCAGCATTACAGACACTACACCTCTTTCATATAGGATGTGAATACCTTCAGAACCAGAAGGAAGTAACTTCTTAGGACCACCTGGATTTTTTTTCTGTGATAAATCAATTTTTGGAGATGGTCTGGGATTTTCTTAGCATAGCTTTTTAAATGCCATTTCAAAAATTGAATATAATTCACAAAGTAAACATAACTACTTTAAAAGCAAGGCTATGGAAGACTCAACTCAAATTATGGTTCTCATTTTTAGTTTAGCATAACGAACATAAATCACTTCTTTTCCTTGGGTCTGTTCATGCTTTCCAACACTCAGTGGTTCTTAAGGAGCCACATCTGCCCCCAGCTCCTCAAGCGCATCAGAGTAGACAATGGGCCAAGGGACAAGGAAGACTTTTGATTAGAGAATTTGAAACATTAGTCCAAGAGAAAGATGAAAACTGTGGTGTAACAGTCAGAAGTTTGAAGTATTTCCCTAGTGGCCTTTAACCCATGGCACCAGATACATAAAAAACAAAAATTAACAACAACAACAAAAACCCTGCACATTTTAAGTGAGATGAAATGGAAGCAAACCATTTTTTTAAGTCTCTGATGAGCTTAACATCATTCTTTTTGTTTGTTAAAATTTCTCCAAAAAGTAATAACCTCTAGTTGCTAGAATCTTGCTTCCAGGATTATGGATGATACTCATAACTATAGTACAATTTTTATCTATGCGTATGTAGTTTAGCAAGTTCAGTAGAAGCCCAATGGTCATTTCAAAACATTGAATGAAAAAGATAGTTTCTTTTCACATTGCAAGTACTTTTAAATATTTTTAACGTTTATTTTGAGAGAGAGAGAGAGAGAGTGAGCACCAAGGAGTGGCAGAGAGAGAGAGAGAGAGAGAGAGAGAGAGAGAGAGAGAGAAAGGGAAAGAATCTCAAGTAGGTTCTGTGCGGACAGCATGGGGCTCCATATCAGGAACCCTGAGATCATGACCTGAACTGAAATCAACAGTCCGACACTTAACTGACTGAGTGACCCAGGTGCTCCCACATTAGAAGTATTTTTAAACCATTTTGTCTCCTTAGCTATTTTAAGTGTATAATAATAGTACTGTAGTTGATAAATTTTAAAATATCAGTATTTTAGAAAGCAAACTTATAAGTAAATTATTATTTCCATTGGTCTGGGAGGAGTTCTGTTAATGAAACATCAAGCCAGTAAGTAATCAATTGCCCACACAATCAAGTTATAGCTACTATCGTATAAAAACTATTACAATATACCAGGCACAAATTTATATTTTTGAAAATGATCCAGTTGACTAAGAAAATGGAATTAAAGTAGTTATTTAAATGTTTCCTTTAGTATTTAACTTCACAAATTGTAATGCCAACTTAATCATCTATAACTTTGTAACATTACTTCATTCCTCTGTCAATGTTTATATCATGCACGTGTAACTACATTATGAAGATATATTTAAAGACTTGTCTCTTTACTATCATGTAAATCTCTCAGTATTATTAAATAAAAGAATGCATGCGTACCAAAGGCCAGAATACATACTTAGTATTTCCTATGCTAGCCACATTAGTAAGTATCTGGGCAGGCAGCATTCTAAGATGACCTTCAATGATCCTCACCTCTTGTGCAGTCCTTTGGCTCACCGAAGGGCTTATGTGGTGACTTGCTTGCAACGAGCTGACTAAGGAAAAAGTGATGGTATATAGATCTTCCATGGTCAGGTGACAAAAGCCTGAGAATTCCATCTTGATAGCACTTTCTCTCTCTCTTGCTGGCACTCACACTCTCTCAAGGCTCTATGAATAAGGAACTGTTGGGGGCCCTCAGTCAACAGCCCTCAAAGAAGTGAACCTTGCCAAAAACCATATGAATGAGCTTTGAAGCACTTCCTCCCCAGCAGAGCCTTTAGATGAAATCACAGCCCTCGTGGACACCTTGACTTCAGCTCGTGAGAACCATGAAGCAGTGAACACTTGCCTCGATGTATTACCCACAGAAACTACGAGTTAATAAATGGTTGTTGTTTTAGCCATGAAATTTCGGGGTCATTTGCAGTGTTGATAGAATAATTTAGCAAGTTTTTTTTTTCCTTTCTCAATCCACAAAATACAACAAAACAGCATTCAGAAATATAGAGAACTTAATTAAGCCTTGGCAATTGCCTTAATGTCCAGCACTGAGGCTGATGTTCCAGGAACAAAGCGTCACTGCTCCTTTGGTTCTCAATCCAAATAAACATGGGAGTTGTCCTTCAGCAAAAGGTTAAATGTGGGCTTACTCTTAATGTTTGCATTTTTTCCATCACGCTGATAGGTAAGTAAGTGCATTCCTTTATCTCCCTACAGCATCAGATATTCTGATTTTTTAAAATTAAGATACATAATCACATAGAATTATATATGTTTAGAGAAATTTTGACAATTATATACATCTATGTAACCATCACCCAAAACATGGAAGAAAACTGTGTCCACTGATGAAGAAAAAGTGATCCAGGTATATACATATGTATGTATATGACACATACAAAGGAATATTATTCAGTCATGAAAAAGAAAATCCTGCCATTTGTGACAACTTGGATGGGCCTTGGGGGCATTATGTTAAGTGAAATAAGTCCTAGAAAGACTAATACCATGTGGCATCAGTGATACATGGAATATTTTTGTATATTAATTTATTTAGAGAACAAGTGGGGGAAGGGCAGAGAGAGAGGGAGAGAGAGATTCCCAACCGGACTCCACACTGCTGGTGCAGAGCCTGGTGTGGAACTGAAACTCACAAACCATGAGATCCTCACTTGAGCCAAAATCAAGAGTCGGACAGTCAACCGACTGAGCTACCCAGGTACCCCTATGTGGAACACTATTTCAAAAAAGCTGAACTCATGAAAACAGTAGAAAGGCGGTTGTCATGTGCTGGGAGTGGGAGAAATAGGGAGAGGTTGGTAAAAGGATACAAATTTCTGGGTATAAAAATAAGGTGTGAGGACCCAATGTAAAATATGACAACTACTCGCCTGGGTGGCGCAGTCGGTTAAGCGTCCGACTTCAGCCAGGTCACGATCTCGCGGTCCGTGAGTTCAAGCCCCGCGTCGGGCTCTGGGCTGATGGCTCAGAGCCTGGAGCTTGTTTCCGATTCTGTGTCTCCCTCTCTCTCTGCCCCTCCCCGGTTCATGCTCTGTCTCTCTCTGTCCCAAAAATAAAATAAACGTTGAAATATGACAACTACAGGTAACACTCTACTGTATACTTGAAATTTGCTAAAAGTAAAACTTAAACATATATAATACATATATAAATCTATATATGTCAAATATATACACTTGAAGTGATGATGTGTTAATTAACCAGACAGGGTGTGTCTTTTCACAATGTATATACGTATCAAATCACCATGATGTACACTTTAAATATCTTATGATTTTGTAAGTCAATTATACTTTAATAATGCTGAAATAAGAAAAAAAAAAAAAGCCCATACCTTGCCCCCCTACTGAAAAAAACAAAAATTAAAGGAGACCAGACATATAATTCCACACATGTAATTCCTCTGTTTGTAAATCTAGAATACATGATGATTTTGTAGAAAAATATTAACTACCAAAATTAACACAGTGGAAAAACAGATCAAACCAGTTGCCAGTAAAGAAACTGGAAAAGGGATTAAGAATCTACTATTGAAAAAGGCACCAGAATTACACAGGTTCATCACTGGCTTTCATTTAACCTTCAAAGAATAGACAAACTAAATGCCAAATACACTATTATAAACTGAAGAAGGTGTAAAAGTTTTCTATACCTTGTGTAAAGACTGAAATAACATGAACTCCCAAAGCTAAAAAATATAAATAATAGTACAGATAAAGCTTACTTAGAATACATTAAAATTTTAGATGAAGTTATACCAAATACAATCTACCATGTTGCAAAAGAATAGTAGTGTATGAAAAAAAATATTTATTTTAATGTTGCAAGGATGATTCTGTACTGAGAAAGCTGTCAACCTAATAAAATATGTCAAACAATTTAAAAAGAATAATGCCAAAAAAGCATTTGATAAAGTTCAATAGTCATTACCTATAAAGGCACTAAGTAGAAGGAATTGAGAAAATTACTTAAATACAATAGCCTCTAATAAAATCAAGAGCAAATATTACTCTCAATAGCTAACACTACACCTAGTTTAATAAAAAGTATTAAATACTGTTATTATTTAATATTTTCCTCAGAGTCCAGCAAATTTAACACAAATGAAAATTAAACAGTCAGTATAAACATGATGGGGGGGGTGGTTGTAAAATTCTCTTTTTGCTGAAGTTGAATTGTATACCTAGAATTATAATAGCAAAAACAGTACATACTGTAACAGTAATGTGGATAGATATAAAATATGTATGTTTTTTGAAATCCAGTAACTTTTCTTTTGGCAATGAGAAAATAGAAATGGAAATGAGGTTGTTATTCCTTGCCTAATAACGATCAAAAATATGAAATCACTAGAAATAAATTTAAGAGAGACATACGATCTATATGAAGAAAAGTGTAAAATTGTACTAACAGGCATAAGAAAAACTTAACAAACGGGAAGACAGAGTAGGTTCCTAGAGAAGTTTTAATGCTATAAAACGACATTCCTCTTAAATGTAATTTATATGTTTAGTGTTTTTCCAACTAGAAATCCAGTTGCATTTTTTTTATTTTCTCTATAATTTGGGGTAAAATAATCTTAAAATTAATATGGAAAAATAAATACCTGAGATTAGCTATATGCCTACCCCCAATTAAAGAAGAACATGGAGGGGGGACTTGCCTTACTGCTTAGCAGAAATTTCTATACAATCACAGTAATCAAATAATATGGTATTGACAGGAATAAAGAGAGATTAGTGGAACAGATCCAGAAATAACTTGTAAATATGAAAACACTGTATTTCAATTTAATGGGGAAAAGATTATTTAATAAATGATGCTGATATAATAAATTATCTTTCTAGAAAATTAAGTTATAATTATTTTAAGCCAAAAGGCAAACAATTTCAAATGGATTTAAATGTAAAAAATAAAGTGATATAAATCTTAGCAGGAAACTAAGCAGTTACATATATAATATATAGGTGAAACTACAACGATAAAGGAAACTGAAGTATTTATATAGGACGTGGTGATGGGAAACAACAATATCCATTGTTTCAGGGAACACTACAAATTACAATGCTGGTGATAATAGGAGAAAAAATGCTTTTAAAAAGTAATCTGCAACTTTAATTAAAATGAAAAATTACCTCCACCACTCTACCCATGACAACCCCTAGGAATCTATCCTATAGAAATATAATTTCCAGTAGGTAAGGATACATGTACAATGTTATTTATGGCAACACTGTGCTTAGGGAAAATAACTGAAAATAATGTAATATCATTATTAAAAGAGTCATTGAATATAATATGCCATGATCCATATCATAGACTAGTATAAAATCATTACAGAGAAAGAATTAAAGCTCACTTAAAACACTTCCCAGACTATTGAGCTACAAAAGCAAAATACAGACAAATATGTTTAATATACTATTAAATACAGCACAT
This sequence comes from Leopardus geoffroyi, assembly GCF_018350155.1. Classification (NCBI taxonomy): domain Eukaryota; kingdom Metazoa; phylum Chordata; class Mammalia; order Carnivora; family Felidae; genus Leopardus; species Leopardus geoffroyi. The sequence goes on along the minus strand of NC_059331.1, from coordinate 133,673,816 downwards.
ACCAAAAAAGAGAAAAGTCTCTTAGGTAGAGACATAATTATAGATGTATGTGTAAATGTATTATATAACCTAATTTCTATTGTTAAACTCCAGGAGCACCGTTCATGCATGTGAAGCTGTGTATATGATGACTGTGTATTTTTGTGTGTTTGGTTAGAAACACCAATATGGATATTATATGCATATAGATATGGAAACAGATACAAACGTAGATGTAGAGGGGTTCCTGGGTGGCTCAGTCAGTTGAGCAACTGACTCCTGATTTTGGCTCTGGTTATGATCCCAGGGTCGTGGGTTCAAACCCCACATCAAGCTCTGTGCTGAGCATGGAGACTGCTTGAGATTCTCTCTCTCCCTCCATCCCTTCTTCCCTTCCCCACTCTGCTTATACTCTAAAATAACCCTACAAATGTAGATGTAGATAGGAGATAAATTTAAATACGATGGTATATACATAAAAAATATAGAAGCATAAACTTTGGTAGCATTATTATGCTATTATGTTATTAACATTATTCTGAGTGTGGGGAGGATGCAGAAAGTCTTTTGAAGGACACAAAAGAAAAAGACTACACCTGCACACATATACACACTACCAAGATGCCTAATTTTATGCCATCTATAAATTTCTATCTGCATGTTATATAGATGTTAATAAAAAAGAAAAGACAGAAACTAGTTATTTCTGAAATAATGAGATCTAACATTTATGAAACTTCTACTTAGGTCTTGTGCTTAGCACTTCATCAGCATCAGCTCATGGAAGGAATCCTCATTGACTGGCTATGTAAATTCAACTCATGAGAGGATTTCTCAATTCTTCACCCCACTTTGTTAAAATCTGAGTGATTATTACTTTGTTTCTTGTTCATTCATTCACCTGACCTGTGATGGAGGACATCGATCACTGCTTAATAAAGCAGATAAACCATATCTGCTTGCATATTATCTTCACTCAATGTTCATCTTCATTCTTTCCCTCATAAGCACTCAACATTGCTAGGGTCAGTTAGGAGTCTTTGCTAGTGAGAAATGCATAATAAATGCACACATATAAAGAAGAGCCACTAGAAATAAGTAGGCAATAATTTGGTAGTAAATTCCAAATTAAAACATGCTGTTAGGTCTTTGGACAAGTTACATGATGTTACTATGCATGAGAATTTTTAAAAAGTGGGTTCTGTAAGTGATTTTGAAGACCATGATCTCTAAGATTTCCTAATTCTACCCCTTCTGCTCATGAATATTCAGATTTGAAAAATCTATGCTCCTTTCTATTTTTATCCTCTAACTCCTGGCAAACGGTAGGTATATATTTATGTATATTACTTCTCCATTGTTGCAAATTACTCCAAAACTTAGTGGTTTAAAAACAGTAATATTTACTATTTAATAGTTTCTGTAAGCTAGAAAATTGGGCATGGTTTAATTGGTTGCCCTAGCTCTGGCTCTCTCAAAAGGATGCAGGCATCTCAAGGCTCCACAGTGAAAGATCTAATTCCCACCTCACTCATGAGATTACTTATAGAATTCAAAACCCAGAACTAATATTCTTCCTCCTTTTAATTTGATTAATTCTTGATGAAATAAAAAGCCATAATGGATAACCCCACATCTCAAGAAAGTGCAGTTGCCTCTAGGAACACTCAGGAGCCTCTAGTATCTAAGGGTGACCTCCTATTGAACATAAGCAAAAAGTTGGGATCCCCAGCCATATAAAGAAATGAATTCTGCCCAACAGCCTGAATGAGCTTGCAAGCATATTCTTCCCCAGTAGAACTTCTAGATGAGAGCTCACTCAACAGAAACCTTATAACTCTAAGCACAGGATTCAACTACCCAGTGCTTGGACTCCTGACCAATGGGAACTGTGAAATAATAAACATATACATTTTTTTATGCTGCTAAACTTGTGATAATTTGTTGTTCACACTGAAAATGATTACAGCCTGGATTCTTGAAAAAAAAAATTTGAGACAGAGAGTGCAAGTCGGGGAGAGGCAGAGAGAGCGGGGAGAGCCCAACACAGGGCTTGGTCTCACGCAACTGTGAAATCATGACCTGAGCCGAAATCCATAGTTGAACCAATGAGCCACCCAGGCACCCCTAATTATTTTTCTTGAAAACGTAGCACATTTTCCTGGTTTTTTGTATGTCAATTAATCACAGATTGTATCCTGGATATTGAGTGTTATATTGCAAAGACTCTGCATTCCTTTATATTCCTCTGAATATAGGGAATTTGATTTGATTCCCTATATTCCTTTGAGTATAGGGAAATTGATTTGATTTTTCAAACTGAAAACTCTGCCTCAACTATGGTATCTCAAATCTCAGTTCCGCTTTCTGGTTTTTAAGTATAATTCAGATACTTAGAATTTATACACAGAATCTAGGCTTCCTCTTCTCTAGTTCTTTAATTATCATGGTTACTTGTCATTTTGTTTTACAGGGCCATCTTGAGGTGTTCTTTGATTCCTTACACCAGAAAGATCATGGTTTTCTACTGGAACTTCAACTTCCTGCCTTTCGTCCACAGCTTACAGAAACTAGAAGTCAAATCATGCCATTTCCTTCCTTCATTCAAGTTTTTACCTCCCTCCAAAATATCTCAACTTTTGTCCATTGTCTTTATCCATAGTCTTCAGTAGTTTTTTATCGTTTGTTTTGCTTTTGTTTTGGTAATATTTTCTCCAAAATTGATCATGGTAATATGTGAAAGGACTAGTCCTTTAGAAGCTTATCCCCCCTTATAGGAAGCAGACGCACCAAACCTATACTTTGATCAATAGATCACAGGTGCAAAATACTAAGCATTTCATTTTGTTCAACTGTAAGCTGTATCATCCAATCTTCATCATTCTCCATGTTTATAGACCAGCTAATGTTCTGTAACAAAACACTAGTCATCACTTTGCTGTGAAGTATCAATGGACTCAAAGGCTTGTTAAGTTTGTCGTATATATTTAATGTGTATTCAGACTTGTACCATAATATGTCTCTTTGTGTTTCTTCAGTATTTTCAGTGAAGGAGTATTTAAAAAACCATGTATTCTGCCTTTTGGACCTTTACTATATCTTGAATCCATAACATGTGTCTATTATTCTTCATATATATTCAGAGCATATCTTAGAATAGTTCCTTTGGAACCATTATCCAATGTATGCTGTGAACGCATATGAACAGCGGAATACATTTGCATAATATGAGTTCATATTGAATGCATAGCAAAATCTTTACAAAAATATAGCTATAATATTCAAAAGCTATTTACTTAAACACATTACTTACTATTCTACAATTTATTAAATGTTATTTTTAAATTTTATAGTAGAAATCAATAGAAAACCCAGGTTTTCTGGGGGTTATATGATCAAAGAAAAAAGTTTTTTTTAAACTAGATCCTTTCTGCTGGTATCCTCAAGAGAATACATCAATATAGGGGAAAGAATTGGCAGCTTTATTTGTAATGAACTTATTTTCATTGTGCTCATCACACAGCTGTTATTCTTAAAGGTTCTCTAATAGACGTCAAAGTTTGGATAAACTTCTAAAGTCCCCCAATTCTGCAAGTTGTAAATGAAATTACATTTATAGCCATTTAACAAAATATATAGTATCACAGGTAGCTAGTTTTTCATCAACTACAAGAGCCCAAAAATTACCTAATCTCATATTGTGAATCCAACATGTCCTTTACTTTCTTGATGAATCTTTGAAGGTCAGTTGGTCACCAAGTAAAAAGAGGCAGAAGATCTGTGAATTGTGTGATTTTAAATACCTTAAGATAGTGTTACAGGGCCATAAAATGAATGACTTCATGTAGTCGAGAAATGCCAAGGGCTCTCTAGAGAAGTATTTTATGTCCCATTAGTACAATGAAATCAAATTTCACAATAGCACAAAACAAAAGAGACAGACCTCTGCATTCAGGCAGTGTGTTAGCATGAGCATGAAATCTACAACATCTAGTTGGGAGACTCCAATTATGTACAGTGTACCAAAGTTACTTCATAATCTACATAATGTTGCTTTAGCCAGTAGTTACTATTGTTATTAATAGGTACTTATGTGATTAATACAAAAATTAAACATTTGCTACTAGGCATTTAATACTGTCTTAACTAAAAAATAAACTGTCACAACATTCAAAAGAAAGCACTCTTAAACCCAAAATTTTCCATTCATAAAGTAGCCTTTTCTTAAACATGACCATATTACTATTAACATTATTAAAAGTATAAAAAATATCTGTAGAAATGAGTATTGAAAAGAGGGACAGAAACAAACAATGATGCCTACTCTCTCTACTTTTATCCACCATAATATTAGAAGTCCTAACCACAGCAATTAGATGAGAAAAATAAAGGAAGAAGTAAAACTGTCGCTATTTGCAGATGACATCATTTTATATGTAGAAAACTCTAAAGACTTCAAAAACCTGTTAGAGTTCATCAATGGGTTCAGTAAAGTTGAAGGATCCAAAATTCCTAAGTAAGAAATCAGTTGTTTCTATACACTAATAACTAAGTAGAAGAAAACTTAAGGTAACAATCCCATTTACAATTACATCAAGGAAAAAACCTAAGAAGGGATTTCACTAAGGAGATCAAAGACCTATGAACTGCCAACTGGAAGACACTGATGAAACAAACTGAAGAGGATCCAAATAAATAGAAAGATATTTCATGCTCATAAATTGGAAGCATGAATATCGTTAAAATGTCCATATTATCTGGGACACCTGGGTGGCTCAGTCGGTTGAGCCTCTGACTTCAGCTCAGGTCATGGTCTTGCAGTTGGTGAGTTGGAGCTCCATATCAGGCTCGCTGTTGTGAGGCTCTCAGTACACAGCCGGCTTCCTATCCTTTGTCACCCTCCCTCTGCCCTTCATCTGCCTGGGCTCTCTCAAAAATCTTTTTTTTAATTTTTTAACATTTATTTATTTTTGAGACAGAGAGAGACAGAGCTTGAACGGGGGAGGGTCAGAGAGAGGGAGACACAGAATCTGAAACAGGCTCCAGGCTCTGAGCTGTCAGCACACAGCCCAATGCGGGTCTCGAACCCATGAACTGTGAGATCATGACCTGAGCCGAAGTTGGACGCTTAACCGACCGAGCCACCCAGGCACCCCAAAAATAATTATTAAAAAAAGTCCATATGACCTAATGTGGTCTACACATTCAATAAAATCCTTAACAATATGCCAATGGCATATTTCATTAAACAACGACATTCAAACCTAAAATTTGTATGGAACCACAGAAGACCCCAAATAGCCAAAGCAAACTTGAGAAAGAGTAACAAAGCTGGAGGGGTCTTCCTTTCTGATTTCAAACTATACTACACATTCATAGTAATCAGAAGAGGATAGTATTAACATAAAAATAGATACTCCAATCAATGAAAAAGTATAAAGAACCCAGAAATAAATCCAGTCATGTATGGTCAATTAATTTATGACAAAGGAGCCAAGAATATAGGTCAAGAAAAAGATAGACTCTTTAATAAGTGGTGCTGGAAAAACCAGACAGCCACATGCAAAATAATTGTTATTTTATATTAATATTATTTATATCAGACACAGAATTAACACTACTGGATTAAAGACTTCAAGGTAAAGCCTGAAACCAAAAAAAGCTCATAGGAAAAAAAAAAAAACATACAGGGTAAGTTCCTTGACATAGGTGTTAGTGATGATTTTTTGGGTTTGACACAGGAAGCAAAGGCAACAAGAGCAAAGATAAACAAGTGAGATCACATCAATCTAAAATGCTCTGTAAAGCAAAGGAAGCCACCAACAAGAACAAACAAACAAAAAGATCAACAAACAAAAGATCAAAACAAAAGATCAAAACAAACAGAAAAGATCAACATACCAAATGGGAGAAAATATTTGCAAACCATTTATGTGATAAGGGGTTAATATCCAAAATACATAAAGAACTCCTACAACTCAATAGCCAAAAAAAAAAAAAAAAAAAAAAACTGATTAAAAAAATGGGCAGAGGTTCTGAATTGGTATTTTTCTGAAGACATGTACAGATAGCCAACAGATTCATGAAAACATATTCAACATCACTACTCACCAGAGAAATGCAAATCAAAATCACAGTATAACTTCACACCTATTAGAATAGCTATTATCAAAAAGATAAGAAATAACAAGTATTGGTAAGGTTGTGTAGAAAAGGAAATCCCTATGCACTATTGATAGGAATGTAAACTGGCTCAGCCACTATGAAAAAAAAAAAGTTTGGCAATTCTTCAAAAAATTAAAAATAGAACCACCATATGATCAGCAGGTTCCACCTTTGGGTATTTTTCCAAAGAAAATAAAAACATTAACTTGAAAATACATTTGCACCCTCCTATCCATTGCAGCATTATTTACAAAAGCCATGATGTAGTAACAATGTAAATGTCCATTAATGGATAAATGGATAAAGAAAATATGGTATAGATATATGAAGAAATATTTTTCAGCCATAAAAAAATGACAGAAATCCTGCCATTTGTGTCAATATGAATGGACAGTTAGGGAATTATGCTAAGTGAAATAAATCAGACAGAAAAAGACAAATACTATATAATCTGAAATGTAGGGTCTATAAATCAAAACAAAAACCCAACTCAAACATACAGAAAGCAGATTGGTGGTAGCCAGAGGTGGTGGGTGGGGGGAGTGGGTAGAATGGGTAAAGGGGGTCAAAAGGTAAAAACTTCCAATTATAAAAATAAATGGGATGTAATATACAACATGTTGATTGTAGTTAATGCTGTATTGCTTATTTTAAAGTTGCTAAGAGAGGAGATGGTAAAAGTTCTCATCATAAGAAAAACTATATGGTGACAGATGTTAACCAGACTTATTGTGGTGATTTCACAGTACATAAAAAATATTGAGTCATCTTGTTATACATCTGAAACTAATATAATGTTATAGGTCAATTATATTTCAATAAAAATAGGAACACATAGAGAAATGTGTTCATAATACATATTTTAAAGAAAATAGTATTTATTATTTTTACATGTATTTTATTTATTTAAATTCATTAGTTAACATACTGTGGAGTATCGTTTTTAGAAGTAGAACCCAGTGATTCATCACTAACATATAAAAACCCAGTACTCGTCCAAACAAGTGCCTCCTTAATGCCCATCACCCATTTAGTCCATTCCCTCCCCCACCCAACACCCCTCCAGCAACCCTCAGTTTGTTCTCTGTATTTAAAAGTCTCCTGTGGAAAACAGTATGGATTATTATGGATCCACTGGGTTATTCTTCTTTTATCCTAAATAGTTTATTCTGTTTTCTTTAAGCTAGTTGATTCCACTGGACTAGATTTAAAATTCTCTGTTGAAGTAAAATCTTCCCCAACATCATGTGTAAAAGTAGCTTGGTTTACATTTTATTGGTTCCTGTCAACTTCCTCAGTTTTTGGCATAATCCTTGACGTGTAGTTCCAAGGAGTTGGAGGGTTTAAACAATCAGTCTGGAAAACAGTACAAGAGCCATTCAGTTCTTTCCTACAGCTGAGGGTATTTCCTTTATCTTGCAAGGTGCCTGGTTTGTGTATAGACTCTGAATATTCACTAATGAATGAAATTAATACCTTGAGGTGCCATTCTCCTCTAGTGTCATGTAGATTAAGCCTTATATATCCAATTTTTGAAAGAATTGTTGGGTCAATAGAAACCTATGTGGTATATGAAATTGAATAGGAAAATATATTTTTCAGAAACAGTATAAAACAAAGATCCCTGTATTAGGTAAGAGTCATGGACAGCATGATGGGAGATGTTGTTTGAAGTTCCATCTTTACCTAGCAAGTTTTTCATCAGAACCTGTGTCAGTGGTACCTCATCTGTAAAACTACCTGCCCAGAATCAGTCAGCTTTTAAGTTGTTTTCAGCAGCAAAATTCATAGACTAGTAAAATCTCAAATGTTATGGAGTATTTAATTGATGAAAAAGTAGACACCCTCAGTTATTCTTTTGAGCCATTATATACTTTTGAGGAATAAATATTCTCTGACATTCTCACCTTAGTTAGGTACTATGGACTGTCACATACTCCACTGCTTCTTCTGAATTTCCATGATTTTGCTTGTCATCCTAATATTTAAGATATAGTTCAATTTCCTATTTTAAATAGAAAGGAAAAGATGAAATAAATGATAAAAGTAGAAATGAAAAATGGGGCAAATTTTTTAATTCTTACAAAAATAGGTTTCTATTCTATATAGAAAATGGTAAAATTCTGAAAAACTAGATATAGACAAATTATCTTTTAAAGTAGAAACTCACCAGGCAAAAATTGAGATAGAGGTGACATTATACAACATGAGAGTTCCCGGAGAGTAGGAACCATGTGTTCTTATATTTCTTTCATTTAAAAAATTTTCCTAGAATTTATCTCAGTATTAGGCAAATGTGCTCAGTTAGTACATGTTGATCAAAAACAATGAAAAGAAAAAAAAAGATGAAATTTGGACAGGATATAATTTCAATGTCTGTTCATCATATAACATTTAGTTCACAAAGCATCAAGGCATGGGAAGTGGCCCAAGTCAAAGTAGACTCCATGCTCTCCCACGTTAGAGAGCCATCTGGAACACAGAGTATATCCCCTACTAGCTAAACTATTGAAAAATAAATGGTATCATGTAGTTTACGTAACTCCCTCTCTTTCCCGTCCCCACTTCCTCTCCCCCACTGAATAGCCAGAGGGGAGTGGGAAAGGTAGAAGAATTCAGAATAAAGTAGTTCCATGGTCGTCTAATATTAAGTCAACTGGCAAAAAGTATACTGGACAACAAGGACGGGGACATTTTAAGAAACGACAAAGTCAACAATTCTTATTACTAGAGTAAACCCACATGAATAAAAAGCAAAGAGAAACACAATAATACACAGCCCATCAGTTGTTAATTCCCCACTAAAAAAAAAAAAAAAGTAGTAATTCAAAGCTGAGTGGTTGGACCAAGATAAGTGGTTGTGATTTAGTCTATTTCTTAACCATCTGGAATTTCAACCCTGATTCCTCAAGCTCCTTAGTGTGTGTGTTCTTCCAGCTGCTTTGTGAATCAACAGTCTTCCTTTTTATCCTCCCCACTTCCACCATCTTACAAACACTCCTACTCCATACTTAGCCTGCTGCAACTGCTTCTCTTCTAGTCTTCCTGGACTTGCTTTTCTCTGTTCTAATCCACTATAAACACCAAATGTGGATTAAATCTTCCTGAAACCTTGAATTACTATGAGTCTCTTTTCTGAAATTTTCTGTGTAACTACTTCATTTAAGTTCAAAACCCTCAATCTATCATTCAAGTCTCTGACCTCACTCTCCTTGTTTACCATTATCTTGCTCTTCTCTACCCCAGAAGGGTGCTCACCATCCCTCTGGCATTCCATGCTCTTTCCTCAGTGGTACCCAGGGTTGTGCTGTAGCTCCAGATAGATTCTTTTTCTACTCTCCACGTTCCCAAACTCTGACTACAATACTATTATCACAGATCACAGAACTTCCAATTTTCTTAATCAGAGTACTGAGAAAGAAGCTGTGTGTGAACATTGAGAAGACCATCAATGGCCATTGAGTTCAGAAAATGCTTTCCAAAAAAATTGAGACTGGAAATAAGTAGCAGAAGATGGGCAGAATTTTAACAAGGAGGAATAGTTACAACTCCTTCTCTTATACAGAGAGGCAGCTTGGGGAGATGGTAAAACCAGAGGGATCTTAATTCAGAATGTCTTGGTTCAAATTCTGTTCTCTGTAACTTACTCTCTGAATCATGGGCCACTCACTTGATAGGAATCTGGCTCAATTTTCTTCTCACAGGGTGATGACAAGGATTTGTCACACTTAGTAAATATAAGCTATGCCCAAACTATTAATAACACAGCAAAACCGTATTGGTGATAGGATACTTCAGGATTATCTTGAATAGATGAATTCAGGATATGAAGTGAAAAAAAAAAATGGATCATAAAGAATAAGCATCCTGGGAGGTGAAAAGAGGATCCAAGTAATGCACTCATCAGGAGACTCTAATATCGTGGTCCTTTCCACTAGACTCTTTCTTGACAACTTCATTAACTCCCATCAGCATGCCACAGAGCCAAGCACATTGTAATGACAATTAATATAATGGTAACAATGGCTTACTAATTAATCAAACCTGGGCATGGGAAGCTGGGTGGCTCAGTTTGTTGAACATCCAACTCTTGATTTCAGCTCAGGTCATGATCCCAGGGTCGTGGGATTGAGCCTGGTATCAGGCTTTGTGCTGAGTTTGGAAACTGCATGGGAGTCTCCCTCTCCCTGTCCCTCTTTTTAAAAAAAATTTTTTTTTTGATGGGTAAAAATTTTTCTAAACTTCTTCTGTATAAATTCATAATCCCCACAAAAATCTTAATATTTATTTTCCCTATTTTCAAGGTAGAGAAACAGAATGCTCAGAAATTTGTTATTTGCTTATGCATACAGGCTAAACATTTGTAGAATTTGGTTAATTGGATGGTTCCCATATTTCAACCTCTAGCAGAAATCTCTGCTGTAAACTGCAGTTTCTAATTTTCAACTTCTGGATGGATATTTTTCAAACTTAAAATTGAAAATGTCCATACTTAATGTAGCTTTCACCCTCATTTTTTTTAAGGTGTTAACAGAAAATGGTCTCTCCTTCTCTGCTACCATAATTTTCTTCCTTTCTTTGGCACTTGCAACATTATGCCTTCAGCTGCCCTGCATTGGGTGACACAGACCAATGTGGAGACAGCCACCTTGAGACAAGTGAATGCAGTCTTTTTCCCCCCATGGTGGGCCACTGTGGAGCAGACACTGGGGTAAAGAATCCTTGTAGCAGAACATAGGCTGGCTTCTCAGAGTTCTGTTTTGCTGGGTTATATTAAAAGGGATTTTCTGTCTGCTTCTATTGTATGAAGGAACTGAAGTAGTGACCAATGTAGATAGTGCAAAGGACTCAAGTCCTTGGATTCAGCAGAATCCTGAAATGAAACTGTATGAAGAGTATCATAATGTAGAAATATTGCAAAGCTTTCTATTTCAAAAGATCTGAAGGTTTTCCCAGATGTTTCTGGGTTAGGTATATGTATTTGAGGTTTCAGATATGTAAAAAACTAGTTCTTCCTCTAATTACACTTCTTAGCTAACTTCATTACTAACAATGCCAGGTCCATATTTAAGTCTCAGGGGTGCTGGGAAACAGTGAAATGGGATTCATAAGATTTTTTTCTGGATAAGAGAAAGAATGAATCAACAGAGGAGAGGCGCAGAGAGGGTGGGGGGGGGCTGGTGGGGGGAGGGGAGGGGAAGGGGAGGGGGGGAGAGAGAGAATGAATCTCAAGCACGTTCTACTCTCAGCCCAGAGCCTGCCACCAGGCTTGATCCCATGACCTGAGCCAAATTCAAGAGTCAGACGCTCAACCAACTGAGCAACCCAGGGGCCCCCGTAACAATTTTCTATTAAGATAGAATACCTCAGTAAAAGTTAGCCATATCATGGATGTTGCATGTGTGTATTTCTTCTATAGCATCTAAGCTTTTTTATTAGGGGTAAATAAATCACACCTATGCTCTTATGTGACTAATACAAAGTGATGGCACTGATGTGTAAAGCTACAAACTAAAAATGTTTCTGCATAAATACACTAGTTGAAAAATGTGCGTTAAGAGAAATTATTTAGGGACAGAATATAGAGTTTTAAAATAACAGAATGTTTGAGAAAGCCTAAATGAGAGACAGGGGGTAAGAAGAAGATGAGAAGCCAAAGCAGTAGTTGGGCAGGGAGGGGGAATCAGTCATGTCCAAGGACAATTAGGAGCAATGAAATGTTTCCTTACACCCTCCCCTTCTTCTCTCCGCTGAATCCTTTGGGGACTGACAGCTCCCTCCCCAAATCTGTATGGTTCTGTTGGGACTTCCAATCACTATACACTGCCTGTGGTCACAGGGATGGATGGGACTCAAGCTGTAAATATCTATATTCTTTGCCAAACAGAGAGCATCCCCTTCTACTAAGGGAAAAAGCCCAATACACAGAAAGAAGCCGATGGCAGAGATGGGGAGGTGACAAAATTTGTTAGTTTATGGATTCCTTTTGAACTAAGAATAGACATTTGCCTGTTCTTCCTAGTTCTATGAGCCAATGAATTCTCTTTTTGCTAAAGTAAGTATGAGTTGGGGTTTTGTCACCTGTAACAAACATCATGGTTAATATAATAAACAATGACCACAGGTGTTACATATGTTACTATGAAGTCAAGGCGATTACAAAAAGATGAAGTCAAGAGATTGAAAAGAGAAAAACAATCTTTCGACTTTTAATCTTTATCAGTGATCTCTGAAAGTGTAATTTCATTTTACTACTGAGGATAAAATCTGGTTTTCAAGTGATTTATTAAACCTCTAGAACTGGAGTAATTTTTGCAAACTTTTCCTCCATCTTTACCATTCCCCTCTCCACCACACATACACTCCACCATTTCTAGATCAGTTTTGTTCACAAAAATAAGTTCCCAGTACTATAACCCATCTAAATTAATGTTAATAAATAAAGCTATTAGCTACATAAGAAATTTAACTTTTGTTCAGTCTAATTATTCAGTTCAAGGACTAGGAAAGTAGTTCTGCCTTACAAACCTATTTTTCTTTTAGAAGGTACTTAACATAAAGCTTATATATGGCAAATACACATTCTTTGAACCCAAAGCATCACTGGAAATTTTCCTGATAGAACAAATATTAGTGAATTAATATAGAGTATCAAACAGCTTCAGTTGATATTTGTTAGAATAGTACCCTAAATATAATAGACAATTCATCTCCATGTAAGCTTCAACAACATGGAGACTAGAAATCTTATAGGAGAAACAAAATTACATTCAAGAACATTTAGAGAAACTATTTTTCTCAGCAGGGACTGTCATGGTGAAGGAAGAGCTGACCCAAAAGTAGGCTAATGTGCAAATTTAATAAATCCTTCACATACAATACTTTCTAGCTTGGATCTAAATCTAGATTCGTGGGCATGTTATGTTTGTTTTCCAAGTGAGAATTAATCCCACCCTTCCCTTTTATTTCAATGACTGATGGCCTTCTTGAGCCATCCCCTTGGAATATTACAGTTTGGTGTATGTTTGTTTTCTGGCCCTTAGCACCCGGGTTATGTAGAGAAAACTCCATCTGAGAGCCAGGGAGTATGCTTCTTTCTCTTTGTTACAATTGTTACATTAAGAAATTACAAAGTTTGATTGAATTTTTTTAACACATTGCAGCAAGTACTTGTTAAAGGAGGAGGTTCCTGGGTACTAAGAGCATCTATTTAAAGACATACAATGTCTGAATTTCAAATGCCTAATTTTCTATTAGAACAACACCTAGTTAGATTGGACATGACTCACCCAAATAAATTGAGAGGAAAGAATAGAAGACAACAACCAGAAACACTCTCCAACATTTATTCTTGGCAATCCTTCTTGTTTTTATTAGATCTATCTGTGATCATCTAAGGACCACTTTTCTTTTTTTAACCTTGCCCGGAAATATTTCATTTTTAAATAGCTTAAGATACAAAGTGGTAGCATTGTACCCCTAGAAGACCTGAACCATGTCATGAAAGGCTGACTCGGCTATGGAATTAGAAAAGCAGGATCTGTTATGCACTTTGAAATTTAAAAAAATTGACGATTTAAAAATGTCATGTGCTATTTTATTAAAGATATATACACTACAGATAAAGTAAACTTTTTATCAACCAGTATATGAATCTGTAGTGCTAAGTACAGTATATGAAGAGCTAAGTATTCTCAAAGTGAGGTCCTCTCAGTACCTTCCTAATAGGGTGAAATATGGTAAAATAATGAAAAATGTATTAGCTTAGAAAATAAAACATTGTACATATAGACCTATCTACAAAATGTAAAACTAGGCTAAATCAAACAAATGATTAGTGCCAAAGAATTTTACCTTATCAGAATTGGGTAAAGCTATTTTGTGCTAACTTTGAAAGGTCTCCAAGGCAAATTGTTGAAGGAAAGATGTAGAAAAACATACATATATGGAAATTTAAGTGCAAAGAAAACAATGGATAAAATACTCCCAGATTCTTACCCATGTGTCTGTGGTTCTATCAAATGAAGTGATTAGAAACAGGAATTGGTGATAGAAAGTGGACCCTGTACAGTTTTTTTTTTTTTTTGCATTATATTCAATCATTCACATTGAAATTTTAAACAATTTTTAAAAGTACTTGAGAGCGCGTGTGCAAGCACACACACACAAGTGAGGGAGGGGCAGAGAGAGAAGGAGACAGAATCTGAAGCAGGCTCCAGGATGTGAGCTGTCAGCACAGAGCCTGATGGGGGGCTTGAACCCATGAAGTGTGAGATCATGACCTGACATGAAGTTGGACACTTAATCAACTGAGCCATCCAGGTGCCCCCTGAAATTTTATTTTCTTATGATTTGGGTAATTATGATAGTTTTTAACCAGTATCAGACTTTAGCCACATAATTATCTTACTTACCTATAAATACATACCTCATGGCAATTTTTATAAAAGATTCTAATACTTTATAAAGTTTAGTTCCTCCAAGGAATATGCAGATGAGTAAATAGTCTTTAAAAATCTCATTACAGGCTACATCTCCTTCACGTTTTGTACTTCCCCAAGGGCCTGGTATAGTGTTCTATTCAACAGTCAAGATTGTTGATTGACTAGCAAAAATTGGGGGAAAAAAGCCTGCTGTGTTCTTAAAAAAAAATGTGAGGAGGCTTTTAAAATGAAAACAAAAAAAATTTACAGATTTTAAAACTTAATTTTTAAGATTAAAAAACTCCTGATGGGGATTAAGGAGGGTACTTGTGATGAGCACAGGGTGATATCAAGTGATCAATCACTAAATTCTACACTTGACACTAACATTACACTTTAGATTAACTAACTGGAATATAAATAAAAACTTTACAAAAGTATAAGAAACAAAAACACAGTAACAAAAAGATCATCAACTGCCAAAGAAGAGTGGAAATAGAAGCCGCAGTGGCAGCTCCTACATTTATTCATCCACTTAACAAGTAATGATTGAGCGCTTACTGTGGACTGAGCATGGTTGAAGGCACTACAGATTCAATGATGAACAAGTCTAAGTTTCTGCTGTCATGGACCATGCACACGGAGATCAAACACCAAAATAGTACTGAAGATCCAAGAAGCCAAGAACAAGGGCAACAGGATGGCATGATGGGTTACTAGCTTGGCAGAGGCTGGATCAGACCCGTGCTGGGCCTGGCTGTGAAGTGAGGTAGAGTTCCAAAGTACTCAACTGTGGCATAATGAGAACTTCAGGGGAACTGTGAATGCCAATGGCCTCTTCATTGAGGCCAGCATATAAAAGGCAGACATTGCTGGCCCTGTGGTCCTCTGACTCAACTCATCCCTCACTCTGTTCAAGTGACCACTGAAATGCAGGTCTTTGTGAGAGCAAGGTAGGCAACAAGGATATGCATAGTCACTACCATGGTTCCCTGCTCTTCTAGAAGATCTGCCCTGCTGGTTTGCTGGGTCTGTGATAGAAATTAAGGAGAAAGAAACCTTAAGCCAAATCCCTGTTGTTATTCTTATCAGTCTGTGAATTTAGATCATTTGTGATCTCACAATTCATCAAGATAGACACATTTTTCATTATCTGATTTTCATTTGAAATTCTTTTCATGAGACTTTGAATAGAAGGTATTAGGCAAGGTCAAAATCAAGAGATGTCCAGGATACAACAGTTTTTTTTTGTTTGTTTGTTTTTTAGTCCTGATATATTTTTTAAATGAAGTGGAAAAGCAGGATTACAAAAATTTTGATTTATTTAAAAGAGTTATATGTAACAAATGAATCCTTTTAGCACATAAATAGATCTTATGTGTATTTTGAAATAGAAATATCAGAAGTCTCAGTTTGATCACCTTCATTCATGTTGACCTTCACCTTTCAAATTAGGCACCCCAAAATGTCTGGTTCACATTAACTCTCATTCCACTTACAAAGCCTATGCATATCCATTGATACTCTTCTTAGTGATACTCTAAGTTATGCCAAATATTCAGAAATGCTCCAAATGTTGCCTTCTGAAGCCATTCTCAATAAAAGAAAATGTTAAGTTTTGGCTCTACTAAGGAAATTCTAGAAATCAGAGTAGTCTAAAGAAATGAATTGATCCAGTACTCTTTGAATTACTGGGTCCCACACACAAAACCATGGACTAGAAGACTCTTGAAAACTTTCTAAAAATACAGATTACCAGGCACTACCGACAAGAATTTTTAAGTTTATTTAGAGGGGGCGAGGGGCACGGAGAGGGGGCCAGAGAATCCCAAGCAGGCTCCATGCTGTGTGGAGCCTATTGCAAGGCTCCACCTCATAACCGTGAGCTCATGAGTAGAGAGACATGAAGAGTCAGTCACCAGTCACCCGCCTGAGCCACCCAGGCACCCCAGGAATTTTAATTCAACACATAGCAGTTGAATACCAGGCAACTCTATCTTTTAAAACTCTTCACTAATTTTGATGAAAGAACAGGTTTGGTAACCATTATGTTTGACTAAAAGCTTTTCTATATACGTTGTTTTAGCTGGCCTTTTGTTCTAGTTACATTTTAGTATATCCTTCTGGTCTTGTTTTCCTAAGCGTACATCTTTTGTAACATAGTCACAATAATACTAGGATTCTTGTTTTTGTAAAGTTGAAATGTACCAATTGTTAAGATTTTTAAAAAATCTAAGATATTGGATTCTCAAAATGGTAATGTATACAAATAGTTTACTGAAGTATTACATTTATAATTCAAAAACAGAACAGTGGTACCAATTTCCAATAAACAATATAACTAAGACCTTTAGGTTGGAATTTTTTACATTAATAAAAACTTCGAAAATTATGCTTTTGAGAATTGCGTCTTGATGTTACCTAAGTCTAGCAACTCCAAGAAGCTTTATAAACAAAATGGAAGGTAGAGAATTCCAACTGCTTTTTTGTGTTATAGGTGAAAAACCTTTTGGCCTGACTTTAATAACTTTAAAAACAATTTAATTTAAAAACACTGTAATTCATGAACTTGAGAAAGTGGTTGGTGGTCTTTTACAGAAGTTCTGAAGTGGGACATTTAAGGAATTCTATGTGGAGAATGATCTGACCTACTAAAGAGGCCATGAAGGAAGTGACTGGGTCTGATTTTCTTTCTTTGTAGGATTATCCATTCCACATTTTTACATGTGAATAACCACTTTTCCATTTTATTACTATCTGTTTAAATACCATTTGTTAAATTGAATTTCATTCCTCAACAACTATGAAAAAACATTGTTTTTTTGGTTACCGTTGGTAACCATTACCATTGGTAAATGGTTACTATTAGTTACCAGTACCAGGGTGAGTAGTATCTTAAAAATCAATCTGTCAACAAATGAAAAGACAATCTATCAAACAGGAGAAAATATCTGCAAATTATATAGCTGATAAGGAGTTAATATCCAAAATCTATAAAGAACTCATACAACTCAATAGCAAGCAATCTGATTATAAAATGGGCAGAGGATCTAAACAGGTATTTTTCCAAAGAGGAAGACAGAAGGCTAACATATTCATGAAAATGTATTCAACATCCCTAGTCATTAGGGAAAAGCAAATCAAAACCACAGTGAGATAACACCTCACTCCTGTTTTAATGGTTATTATCAAAAAGATAAGAAATGTCAAGTGTTGGTGAGGTTGTGGAGAAAAGGGAACCCTCATCAACAGTTTGAGGTAATGTAAATTACTTCAGCCATTACGGAAAGCAGGATGGGGTTCCTCAAAAAATTAAAAACCTAACTCCATGTGATCCAGCAATCCCACTTCTGGGTATTTATTCAAAGAAAATGTAAACACTCACTTGAAAAGATAGATGTACCCCATTTTCACTGCAGCATTATTTGCAATAGCCAAGATACAAAAGCAACCTAAAGGGGCTCCTGGGTAGCTCAGTCAGTTAAGCCTCCGACGTCAGCTCAGGTCATGATCTCAGGGTTTGTGAGTTCAAGCCCCGCATCAGGCTCTGTGCTGACAGAGCCTGGAGCCTGTTTCAGTTTCTGTGTCTCCCTCTCTCTCTGCCTCTCCCCTGCTCGCACTCTGTCTCTCTGTCTCTCAAAAATAAATAAACGTTAAAAAAAAAAAATAACCTAAGTGTCTAGTAATGGATGAATGGGTAAAGGATATAAAAATTTTATATATTTAGTGGAATATCATACACTCTTAAAAAATGAGATCTTGCCCTTTGTGACAATTTGGATGGACCTTGAGGGCATTATGTTAAGTAAATAAATCAGAGAAAGGCCCAATGCCATACAGTCTGACTTCTATGTGGAATCCCCACAAACAACCAAACAAAGTCACAGATAGAGAACAGAGTGGTGATTGTCAGAGATGGGGTAAGGACCAGGTAAAGGGGGCCAAAAAGTACAAACTTCAGTGATAAAATAAGTCATAGGGATATAAAGTACAGCAGTGACCATAGTTATGGTGACTACAGTTAACCATAGAGTTTGGACATTTGAATGTTACTAAGGAAATGTATCTGAAAAGTTCTTAACAAAAAGAAAAAAAGTTCTATGCGTGGTGATGATTGTTAACCAGACTTGTGATGACCATTTCACATTATGTATTATTGAATCATTCTGTTGGATACCTGAAACTATTATGTCAATTATACCTCAAAGAAAAATACTAACACACACATCCCATTCTCAAAGATGCTGTCTCAAGTCCAAATGCTAATTTTAAAAGCTACCCAGGGGGCGCCTGGGTGGCGCAGTCGGTTAAGCGTCCGACTTCAGCCAGGTCACGATCTCGCGGTCCGGGAGTTCGAGCCCCGCGTCAGGCTCTGGGCTGATGGCTCAGAGCCTGGAGCCTGTTTCCGATTCTGTGTCTCCCTCTCTCTCTGCCCCTCCCCCGTTCATGCTCTGTCTCTCTCTGTCCCAAAAATAAATAAACATTGAAAAAAAAAAATTTAAAAGCTACCCAGGTAGTTCTAATGTGCAGTCAAGGTTGAGAGCCACTGATCTAGAGGGAGACAGATACACATAGAAGATTCAAAGGACTTCAGAGGTCAGTGGCCCAGGTTCAGTATGTAACTTCAGGATGTCAGGGACCCCAACTCCCTGTCATCTTTCATCTTGTTGCTCTCCCATGACCTACACTGTCCAGATCATCTCACTGTGCCAGCTCTGGCCAGCATGTCCATATTCCAGCCAGAGGGTGGAAAAGGACAAACAGTGGGCCCTCACTCAATGATAAAACATCTAACAAGTTGCACCTACAACTTTCCCTTTCATTGCATTTGTCAAGACCTAAATACACTCGATCACCCCTAGGTAAGAGAGGTGGGAAAATGTAGTTTCTATTTCTGATAGCATCTGCTCAGTCAAAAAAAAAAAAAAAAAAATCACAAATTGTATCACCATAGGAAAAGGAAAGAAGAAAGGTTATTGAGAAATAACACATAGTTTCTTCCTCAGGAGGTTAAAATTCTACTGTAGTAGGTTAGGCTGTGCGTAATTAATGGGGAAATAGAGATTACCAGTAGAGTTTCTGGATATGCGTGAATAAAGCTGATCTTACTTGCCGATTTTCTCTCCACTACAATTTCAGGATGATAATTCCAAATATTCCAGTGTTAACTATTAATGAAAACTGTGAGCCCCCAACATAGCCCCAAGATACCACTTCACTTTCAAGGAATAGGAAATCGAAGGGAAAGTAGGAGTCCAGGCAACAAGGATTCCGCCCCAAATTCCAAACGGGTTTTCCTTCTTATCCACCTGCCAACATGATACATACCTGAAGTACTTTTCCTATATTGTCTCTTCAGTGCCAAGTTTAATTTTAATGCCAATATATTCTGTGAAAGGCATCTCCTGGACTCTCTGAAGATGCATGTGGGAGATTCTGGTCTTGAGAGCTAATTTCAGCATGTCTTAAGTGTGGTTAACAGAAGCCAAAGACCAAACTGAGGATATTTAAGGTGATGTATCTTTTAAGATAATGGCAGCCAAGAATGGGAGCAATTGGCTGCAACCAGAGCCCATTTTTTTACCAAATAAACCATGATGGGTAAGAAAGAGCCTGGTATAGAACCACACAGGTAGAAATGCACTGATACTATTATCAAATAATAGTATCCCCAAAAGAACTCTCTTTCTCATAGGACAAGGGGCATCTGATTTTTTTTTTCAACATAAATCAACGTCTGTGAACATTTTATCTCATTTTTAAATATATGTATCTATTTTTAAAAAAATAATTTTTATTCATTTTTGAGACAGAGACAGCAGGCATGGGGGAGGGGCAGAGAGAGAGAATGAGAGAGAGAGAGAGAGAGAGAGAGAGAGAGAGAGAAAGAGAGAGAGAGAGAGAAAGAGAGAGAGAATCTGAAGCAGGCCCCAGGCTCTGAGCTGTCAGCACAGAGCCTGATGTGGGGCTCAAACTCACCAACCTTGAGATCATGACCTGAGCTAAAGTAGGACCCTCAAGTGACTGAGCCACCCAGACGCCCCTAAATATATGTATATTTTTTAAATACAAAGCGGAGTAGTAGAGAAATCCGGCAGAGTGCTTGAGCCAAGTGATTGAAGTTTATATCAGCTGCAATAGCACAAATAGATATCAGGTGCCTAATGTTTGCCAAAGGACACAGGGTCACTGCTGGGTTATTATTGGCCAAAAAACAAGGAAATCATAATCTAAATCTAATCATGAAAAACATCAGTTTTCTTCAAATGTCAAGCCACACCGAACACCCATATTCTGTAATTTCTAATGCATGTAAATAGTCTTGTTCAGCAGTCTAGAGAGCCTGTCTCTTCTAATTACTCTTCTTTTTCAGACATTTCTGAGTTATTCTGGGCCATTAATGTCATCCTCTTTATATATCCATTTTCTTAATCCTGATAGAGAATCCAGATGGGACCCAAAGACTCCATATGATCCTTTTTTTAACCGACATCCCAGGACCCACCTCATCCCATGTAGGAATCTTGCATAGCAACACCTTCCCAAGTTCCTCTCTCACCAAGAGAACATTGTTGGAAGTTGCAAGTTCATAATTAATTGTGGGTATTGCTCAAAGCATATCAGATGTCTGAAGGGAGAAATGGAGAAGGTCCTGGGATATAGGGGAGCAGTGTCTAAAAGAGCTAATCTTGGTTATCCTAGGAGAAGGGAAGAAAAAAATCAGCAGAAGTCAAACTTGTTAAGAACACTAGAGATACAGAAGCAAACGTCTGCATGTTCTAAAACCATAGATTTGGAGGAGAAAAAAAGGACAACTGACCCAGGACTGACATTTACCTGAGAATTTGCCATAGCTTCCTCTTCTTTCATTCGGTTTCTTCCTCGGGTGAGATTATCTGGAGGAGTCACACATGCATCTTGAGAAACACCTTTGAAGGCTCAGGCACTGACCTTCACCTACTATCACCACTTCTTCAGGCAGAAGAGACATGAACCACAAAAAAGCCAACCCATCCCTGTCCTTTGCTACAGGAGAGACTCAGGAGCAATGAGCTCCTACACAGAGACCAAACTTGAAGCTTCTCCTTCCCTGTCTTCAAGGGGTCTCTTCTCCCACAGATGCCCAAAATTCAGCTACAGAGTGGACATTGTGTGGTGATCTGCCTATCCTACTAGACACATGCAGAGCAAACCCTGTTACCCAAACCCTGAGTGAAGGTTGAACTCAACTCTCATAAATACGCTCAGGAGCCCTCATACTTAACCCTGGCCTCACCTTAGAATCACCTGGAGCACTTAGTTAAAACCACACTGATGTTCCCACCCAGACCAACTGACAGAACCTGTGGGTGAGGGAACAGGTGCTGATGGTTCTTAAAACCACGTACGATCCTAGTTGGAAGTGTGGGCTTCTCCAGCTTCTAAAGCTCTACCATACATAAAAATCAATCAGATAAATGTTAATTAAATTCACTGTGGTGACTTTTTTTGCAATATATACAAATACTGAATCATTATGTTATATACATAAAACTAATATACTGCTATATGCAAATTATATCTCAATTAAGACATATCACCTTGAGATAAAAAAATAAAATACAAAGAGAAGAATTAGTCAGGATCAAACCCTCCCTGGAGCTCCTAACCCTAGCCCAGAATGTGACCTGGATTATTTGAAAAATATGACTCTTCTAGGAAGGCCAAGCCAATGAAAATAACACTTAGAAGAGATTCTAGGTCATATATATATATTTTTTTTTTCTCTGCTCAAGATCTAGGTTACACTTCAAGAAGAGGAGCTAATCCTTAAGAAATTAAAAAAAGAATAAATGAGGGGCACCTAGCTGCCTCAGTCTATAGAGAATGCAACTTTTGGGGTTGTAGGTCTGAGACCCATGTTGGGTGTAGAGATTACTTAAAAATGAAATCTTTAAAACAAACAAACATAAATAAATAAATGTGGTTAATATGAGGAGAAAAGACCTCTTAAATTACTTTCTAATGGTCTAGGCAGTAATAGCTTTCCTGTTTACAGAATTTTCTGGGGCAGGAACAGGGGGACAGAAACATGAGGCTAGGACACTCAGCTATGTTCTCATTGGAGTTTTGCAGCAGATAAGAAACACATTTAAGATCACTAATGATTCCCTTAAGTACAAGGTTTGAATGAAGATCCAACTTCACACGCACAAACTCTTTTCCAATGATAGCACAAATAGGATGTTTTAAAAGACCAAGGGTTTTTCCATCGAATCCAATCATTTAAGTATGATTGAACATTTGAACGCCTACTGCACCCCAAATTTCAGTTGAAAGACTTCATAGTACCATCCCCTCATGTCCAGATGCCTCCACCTGCACCTCTTTGCAGTGCACCCATGAAATACACCACCAAGACTTCAAAACATGCATTTTTCATCCAGATGTTTTAATTGCATGCAGGCCCTATCACTGACTATTAACACTGATGATTGAAGAAAGGCATTACTTTTCAGGGTGAAGGTCAAATTTAGATTTTTTTTTTTGGTCTCTTTTCATTTTGGTCTTATTTCATTTTATTCTGTACTATCTTTTGACAGGAAAATGAAACAAAAGGAAAAGGAAGTTTATACACATTTTATTTTAAGTTACAGTTTATATGAGCATCAAACATGAGTGTTTTATTTAATTCTTTGGGTTGATACCTTTCTGGTTTCCTGAAATATAATATCCATTAATCCCTGTTTGCAGACACCTTGAAATATTTATTGAATAATACAATACAGATTCTAAAACATAATCTTCTTTTATGAATACTGGCACAATTTCACCCAGCTCTGTGGAAGATTTAAGAAAAATGGCAGGGCAAGATCAGACATTGTTTACATCTCACCTCCAGCAAGATATAACTTTACTCTTGGCTGACCTTTAAGCAAAAGCAATGGTTATGTAACCAAGTAAGCTAAAAACTAAACAGGAAAAGTCACAGAGCCGGGAATGAACTACAAACTTACACTATTTGTTAAACTGAGATTTTTATCATGTTGCTCAAAGAAACACTAAAGTTTTCCAAATGGAAGTATGTGACCGAGATTTTATCTTTGCGATCTGAATGTATACATAAATATTTCAGTATTTAAAAGAAGTTATTTGGGACTCTAAAATGCATTGCAGTATTTCGTAATGGTAAGCAGTATTACTCACTGACAAAAATGAAAGTTTTGAATGAACTGCATTCTGTCTTCATGCAAATATTGGTTATAAGTAATGTTCATGCTACATTGTTCCTAAAACATACATTCTGAGGTGCTTCTTAGGCAGATTTATCTTTGTAAAGTTTTAAGTACAGCTTTATCAAAGGGCAGAAGAATAACTTCTTAAAATCTCTTTTTAGCTTTATTATTTGCAGCATATAATCAAGTTAATAGTGGCTACGTTTTATGTTAAATAGGGAAAAAACACAACATTCTTGCCAAGAAGCAAAAAGAAATTATAAATAAATACATAGCACAACCTAGAAATATTCTAAGGTTTTGAAAGAACTTATTTTTAGTAATACATAAATATCTTTAGCAAATTAAAGCACCTTTTTGATATCCCCATAATTGAGTATCTTTAACTTTTTTGTGGAACCGAATAGTCACCGAACAAATTTTATATTTTATGTGCAATAGGATCTTTAATAAATCTATTAGTACTTTGAAAAATTTTAAATCATTTAAACAATGAAGCCATAGCATGAAATGATTTTAAAGGAATATGAAAAAAAGCTGGATAGTAGGAAGTAAAACAAGCATTGAAAATGAACTGAATAACATGTTGGGTGCTAGATATTTGCGGAAGAACAGGACACAGATTGCTTACAGTCTAACTGGTGAGATGCAGACAAGAGATAACAATTAAAATATAGTGAGATAAGTAGTTTAACAGAGGAAATCCTCTCCAAGTACCTTGTAGGGGCACCTAAGTGAGTCTTGGCAGAAGAATGGTTATTGGAGAAGAATTCTTGTTTAAGGATAAACAATAAGCTGGAGGGAATATAATTCATTATCAAAATAAAAGTGATAGGACTAGAGTATCGGACATCAGAAGGTGAAGGGAGAGGCTGAAGAGGGAGGCAGATCTAGAAGAGCCCTGTAGCTATGTAAGGAGCTGAAAACATCTTCTTTTAGAAGATGTTTCAGAAGAAACAGACCAACAACCACACCAAAGTGTTTTTGAACAGGGTACTGGCACGATTGTGTCATCTCTCGGGGATGATCTTTCTGGTTGCATTTGAAGAATGAATGGAAGGAGTGCAAGATCAAAATCAAGAAGAGTCAGGATTGGGAGCTGTATTAGGGTTCTTCAGAGAAACAGGACTAATAGGATATAGAAATTTACATAAGAGGAGATTTATTAAAGGAATTCCTTCACAGGGCTATGGAGGCCAAGAAGTCCCACAATCTGCTGCTCGCAAGATGGAGAAACAGGAAAGTGGGTGGTATAAATCAGTCCTCATTTGAAGACCTGAGAACTGGTGGGGCAGGGAGTGTTGAGACATGAGAACCCAGAGGCACAGTGATTATGGGTAGGATCACTGGTGTAAGTCCCAGAGTCTGAAAGTCTGAGAACCAGGGACTCCAATGTCAGAGGGCAGAAGATGGGTGTCCTAGCTCAAGAACAGAGAGAGAGAGAAAGAGACAGAGAGACAGAGAGACAGAGAGAGAGAGAATTTACCCTTCTGCCACCTTTTATGTTCCACTCAGGCCCTTAATGGATTGGATGGTAGCCATTCACATTGGTGAAGATAGAGCTCTTCACTCAGTCTACTGAATCCAATGCTAATCTCCTCCAGAAACACTCTTACAGACACACTCAGAAATCATATTTTACCAGCTATCTGGGATCCCTAAGCCCTGTCAAGTTCAGATATAAAATTAACAATCACAAGAGCCTATGGCATTAATCCACGCAGGCAATATAACAGCACTGGGTAAGGAGGGAAGAATATGGATTTCTGAGCTACTTAGGAAGTATTGTATTAATTGTGCTCGGTAGGGGAAAGCAAAACGGCCATCGCCTTCACTGAAATAGGAACATGGAAAGAAAATCAAGTCTGGGGAGGGAAGATGATAAATGCAATTTTAGACATGCTGCCTTTCCTTTGAAAAACGTGGCTGTGGACGTCAAAAGTAATTGGATACATGGGAAAGTCTGGATAGACATTATGGAGTTTAGACATATAAATGAGATAAAAAATTGTCATCTTTCCCAAATATACATATGCAGTTGAAAGAATACCAACATCTAAATGCATTACATATAATATTTTTACTAAAGAAATAATATTTTAATCAGAAAGGTAAATGTGATGTGACCAGAATACCCTTTTGGGAGAGGATTTGGAAGGTGTCAATGATATTAAAAAAAAAAAAAAATTAGAGAGAGCAAGTGGGTGAGGAGAGAGAGAGAGAGAGAGAGAGAGAGAGAGAATGAGAGAGAGAGAATCTTAAGCAGGTTCCATGCTCAGCACAAAGTCCTACGCAGGGCTCAATCCCAGGACCCTGGGATCATGGCCTGAACTGAAATCAATAGTCAAGCACTCATCCAACTAAGCCACACAGGTGGCCCGTGGTATCCAGTTCTATTTTTCAAAAAAAGGAATACAATAGGATTAGACTGAGGAAGAACAAGGTAATAGGGTAAGTCCAGGGTTTGCCCTTCAGTAAACACACAAGACCTGGCAACAGTCTTGAGGTTGATCTTGCATTTCATTTTTCTGTTTGTTTGTTTTTGTGTGTGGAGTCAGCTGGTTTTGGTAAGATCACTCCGCTTTTACAGATTGTGAGGCAATTTGTATTAAAAACCGGCTGTAACTATCTGTTTCCCGTGGAGGAAAGATCCATAAATTACAGCTCAGGTTATTTGTCAGTTATGTAGTTTAAAAATTCCTTGGCAGATAGGATTAAAGTGTGAGAATTGATCCTGAACTCCAGCTGAGGGACTTGTGAAATTATAAAGATAATATGTTCGCTACAACATCTCCTGCTGCCCAATTTAAAGGTACTGGGTAGGAGGTCAGTGGAAAGGAAAGACAGTTGGATGGCACTATTTGAAATGCTTTAAATAAATGTTTTGTAAGAGACTAACATATTGTGTAAAGGAATGATTTTTTTTTTTTTTTTTTTTTTTTTTTTTTTTGGCTAAGCAGAATCTTCATCCAACGGTTTGATTCATGAATGAGAGATTTCATTTAGAGTCTTGGGTCTGTCTTCTGGTCAATCTAGTTTTTAGCAAAGCATTCTTCTTCATGGTATAATTTTTAATGCATGGTCTAGTGTTTTTTTAATGACTAATAATAAAGGCTTTATATTTTCTTCCTACTTTTTCCTCAATAAAATATTCTGGGATCTAATAATTCTCACATGGAGAAACTTGCTTACAATCTTCTGCAGGACTAATTTTATGGGCATATTTTCAGCTCAGAAGCAGTGCTGAACCTCTTCTAGATCCCAAGGTTGTTATACTGTAATTTGGCTGGATGAACCAGAACAAAATAAAAAAAAAAAAACAACACGACATCTCTGAGTTTTCCTTGGAACAGCCAGGTTCTGGAACCAGATGGTTAAATACACACAAAAGCTGAAGTTGCTTGATTGATTTGTTCCAGAAGGGTTTTAAGTACTTAAAAAGATACAGAGAAAAATGCACAGCATAGCAAAATGTGAAGCAAAATAAAAATAATTTCCAACCTGCAGGAGGAATGAAAGAAAAAGACCGTGATGGAAGAAAAGAAGAAGGAACCAGAAATGAGGGCAGGACACAAGATACATCCACTTGCAAAAGATGAACTCAAAATGGGCTCTAAGCTTGTAACATCCAGGGAAAAACTGTATTTAATTATGAGGTTGACAGTATCTATGAGGAAAAAATGAAGCATTAGTGAAGTCTGCCAAGTTTTGATTTGCAATCTGAGAAGAGATGGGATCCTTTATAAAGGAATGAACAATAAGTTCCCATCATTACAGGAAACATAGCAAGGAGTTTCCCTCACCATGTCTAATGATATCCCTCATAGAAGCAGGGGGCACAGTGCCTATGTTGTAAGAGACATCTCAGGAGGGGGACAGAATTAGGTGTCAAATGACCAATACGACTCCTAGTCAGGAAACTATATCACTATAGTTTATTGAAAAACAGATGGTAATAAACAGTCTGGCATGCAAAATTTTTATATTGTGATTTGTTTTCTAGCTTAACAGAGAGGAATGGCCAAAGTTACAAATCCCTTGAAATTTAAGGATGCTGGAGTGGAAAGCGTGCAGGATTAGAGTGAAAGCCTGAGTTTGAGCTCCGTGCCACTTCTAACGGTATGATTTGGCTGTGTCAGGTCATGGGTGAGACCCAGTTTTCATGTCTGCAGGAAGGGGCTAATAATACCAATTCAGGAAGGTTTTTTTCAAGACCAAGCAAAATAACACTCATGAACAGCTTTTCATTACATTATCTGAAGTATTCTTTCCTTTCTTTATATTATCCGAAAGATCTTTTATCTAGATTTTGAAGATGTATTTCAAGTATATTGCAACTTGTTTTGTAACATATACAGCCACATGATAATTTATGTGAGTACACAGTTATATAAATATGAACAGGGGCCTACTGAAAGATAGTTTAATTATTATTATTAATAATAATGCCCACAATTATTTGAGCTCCTAGAATGTGAAAATCAATTAGAAAATGCTTGATGGAAGCAAGTAATATTACTCTACTTACTTTATAACTTGTGAAGTTAAAGAAACACAGTTACTGAGCTGGGGTAGGAAAGGTGAAGTTTTTCAAAAGAGAAGAGGGCAAAACTGAAAGAAATTCTATGATGGACAGGGAAAAATGTAAATACAGAAAATGTCTGTTACACAATAAAATTAGACCCTTTTAAGTTATTGGTACTGTTGATACCAGGTGTAGAATTCCTTTACAAGAACATTTTGGAAGACCAATTTTTTATTTTTTTTTAACGTTTATTTATTTTTGAGACAGAGAGGCAGAGCATGAATGGGGGAGGGTCAGAGTGAGGGAGACACAGAATCCGAAACAGGTTCCAGGCTCTGAGCTGTCAGCACAGAGCCTGACGCGGGGCTCGAACTCACAGACCGTGAGATCGTGACCTGAGCTGAGGTCGGCCGCTTAACCAACTGAGCCACCCAGGCGCCCCATGGAAGACCAATTTTAAAAACCTATGCTTGGTATCTGGTAGAATTTTTCAGGTAATTTGTAGAGCATCCCATCTGTAATGTTCAAAACCCCAGCGAGCCCATCGCATGCTTCTACGTCTAACATCCACCATTGAGAGGGCCAGGCAGCACCACGGTTTTGTACCAAGGTCCCCCAGTGACTAATGTAAGCTTTAGGGTGACAGTAAAAATCATCAAGCATGACCAGTTATGGTCATGTTGTTGTTGTACATATTTTAAGAAGAATTCTTTTTTTGTGTGTCAAATTAGAAAGTTAGCTTTTAACTTTCTAATTTTAAGTGATCCCAAATAAAAATTCATCTTTATATACATTAACAACTGCTTATTAGAACAAACACCATTTGCTTTGTTTATTTATTTATTTATTTTATCATATTGTAGTCCAAGAAAGGAGAGAAGCAGAAATAAAGATCTACCTTGCTTTCTGTCCAGGCTTTATGAAAATCCAAAGAGACAACAAAATAGAATGTTGAATAATAAAAATCACTGAAGATGCTAAAAAGCACTAAGACATTATTAGGTTACCTAGACCAGCAAGTGGGCCCATGAGTTTATAATAGGCTGAATGAATCGTATTAGTTTGCTAGGAGTGCCTTAGCAGAGTACCACAGACTTAAAATAACAGAAATTAGATTTCCCACAATTCTGGAGGCTAGAAGTCCAAGATCAGGATGTTATCAAGGCTGGGTTTCTTCTCAGGCTGCTCTTATGATTTGTAGATGGCTATCCTCTCCCTGTGTCTTCATATGGTCCTCACTCTGTGACTGTCAGTGTCCTATTTCCTCTTCATATAAAGACACAAGTAATAGTGAATTTGAGCTCACCCTAATAACCTCATTTCAATTTAACTGCCTTTTTGTTTTCAATTTAATTGCCTTTATAAAGAACTTATTTCCAAATACAGTCACATTTGGGGGTACTAGGGGGTTAGGACTTCAAATATGAATTTGGGGAGAGGGAACACAAGATAGTAACATTAATAAAGTATAAATATAAAGAAAAAATGGTACCATATGTTGTAGCTTAAATATTAAAAAAATAAACGTTAAAGATAGTATTGTAAATATAACATAGTAAATATGTATCACTGATAATTTAATAATTTTATTGATTCATGATCTTAAAATGCTGATCATTTTGCTTTTATGTTACAGTTGTAAAAGCTGGCTGCACAGGAGATTGGTTTTGTATCCCTCCCAGCATCACCCAACCATCTTTATGTGTTTATTGCTAGGAGCTGAGAAGCAAAAGGGAAAGAATGTACATACCCTAAGGATTTAATACCTAATTGCAGCAACAGTGTGGATGTTTAAAAGAGAAAGAAGAATAAATAACAATACAAGTTTGCATGTCCTAAATTCCAAATGGAAGATTATCTAGCTTTCTGATTCTGAGGTTGTAACTGCCAGCTCTGTGTTGATTTCTAAAGGATTTCAAGAGAAAACTAACATTATTTAAATATGCATATAATTAGTGGAATAGAATTTCAGAAGAAAGAACAATAGTGATACACCTTTTTAAGGCCCCTGATTTTAAATTGCTTCCATTTCATTTGCTTTTGAATGACGGAGAAACAGAATGTTAAAAAATTTCCCAATTATTTAAAAGTTCTATTATTTGGGGCCCATTCAATTGAAGTTTGTTATATTAAGGAAATAATAATTAGATAAAATGATTTTTTTTAACTTAGTTGACGTAAATTCAGTAAATACATTGTCACTACCAAAGAGAAAGCAGGGCTGAATTATTGTGACTAACGGAATCAAATTTAATGTCTTTTTATTGGCATAAAGATTTGGCCTAAATCTACTCCCTATTTCACTATCAAAAGTGGAAGGGACATTCATTTTGTTCTATGTGTACAACTATAAACAGAAGTCTCTGATGGGGTGGATAAAAAATACAAGAATACCTTATAATGGTCACAGTATTAAAGTATTTGATTTTGTGGGTAGAGGAACTTAGAGGAACTAAATTAGATTTCCTGTTAGCATTTTAGTACAGTAAATGTAAATAACGTATTGGCCTTAAGCATATAGTTGTAAGCACACAGGGAAGCGGTGCTGGGTAAGGACTCAATGCTCAAGCTCTGGAATCCAAGCCCCTAGACGTGACCCCCCCTAACTTACTACTTGCACGTCCTTGGGCAAATTACGTTTTCTTCCTAATGCCTTAGTTTTATCATCTATAAATCAGGATAATAATGGCACCTACCTCATAAAATAACCATGAGGATTTAAGTTAGGGAATACATGAGGAAAATGCTTGGCACACAATTAACAACAAATGCTAGTTATTATTGGTAGCCCATAATTTAGAATATATGTTACAATTTGCTTACAGTTTTTAAGCAATGATTTAAGCTGTTAAGCAAAAACCTCATCAGCACATTAGAATCATCTGAAGATTTTTTTTCTTAAGCTCTACTATCTGGCATTACCCACTAGAGACTTTGGTTAAATTGTTCTCAGGTGAGACCCAGACATCTGTAAGCTTGAAATGTTCTCCAAGTAATTCTAACATGTAGTCAGCTTTGAAGAGATCTGGTCCAAATGAGCTATGCAGATATGTAGCACCAGACAGCTCTAGAGAAGCCTTTCCAAACTGTATTCTGCATAACCATGGTCCACCAAAATGTTTCCTAAAACAAAAACATTTAAAAGTAACTTAGGGGCGCCTGGATAGCTCAGTCGGTTAAGTGTCCAACTCTTGATTTCAGCTCAGATCATGGTCTCACGGTTCGTGAGACTGAACCCCACACTGGGCTCCATGCTGTCCTCGGAGCCTGCTTGGGATTCTGTCTCTCTCCCTCTCTCTCTCTTTCTGCCCCTCCCCTGTTCATACTCCCTCTCTCTCAAAAAATTACATAAATTTATAAACTAAATAAATCAAAGTAACTTGAAAGCAATAGATCCAGAGTCAACTAAACTTGATGATATATATATCTCTTGAAGATTCATTTATCACATTAGCATTTAGAAGATCTGGGAAGTCCTTCTTTAAGTAAATTTGTTTATTGCTGATTAAGCCAGATTTCCTTGCAATTTTTTGTGATAAGGAAACATGTTATGAGGAATATTTAACTTATGGCTCTGTCACATTGTATTGCCAACTATCACTACTATTTGCTACAATATCAATTAATTAGTAATTATGTGATTGATATACTATTTATTAACATCTGGTAGTTCCAGTCCCTGTTCACGCTATTTGGAGTTAAAATAAAAAGGCATTGGGTTTGGCCATTATAATCACCTGTGGAGTCTTTTTTTTTTTTTTTTTTTTCAATTACAGGTACCTCACCTTCACATCAGACCTGCTATTCAAGGAGAGTAGAACTGCCAAGGTGCATTCTTTTTTTTTTTTTATTTTTTTAATGTTTATTTATGTTCAAATGAGAGACAGAGTGTGAGTAGGGGAGGGACAGAGAGAGGAGACACAGAATCCAAAGCAGGATCCAGGATCCGAGCTGTCAGCACAGAGCCTGACGTGGGGCTCAAACTCGCGAACTGTGAGATCGTGACCTTAGCCGAAGTTAGACGTTCAACCGACCGAGCCACCCAGGCACCCCGAACCAAGGTGCATTTTTACCTTGTCACTGAGATTCTGAAAATGAGCTGGATTTGGAAATCACTGATCCATAGCCTAACCTTTCATATTAAACCAATCTAGTTCCAATCTATTTTGCAAGTATCAACAAATAAAACACAGCTGGAAATTATGGACCAACTCTGGAAAGAGGACAGAGACAAAAAAGAAGAAGTAGGACAGCACTACAAGATGCAGTGGAGCTAAGCCACGTGCATGTGTGAGGCATACGTGGGTGCCTGTGTGTGTGTGTGTGTGTGTGTGTGTGTGTGTGCGTGTATAATGAGATTGTTGACACTGGCTGGAGAGAGAGCAGAAGAAGAGGTACACTTCAAATCCATCATGGGCTGAGGGGGAGGGGGAATGGAATTCTGTCCTTCATCAGAGAGTGACAACAAACACTTCCTGTTCCTTAGCTAAAGGTGCTGAGGGGAGTAAAAGAGGAGGAAACAGTGCAAGAGGAATGTGGGCACTACAGACTTGGGAAGTGAATGGTTTAGGACAATGTACTTCACGCTTGTTCTGATGGCAGAGGAGTTAGGGATCATTTCGCTTTTTGAGGAACAATATAAAATAGTGATATAAAAGGATATATATAGACATATTTCCATTTCCACACATATATACCAATTCCTGGTAGAAGGAGGTGATGGAGTGCAAGATAAAGACAAAGGAAAGAGTTTTGGAGAATGTTACTGTGTTTCTTTGAATACAGCTCTATTAAAGGGATCCTGAATATGTACGATCTCCTTACATGTAGAATAAAAAAAAAAAAGTCCATGTTAAAGAAACAGAGACTATAATGGAGGTTGCCAGGGGTTGCGCGGTGGGGGGGGGGGGGGGTGAGGGAAATTGGGAGATGTTGCTCAATGGCTACAAACTTCCAGTCATAAGATGAATAAGTTCTGGGGATTTAATGTACAGCATGGTGATTACAGTTAACAATACTGTATTATATACTTGAAAGTTGCTAACAGAGTAGATCTTAAATGTTCTCACTACCAAAAAAATTATAATTGAGGTATGGATGCATTAACTAACTTCATTATGGTCATCATTCTGATATATAAAATATACTATGTATATGTATATATACACAATATATTATACACCTTAAACTTACACTATACATTATGTTATATATCAATTGTATCTCAATAAAGCTGCCAAGGGAAAGGTGGGATCTTGCTGGGTCCCAGTTTTTATATTTTGGGCATTCCTTAGAGGTTTGACTTTTAGGTGATATGCTTAATTTGATACCAGATTAAGACATTATTTTCTATACTTGAACTAGAGAAATGCTCCACCTTATTATTGGAACTTTGAGGGGAAAGTACCCAATGTCTGAGTATTAGGTGTATGGTCCTAAGAATACAACCTCAACATTAGAGAGACATGGTAGGTACAAAACAGATAGTGGAATTTCTATTCTGGGGGGAAAATGTGTATTTAAGACTGTATTTTTAGGAAGAAAACCAGATTTGTATGATATTACTTGTAACTTTCAAAATTCACTTATGAAGTTGTGAAACAAAAATTAATTTTAACCTTGATCTCTAAAACATATAGTATCAGAGCTACTCAAATTGGTTTAGGGATGCTGCCCCATACTTCTGCAGAAATGGAAGGCCCGGGACATAGCTGTCATTTTATGGTTTACAATCAAACAGGCTTTGGGGCTGCTCACAGTGGGCTACTCCCTACCAGAAAAAGAATTTCAGGCAACACCGTGCCTGGGTTAGGAGCAGAGTCTTAAAGTCGTGGGTAGCTCATGGAATACAAATGCTACAAAATTGTTAGGTCTTGAGAGCTGAGAAATGGCAGAGATTAGGTGAGGGTTTATTTGAAAGATTCTCTGACCTCAAGTGATGTGACTTGCTTTCTTTGAAAGCTTCTACCTAGAACAAGTGTATAGCAAAGTGGACAGGGGCTGGGATTTATAGCTGCAAATCAGTTGGAGTATGAAAGTGTTCCACCTCTGTGTGCAGTATAAGCTTTTCATCAGCAAGCAGAACACAACTTGAAGGACAAGTCTTGTTCCTCTTCAAAGTTGAAGAAGAAAGAAATTATAGCCAAGATTCATTAAGCCACCTTGGACTTCTCTGTAACCCAAAAGGATCTCTCCAATTATCTCTGTGACTACCTTGGCCACACACCAAAACCAAGTTTGAATGATGAATCTCAGGGTCAAGATGCCAGAAAGAATCTGACGGGCCAGAAGGGAATTCCAGTCTCTAATAGCTCAGGATAAGTTCATTCTCCAATCTTCAAATAGAATTCCCTGAAACCCTAGAGCAGGCCCAGTTTTGGATTGAAGTTTGAATGTCTTGATTTACTTTCATTATGCAAGAGTGCATCATAATGAAATTCCCTATAAGCAACTGGCTACTTGCCCTAGCATTGAGTAGACATAAATCACAAATGAAGTAAATCCAGTAATGACATAAACTGCATATGGAAAAACATTTTTAAATTGTTATTTAAGGGATGAGGAGAGCTGAGGGGTAACAGAGAAGCTGTGGGGACATGACAAGTGTGGAAGAAACAAGAGGGGGTTTAGGAGACTATGCAGTGAGCTCTGAATCAGGGCGCATTTCATGTTCTCAAAGAGATACAAATGAAGATTGAATCTCCATTAGTGCTTTGGCTTGGGCCAATGTAAGACACACAATTTTGGAGCTTGTCTCTAGGCAATAGAAGACTCCCTGAGTCCCATTTACTTTGGAGAAGCACTAGGTTAGGTAGATGCTTCACATGTATTACTCGACATCCTTTTCAGAACAACTTTATGAAACAGAGATGACTGTAGCATATGTTATTTCCACTATGCCAGGAAGTCATGAGTCATTCTCTGCTGATGTGTGTTTTTTGTCATGTATAACTAGGAGCAGACTTTCAGAAGCAGGTGACATTAGCTATTAATTATTGTCAGAAGTAGCAGCTTAATAAAAATTAATACCATATATATTTGGTAAACATTGTTATTCAGGTAAACCACCCTAAAAATCTCATTCAACAGGTCAATTCACTCAGCTACTTTGGCTGCATTTTACAGCCGACTAAACTTGACTGGAAACCATGATAAAATACTTTTCAAAAGAACTAAATATTTCACAGGGCACATATAAACTTGTTTCTGGTCAACTCATTTCCATTATTAATATGTGTGATTAAACTTTTCGCGGGACTAACTGCCTTTTCCATGTTGTATAATGAAGCAACAAAACATTTTACATCAAGCAATTTTTTTTTTTCAAGGGCTGGAGCAGTTACAAGGCTTTTAGGGAAAATATAACCCTTCCAAAAGATACCCCTTGGGCCCACTCCCATGTATAAGTGGGCTGGCCCTATGAAGGAAAACACCCATTTTGAGTTCTTCAACTTCTACAGCAGACTATTAATTCTGCATCGCCCATATCTGGTTGGCCTATGAACTCCCCTCATTGAATTACACAAAGAAATAACTTAGGAATTGACTTCCATTCTATAATTGCATAAAACTTATTTGAGATCACCTGTCCATCTCTCTAGATTCTCTAAACCTCACCATCTAATAAGCTGCATTACCAGAAACCAACATGCATGGACTGTATTCTTGCTGCTCTTTAAATCATTGTTGAGTGGTGCACAAGGTATGCATACACCTGGATTCATGTTCTCAAGTTCTCCACTTACTACATTTGTGACCTTGAGAAAATTACTCTCCTTGAGCCCAGAGAATTTCAGAAATTCAGTTTAGTTCCATAAACATATTTAGAATATCTATTAGGTACCATGGTTCATGTCAGTGTTAGGTAGAAAACATTTCACTCATTCAATGACTCAATATTTATCTTGAGCATTTACTGTATGTTAGGCATTGTCTGAGGGATGGAGATACATTTTGGAACAAGGCTGACAACTTCCCTGTCCTGGTAGCTTGCATTTTAGTAAAAAAAAATTCAGAAAGTAAGTGAGAAAACCAAGAACTAAGTCAATATAAATTGAGGCAAGTGATAAGAACTCTGAAGAAAATAAAGCAAAATGAGCAGGTGACTTTGTGGGAATATGGCTGTTTTAGAAACAGTAATCAGGAAACCTCCCATCCAGGAAGTGGACATTTGACAGACATGTGAATGATAAGAAAAGACCACCAAGAAATCTCTGTATTTAAGTATGTAGTCTAACAGAAGACAGAGGAACAAAAGGGTAAGTCAGTCCAGTAAGTGTTAGTGTAGAGGTATATATATAGAGAGAGATTTTGGAGGAGGATGTGTTCAAGCAATGTAAAAGTACCTCACCGGAAATTATGCGCAGATAGGTATTCACTGAAGGTGATTCATCTTTTCTCTCTTTAAGATTTAACATGATGTCCTTCTTTAATCAATATAAGAGAAAACCACTTGAGCCTTCATGATGACTTCTAATTCAGAAAAACCTGATTGGTTTCATTGGCTGTCTAAGAAGTATATGCTTTCCTTTTTGAGACAAAAAACAAAAACCAAACAGCATAATGCCACAAACTACCCTTTCCTCTTGGCTTCTAGGACTAGCTATGGTGCTTGATTTCTGCCATTCACCTCTATTTCTTCTTGGGCCTTCATTTCTGTCTTTATTGTTATTGAAATGTAAGCTGGCTCTATTTTTTTCTATAAAGGCAACAATGCTTTTAAAATTAAAAACAAAAACAAACAAACAAAACATGTTCACCACTCCAACTATTTTTGTTTCCAGTAGTTTGAAGAAGTGTTTGGTATTTCAATTGGAAAAATAATCCTACTACTGTCCTTTTCTATGCAGGCCTCATCTTCAGTATCTTGGGTATAACAGTAGTGGGATGTTTTATTAGATAAAATCGCTTTAAACCTAAAGTCTAATGACTTTACCATTAGACATCTGTTTTTTTAAGCATACAATCTACAGTAAAATTCTGTCAATGCAATATTATTGAAGTAGAAGGCAATATAAACCATTAATAAATCTGAAATACAGACTATCTTTAAACACATGTATAACTTCGTGAGTGGTTAAAAACATGCACTTTGGACTTACACTCCGAGGACCAAATATTGTTTCCTGCACTTACTGGTTAAGCCTTGGTGTGTGTTTCAATATCTCTGGGTCTCCTCTGTACCGTGTGAGAAATAACACCTACCTCATAGGAATCTACTGAGGCTGAAGACATTATATGTATATAACAATGTTTATAAAATACTTGGTACATAGCTAGTGTCCAAAATAGAAATTATTACTCAGATTTCATATCAATTTTATTACATACTCTATGGAATGATTTATGTACTGGTATATGCTATCAGAAAGAGATAAAGTCTCCCAAGATTAATAATTTTTGTCAAGGATTATAGTATACCAACAACCAGGCTTCTCAGACTCTCTCAACCCTATCATAATTCAGCCACAAGCAGCAATAGCCCGGGCCAGAACAGAATCTAACCACAAAAATCCTATCATATCCATATGGTCCAATAGAGGCCAGGGGACTATCGGAGAAAGGCCAGGCGTTGGTGGTTTTAGTGTGAGGAAGTGGAGATATTAGACTAAAGACTAGCCTAGATCTGCAAGAGATAGGTGAGATGTAAGTACTGTCACGTAAAGAGATGGATCTAAATCTAGGAACCAGATCATCTGAAATCCACATGGGCACATGAGCACTCAAGGGGAAACGGCAGCATTTGCTAGGCGGTGGGGCAGGTGATGGGGCAGGTGTAGACTGGGATCGGCTTGATGGGGCAATGGGCTAGGGAAGCCCCAGTAGAGAGAACCAGGTTCAGGGAAAGCAATTCCAGTCACAGCAGGGATTCAGGCATG
Source organism: Leopardus geoffroyi (assembly GCF_018350155.1). Classification (NCBI taxonomy): domain Eukaryota; kingdom Metazoa; phylum Chordata; class Mammalia; order Carnivora; family Felidae; genus Leopardus; species Leopardus geoffroyi. Next base: position 133,635,631 of record NC_059331.1, on the reverse strand, counting down.
AAGGCAGGCATCCAGGCAGCAAGTCAGGGGACTTGAGCCAGCCTCCATTCAGAGCACATCTTGTAACTGCTCCTCTTTTCCCTCCAAAGAAAAAGACACATTTCAGAATCTAGCGTGAGGTTAAATGGTCTCAGCAGTAAAATTTCTCAGTAAAGGATTAGAAGCCCAGTCGCTTAACAAGTCACACCAGATGCAGAGACAAATTTAAAAGCACTTAGAGTAGTTGCTGTATAAGTAAATGAGACACAATGGTTTTCATTCAATCAGGATTTTGCCCAGACAGTATACACAGCAAGGTGAGGTTGGTTAATTTTCTGATGCCTGTTACTTTTTCCTGGTAGTTTAGTACTCATAGATTCACATTAAAATTCTCTAACTTGAACCTGATGTATAAAATGTTGAGGAGTCAGATTATCATCAGAAAGCAGAGGTAACTCCTTGGATGGCTGGATGGCAAGAAGTCTCAATCCTTTTTCTATTTATACATGTGCAGATAAAGAAAACTCTTAACCACCTGAAAGACTATCTTCTGCCCAAGGAATTTTGTGTTTATAATCCGACATTAATAAAATCTCCGCAAGAAATATGTTTACTGTATCTAGTGACTGGAATAGAAAGGACTAGAAACCGTGGGCCCTTTGGCGAATATACAGCTAGAGAGATGATGGATGTCTGGAGCAGAGAAGCATCTGTTAAACTAGTCACAGTTGACACCCTGTTCCAGCACATAATGTTTGACACTTACTCACAGGTTACTAAAATGATTATGTGCTCAAGAGTGAATCCATGCCGACAAACCAACCTTTCGTTGATGATGAAAAGTGAGCCTGGTATTTTAAAGAGTGATTCAAACTTAAATTCAGCTTTAAAGTTAGTATACTTTACATTAATGCAAACAAGAGAAATGAGACTCAACAAATTGATAGGCAACATTTTTTTGTTCTTTTTATGCCGGCAGCAATCAAATCAAATTAGATTTAATAAAAGCTGACAGTACAGTGTGATACAGACTGTCTAAGTGAACCATGATTTACCAATTCAAAAAATACTGTAATCCTATTTTAGTTAAGGCAAACAGGAATGCCAGAAAGCCCTGACATGTCAATGAAGCAAAAAGAAATATAAGAATTGTCATATTTCCTTAAAAAAAGTAATTAATTTTTTTTAAATTTTATTCTAGAGAGAGAGAGCACATGAACAGGGGAGAGTGACAGATGGAGAGACAGACACACACACACACACACACACACACACACACACACACAGAGAGAGAGAGAGAGAGAATCCTGGGAGGCTTCAACTCAGGGCCAAATCGGGGATTGATCCCATGACCCTGGGATCATGACCTGAGTTGAAATCTAGAGTCAGATGCTCAACTGACTAAACCACCCAGGGGCCCCAGTAATTAATTCTTCTTAAATATTGTCTTGTAGGGGTGTAAACAGGATTGCAACTTTGATTATAAGGGGACATCTTTTAACCACTAGCAGAAACAACTGAACATAGTAGATAGAGCCCTGAGCCTCACTAGGACAAAGGGAGATCAGGTTTTCAAGGGTAGAGGTGGGAGTAACAGCAGTACAGCCCCCTTAACTTTCTAGACAAGGATGAGTTCTGAGTTCAGGAGCCTGAAGACCAACAAGATGGTAAGGTGTTCTGACAATAGGTCTAAGCCCAGGAGGATGACAGGGAAGATCTGTCACTTGCATGGTTTGTGTATGGGCCACCCTGGCAAGACTGTCCTCCTGAGCTCTTGTAACACATCTTAGGGAACAAATGCTTGGTGCTGAAACAGAATCAAAGATTTATAACGAGTCTCATTTAAAAAGCTTTAACAGGGCCGCCTGGGTGGCTCACTCAGTTAAGTATCTGACTCTTGGTTTCAGCATAGGTCATGATCTCATGGTTTGTGAGTCTGAGCCCCACATTGGGCTCTTCACTGATGGTGTGGAGCCTGCTTGGGATTCTCTCTCTCTCCCTCTCTCTGTGCCTCCCCAGCTTCTGCTCTCTCTCAAAATAAATAAATAAACTTAAAAAACTAAAATAAAAACAAAAAGCTGTTACAAATTAAAAATATATTCTTATTCAGCTAAAGAGTTGTACATTCAAACATTTCAGCATTTTTCCTACTCTTGCCATTATTTAAATTGATGTGCTCAAAGTATGAGAAAATGAAGGAGAGCTGAAGAGAGATTAGCAGCCTGTAAGAATGCCTAGATCGTCTGTTTCTTTAACTCACACTTTTTCAATCGACTCAAATCAAGGCACATTTATTGTATTTCCAATAAATATTAGGGTGCAAGCTGTGATTTTTGCTGTGGAGGAAGTTTTGGCTAGTAGAGGGAGAAATATAAATGTGGAACAATACAACATAGTGGCACAACGTGCTGTTTTGTTGGAGGTCTGCGCGTGGGACCAAGACCGTTTGGTGAGCTACACGGCTATTCCATGACTTTGCCACCAGTGAGAAACACCAGGGCAACTGGAAAGTGGTAAATTGTTCCCACATCTCTTTTAGTACCTCTTTATCCTTTCTAGTGGCTCTCAACCTCGAAAACCCTCATTGTCCCCAACTGCACTCCTCTTTCAAGGTCTCCCACAGTTTCCGTCACACTTAGAACAAAGCCTAAACTCCTTTTTTTCCGGTTGATAAAGCCTGTGAGATCTAGCCTGGACTTTCTCAGGTTGTCTCAGTGATTCATTAGATTTCAGCCACACTGATCCTCTAACTCAACTGCTCTCAAACTTCAGTGTGCATATATAACACTTGGGGATCTTGCTAAAAATGGAGACTTTAGGGGGAACCTGGGTGGCTCAGTCAGTTAAGCGTCTGACTTCAGCTCAGGTCATGATCCCAGAGTTTGTGGGTTCGAGCCCCACATCGGGCTCTGTGCTGACAGCTCATATTTTGGAGCCTATTTCAGATTCTGTGTCTCCCTCTCTCTGCCCGTCCCCCGCTCATGCTCTGTCTCTCTTTCTCTCTCTCTCAAAAATAAATACTTAAAAATTTTAAAAATTAAATATAATAAAAATGGAGACTTCTGTTCCATAGGTCTAGGGAAGGTGACAAAATTCCTGCATTTGCAAATAGTTTCCAAGGTGATGCTGATGGTGCTGGTCCTGGAAGCACAATTTGAGCAACAAAGTGCCAGAGGACTGGGGCTCATTCCAGATACTGGCAGGCTGCACTTAGCACCTTGAGTAGCAACTTTGTTCTCCTCTTAAAAACACAGTGCTTGTTGTTTCTACTAGGAACTTTACTCCCCAGATCTTTCTATGTCTAGCACCTTTTCTCATGCAGATATCGCTCAACCGTCAGCTCCCCAGAAGTCTTTATTAATCACCCTATCTAAAATGCCCATCTGATTACTGATCTGCAAGACAACCAACATTTTCCTATTTTACTTTCTTAATTATACTTGTCACTCTCTGAATTTTCTTTACTTATCTCTTCATTTCCTTATAAGTCTGCTGAGGCAACAGCATGGCCTGTAGTGTTCAGTCCAGAATCTTAGCATGTAAAACCATGCCTGATCCACAGGGCTGGCTGGCTTCATGGTGCAAAACCTGGGCAACTGCACTTGGCCTCCTTTCTGGTTTAACATTCCACTGTCACCATCTAGAAATTCATAATTTTCTCTTTGAGTTTGTGCTTTCTAACTGAAAGGCAATGGGACAATGGTGTGTACATGAGCAGAGTAAACACACTCCATATATATGTTCTCTTTTCTTTGTTGCCCCCTGTCATGTTGTGTTTGTGATGCCCCATGAGCACAGAATTCTGATGCACCTAAATGTGTGGATGTTCAATATGACTTAAAGTTATTACAAGGTAAGTGTGTTACAGCCATGACTAAGTGGGAAGCTGAGAGCCCTAAGAGGCCACGCTTTCCATTCAAGCCAGAACTTGCCTCAAAACCACAAAGAACAAGGGTGTTCTGTGAGGTAAGAATTACCAAGGAACCCTATTATGTTCTTTCTTACTCATGTTATTTTCCTAGCCTATCAGTTATACAGAAAATGATGCATATAAGTAAAGAGAAAAAAAGGGAAATCCATAGTTCTTTTTCCATTCGGTCTTTCCTTCCTCAGGACAAAGGTGGAGAGTATTGGTAGAAGTGCACATATTAAGAAATGAAGTAAAAAACATTGTGTTAGTTTTGTACAACATCTACTTTTCAGTAAGAACAGAACGCGCATACACATGCATGAGCTGTGAAATATGAATGGTGTAACTTTAGTGAATCCAGATGCTAGTTAAATGTGCTTATATTTTCATTTAAAACTCATTTCACAATATAAAAAAATGGATGCAAAAAATTTAAAATTTGCATTTTTTTCTTACTTAGAACAATAAGTTGCAAAAACAAAAAGAAAAAGCCATGATGCATCAAAAAAGAGATCACTAAAGAAAGAAAAGACTTTATATTTAATGGCAATTTTTCCTACTGCTTGCACAAGGGAGCCCACAATTTTATTTTCCACCGGGGCCCAAAGATTATGTAGCCTACCCCACTGACTCATAGAAGCCTTTGTTGACAGAGTAAAATTGTTGTGCATTTACTATGAGCCTGACATTGCGCGAAAGCCCTTTACTTGGATGATCTCATTTCTTCCTAACAATAACCTTGTAAAATGGATATCACTGTTATTCTTTAATAGACTAAAAAACCAAGTTGTAGGAAGATTAAGTTATTTAGCCACTATCTTAAAGCCTAGTAGTAAGGAAACTAGGGTGCAAACTAGGCATCAGATCTGTAGAATCCCAAAGCCCTGTCTCTTGGTGACTCTGATGCAATTCCTGCCAGAAGCCTGGCTCATTCCAGCCCTCCCGTGGGCTGTTGGGATGCTACCAGAGTGGGCTCAAGGTTCTATTGCAAACTAAATGAACCAAGACTGCTGAGCCATTTCTACCTCAATCTGAAGGACTCTCAGAAGGCTCTGGTGCTGGGTCCACACCTAGATTATTACAAGGATCCATGTAAATAATTCATGACTAAGTGCCACACACCAATTAAGCCCAGAATTTCCCAGGGTATTTCAGTATTTTTGTCTTGGGAGAATGGGGGAAACTTTCAACCTTATTTTGACATCTTATTTGGCCCTCCAAGATGAAGACCATTTGATTAGGGTCTTTTAAGCATTTCTGGTTATATTCTGGAGCATCAATAAACAATGTCTTTTAGCAGTTTTAATCTTCTTTGCCCAAATCTCACTGGCAAATATGAATGTATCTTTTATTCATGGTGTTGAATAAAAGCCTCTGCCTGGATATGCATGGTGTTTAAAATATTTTAAATAATGTTCACTATGGTAACAATATATTTGAAGTTTCTGTCATTTGGACATTAAAACGTTCAATTAGAGGATGAAATATAGTACCATACTCTTGAGCATTTAGTATTAATGAAAGGGGAAAAAAATCAGCATATGATCGTATATCAAACATCGCTTGCTTTTATTTTAGTATTTGTGAGAGGATAGAATCTATTTATTTAACATATATATGATTAAATGTATTTTACCATTATAGTTTTTAAATCAAATATTTACTTTTAGTATGCATTTTTTGATAAAAGTATTCATTACTATAAACCCATTTTGTGATCAGATCTGTCGTAATAGGTTTAGTAGGTATAATGGGGCCTAATCACAGGCACTTACCTTCACTCTATTTCAAGGTGCAGAGCTCCAGATAATTACATGGTAACACTCATACATCACGGGCTGTAAAATTTTCAAATACTTCTAATTTTGTTGGTATTAACATCCTCAAATATCTATATTCACTTTTTCCTTATTCAGTATAAAACCTATCATAGGTATACAATTTAGTAACAGAGCCATTTGGATAGCCTTTAATTTGGAGTCGGAATAGACTAAATCACTTAATTGTAAACTCTTAACTGTTAAGTTTTACTTTTGTCTGTTAGAGAAGCCCTCTGCCTTTGCTCTTAATAGAAGTGCTTCAAAGCAATGACAAGAGAAAAACTGTTAATTCTCATACGTTGTTTCCTTATTTGTAAGATGCAAGCACATCGACTTGACTTCCAAGGGATTTTCCTTCTCTCCAATTCTAGGTTAATTTTTTCTCCTTCAATATGAACCAGACATTATCTCACCCTTCACTTTGCTTTGGCTATCACTATCACTTTTGGTCATTTAATTTGCTGAAAAATACAGTAATTTACCAAAATAAAAGTACCTACGTTCAGTATAACCCCGTATCATTATTTAGGTAAATAAATATTTTTGTATTGTTTTGATATTTACCTCAATTCCTTACTTCCCTCTAGACAGGAATATCTTTATCGTGTGTGGTACTGTTTTTTAAAAATGTCAATCTCCATCTACTTTTGTCATGAGATAGGACATTTTTTCCCTGTCTCTTGATTAATTACATGATACAATTAATTTTTTTTTATTTTTTTTTTCAACGTTTATTTATTTTTGGGACAGAGAGAGACAGAGCATGAACGGGGGAGGGGCAGAGAGAGAGGGAGACACAGAATTGGAAACAGGCTCCAGGCTCTGAGCCATCAGCCCAGAGCCTGACGCGGGGCTCGAACTCACGGACCGCAAGATCGTGACCTGGCTGAAGTCGGACGCTTAACCGACTGCGCCACCCAGGCGCCCCTACATGATACAATTAATCTACATTAGATTACAATTAATTACATGATGTAATTAATCTACAAATTTTTGGTTATCTCAAGAGAAAAGAATAAAATTTTTGGCAATCCCAAGAGAAGTATAAGGCACTTTCATAGATAATATATTCTCAGAGGAAAAACAAAAGGTACAATTATGACACCAGAAAAGTTTGTGCATGCCTTTGTGTGTGTGTGTGTGTGTGTGTGTGTGTGTGTTGGAGACACAGGGGAAAAAAAAAAAACACTAAGAAAGGGAGAGAATAAGGGAAAAATATGCAAAAAAAAAAAAAAACAAAAAAACCACTCTCTCAAAACTTTCCAAACTGAGATTCAAGATGTTGCAATATATCAGTGAATGCTCTTCCTCAGTCTCATAAAGTAAAACATGACATATACTTAGAAAAATAATCATGATAATTTCCATATTTCTCTAAGTATTTAGTTGTTCTCAACCCCGGCTGCATATCAGACTCATCTGAAAAGCTTTCAAAATTTTTCTAAGCCTCACCTCAGATCAATTAAAATCAGATACTGGGCGTGACTGGACATTCCCAACTGTTTTAAAACCTCCCTTAGGGATTTTAATGTGCAGCCAGGGTTGAGAGCATTGATTTAGAGTAAACCCTATTATACAGTGCAGCAAGAAATATGTATTTAAATTTTAAGTGAGAGGGCCATTTTTTTAAAGAGTTTGAAGTCACCTTACAAAACTGATGATATATTCTGTCCATTCTTCAATTATGACCCAAACCAGAAATCAAAAGTACCTGAGACCATGCTGAGCGTGTGGGATTACGAGTCAGTGATCATAGAGCAGCCTTGAAAAGAGTGCGTGCCTTGATGTGCACTGGCCCTCTTTCCACCGTGGCCATCACTCCAGGTAAGCTCCGGAGAACCAAACCACCCTGCCTGGCACGGGCTCTTCTTTGAGCTCTCTCTCTCTCTCCTTTTTTTTTTTTTTTTCTGTTTGAAATGGCTAAATTGAGGTAAAAATGTAATATTCATGTGATACATTGAAGTTCCCTAGACTGGAAATTTTTATTTCTTTGCCAAAGGAAGCTAGAACAGTTTGCAGGCAAAAATATTAGAGTAAAAACTGCCTCCGTTTTTAAATCCCTCTTTTAGTTGGTTTCTTACCAGACCAAAGTGAAATGTGACCTGCAGCTTGGAGGTTGCTCCTAGAATTAATAATCTCCAGGTGTATTCAAAACCATTAATTGCCTCTGAAGGGAGCAAAAGGAGGCTTCCCGGAATCCTGCTATTGCAAGGGGAGATACTGAGCTCAGTGTTTGCTGCTTCAGTGGGTTTCTATGGCCAAGGTGTTCATGTTGCACTTAAACTATGAAGCTTGAAAGGAATAACTTGGGCCAAGAACTTTGTTGTACCAGCATGAATGCACTGAAGGCCTTGTAAAGAAGGTTGTTTGAATTACATGTATGTTAAACAGTTTCAGAAGAACTGTTTCCACTTTCCGTTTTTGCACAATAAACCTTAAATTGCACTTTTGACTACTGAGCTGAGTCTTTCAACTTGCTTTTTTCCAAAATAATAAATCCCCCTAATGATGACTGTGCAGCACTGTCACACACTGACACAGTCTATTTCTTCAACCCCTATGTCATTAAAAGATGCAACTTACTTATTTATGATGATTAATAATAATGAAATATGTATGAAGAAATAAATTATACAAATGCTGCACTGTACATAATAGGGAGAGATACAAATGGCCAGATCCCGATTACCCGCACCCACTACAAACAACAGACAGTGGAACGTATCTCTCCAGCTGATTTTCCTCTGCGGTCAAAACTTAGGGAGCAGGATATGAGAAAGTTGGAAAGGTGTTTTGACAGGTTCAAATTCTTTTTTAATTGTGGATTTGTAAAACTCGACTTCTCCCCCACCTCGCTTTTACTGTTGCCTTCACATCACATTATCTGAGGCAGCCCAGAACACTCGAGTCAATGCCATCTGACGGGATGTGTCAAATCTTTTGTCTTAGCTGACACAGAAATATCATGTACCCTCCTAGTGCTTTTCCTAAATATCCATAACTTAACATTTAGGATGTGTGTGCTGAGCAGGGTAAGTGAAGGGGTGTGTTTCTTGGTACAGTGTGGGTGGATGCGAAATGGGGTCAGATGGTCACCAGGTGATTGGTTCGGAGACGGATCATCACCTTAGCATGCTTACGCACACCTGTCATCATTCAGGTGTACCTGCCTCCTCCAGTTAGTATGTTTATTCTTAGGGAAAGGAATTAAGATATAAACAAGGCCGAGTCTCCTAATTTTCACATTTGATAAACAAACAGGATGCATATTTTTAAAAATACAAGTCATTGCTTCTACAGAATTTAAATAAGTTCATACCTTTGCTAGGGCTGAAATTCATTCCATAGGCTGGTTGCTCAAGTTCATAGAAGGCTGTAAGCTTTCTCTTAACTATGTTTTGCAGTTGTTCAGACACAAACAGTGACTCCTTTACCCATGAGAGGATCCTGTCACCTTATTTTCAGAAGACCTGCTTTAAATTGACTGGTGAAATTCCCCATTTGGAAAAGCTAATAGAATCCGGAAATACCCAGAACAAAAATAAGACTCTTACTTCAGTCTCCAACAGGGTAACATGTTCAACCCGTAAGACCCTTGAGGAATAGTATGACCATTTCTAACCACATCACTGGCTGATCATGCCCTACAGGCTCATTGCTGTTTTTAGCTATTTTCAAAGCCTTTTGTCAAATTAATCTTTTCAGAGACGTTACACACACACACAACAGATGTTCTTACAGATAAATTATGTGACAGAGAGAGAAACATGACACTTTTAGGAGATAAATATTAAACCAAGTCAAAACAAAATATGGAGCTGACAATCCCTGTAGTAATTTCTGTGGTAATGGAAAGCCCTGATTATTTTGGATTCACTTTTGTCAGATGAAGTTCATAAAAAAATTAGACAATTCACTATAAATGAAGTCAACTTATAACTGTATTTATTTGTGATTTTATTGATTATTGTCTGTCCCTGCATTAGAATGTAAACTCTTTGGGAATGTTATGAGTCTCGCTTCATTCACTGGAGTTTACCAATACTTAGCACATAGTTATTTCTCAGAAAATTGAATTTAGCAAAAACATAAAAAAAGAGAAAAAAAAAACCTCTCCAAAAAGGAAAAAGGCATGTGAAACTTCTGTTTTACAGTATCAGTGGCTTATCTGAGAATTAGATCCACCAGTGTGTACTTCTAACACTTACCCTTTTATCTGTCATCCCAAAATAAAACTCGAATATGTTATGAAAATGTCCTATAAGAGAATTAATAAGTATCCTGCATTTATCAGAAGGCAGCAGTAGGTAAATAATCTATTTTTATTGTGATCTAATTCATAGTATTTTAAAGCTCTGGGAAGAAAGCTGAATGGCCCACTATTTTATGATTCATCTCAATTTAAACTTCTGAATTTTTCTGTTAATCTACCTTAATCATGTTATTACTTGATTAAACCTTTTTGCCTAGCTCACATAAAATCTAAATCATAGAAAAAACAAATTTGAAAAATAGATGCCTTAAAATAAGAAAAGCCACCATTTGATAGTGGTTATTAAATTTATATTTGCATAAGTTTCATTTTGAATGATTGTCCAAAATATAGATTCTTAGGTTGCAGAGCCATTAGGACTGGACTGGGGACTTGGAATATATATTGTGCTTTAATTTTTTTTTAATTATTTTTATTTTTTGAGAGAGAGAGAGGGCACACAAAAGTGGCAGAGGGAGAGAGAGAGGAGAGAGAGGGAGAGGGAGGGAGGGAGGGGGGGAGAGAGAGAGAGAGAGAGAGAGAGAGAGAGAGAGAGAGAGAGAATCTTAAGCAGGCTCCACACTCATGGCAGAGCCTGACACAAGGCTTGATCTCACCACCCTGGGATCATGACCTGAGCTAAAATCCAGAGTCAGACACTCAATTGACTGAGCCACCCAGGCACCCAAGGGAATCTGTGTTTTTAACTAGTATCATACCTTGATCCCTAGGTATGAGAAAATGGCACTTACATATTAATTGTGGACACAAACAAAAATCAAGTAAACAAATGTATAAATTTAAGGATTTCAAATGGTGGTTAGTGCTCTGAGGAAAATCAAACTGAGTGCTGTGGTCATCGGCCTGGAGGAGGGGACACACTGTGCACAGGGTGGCGACAGAGGAGTTTTACAGAGCCGGAGAGAAGAAAAATCCTTTTAAAGTCCTTAGGCCAGTTCCCTCCACAGAGCTCTCTCCTGCTGCCACTCTCTTGTCTAATTCAAATATTTGGATCATTTGGACTCTCGTTTTATTGTATGCCTTTTCTCTTGGATTTTTTAATATGCATGGTAATTTTTTAAGTTGAATACCACTTTTCACACAAAATGGCAGAGGCTCTTGATGATTTTGTCTTTCTCAGCTAGGAAGATAAAATAGAGGCTTTATCTATCACCTTAATCCATTTAGTTGCTGAACGGAGTTGAGTCTGTGTGGAAGTTTTGGTAGCATGCCCTCAATCTTGGGTTTGCTTCAATTCTTTAGGCACAGTCTTCCAGGAATTCCAATGGAGAGCCTAGTGGTCTACCAGAGCTCCTTTCCTTACAGGTATTGGTCCTTAACCTTTGTCGCCTGCACCTCACAGACTGCCAACAACTCCACTGTGCTTTATAGAAAATTTCTGTATGGCCACTTAGCCTGTTGCCCTACACAACTTTAAGTGCTGACAAATGCCTTGAGAGAAAAATGGCTATGTGTCAGGCTCATTTCTCTTTCATCCCTGGTCTCTAGGATCTATGACTCTTAAGCCTTTCTACTACTGCAACACCACCAAAACCTTCCCCAGTTTTCTTGCCTTCTCTGCCCAAAGAAGACTAGGTTCTCACACCTTTGCTCTGTGCCCAGGATCAGCTAATTCTTCTAGGGAAAGGTTGGCTGAATAGTGCAAATTCATTTTCCCCTTCTCTTTAGAATCCTGGCATTTCTAGTCTTTTGCCTGAGCAGTTCTTCGGTTCTGCCTTTAGAGAGACGTCTTCTGTATGATGGTAGGCTTGTTCTTGGCTGAAGCACTGATCTGCTGGAAAGTACTGCTATACACCCAGAAGGGGAAGTCTCCTGAGACATTATTTTTATTAGTTATTTACTGTCGTGTAACAAATTACATGAAAACTTTAGTGATTGAAGAAAAAAATAAGCATTCGTTATGCCACAGTTTCTGTGCATCAGAAATTCTGTGGGTTGGGGCGCCTGGGTGGCGCAGTCGGTTGAGCGTCCGACTTCAGCCAGGTCACGATCTCGTGGTCCGTGAGTTCGAGCCCCGCGTCAGGCTCTGGGCTGATGGCTCAGAGCCTGGAGCCTGTTTCCGATTCTGTGTCTCCCTCTCTCTCTGACCCTCCCCCGTTCATGCTCTGTCTCTCTCTGTCCCAAAAATAAATAAACGTTGAAAAAAAATTAAAAAAAAAAAAAAAGAAATTCTGTGGGTTAGGAGCAATATAGCTGGGTGGTTCTGGCTCAGAGTCTCTCATAGGACTGCAGTCAAGATGTCGGCCTGGGCTGGAGGTTGGGCTTCCAAGATGACTCATCTCCATGACTGACAAGCAGGTGCTGACTACTGTCAGGAGGCCTCTGTCCATTTTCACATAGGGCTGCTTGAGTGTCCTCATGACGTGGCAGCTGGCTTCCACCATAATGAGTGAACCAAGAATGAGCAAAATGTATGTGGTAATATTTTCTATGACATAGTCACATTCTTTTCTTTCTGCAATATCCCATAGGTTACACAGATCAACCCTATTAAATTGTGGAAGGGGGTACACACGGAATAAACCCCAGGAGACAAGAATCATTATCAGTAGGGACTATCTTGGAGACTGGCTCCAATGATATTTAAAAGAAAATTCCACATGTATTTAAGAATTTGTTTTGCTGCAGTAATAAATCATTCCAAAATAACCACAAAGTTTTGCCTGTGTGGGTTGGTTGCAAATTTTGCCACTGTCTTTTCATGCATGCACCATCCTTATTCAAGGACCCAGACTTAAAGAGCAACCCCCAGCTGTGGTGCGCTTTTTTTTTTTTTTAAGTAGGCTCCACAGTCAATGTGGGGCTTGAACTCTCACAACCCTGAGATCAAGAGTTGCATGCTCTACCGACTGAGCCAGCCAGGTGCCCTGACATACTGTTTGTTCTTTTGACAGAGGAAAAGGAGAGCAAGAACCTTAACACACAGTGGCTCTTCAATCATTGTGGCATACAGAACTACTGCTCGCTTCATTGGCCAAAGCAAATCATATGGCCATCTCAAATAACAATGAGATAAAAAGCTTTCAGACAAAAAACAAAACAAAACAAAACAAAATACAAATAACAAATAACAATGAGGCAGGGAAGAAGAGTCCCCTGATACGAAGGCATTATCTCATGGCAATGGTGCGGATATTTAAGGGAAATGGAGAATGAATAATTAAAAACAATAATAAAATTTACCACAATGAGTACATACATAACAATTCATATAATAATGAATTTCATTGAGAAATAGCAGTCCAGGGGCGCGGGTGGCTCTGTCGGGTGAGTGTCCAACCCTTGATTTCGGCTCAGGTCATGATCTCACAGTCGTGACATACAGCCCCATCTTGGGTTTTGTGCTGAGCATGCAGCCTGCTTGGGATTCTCTTACTCATCTCTCTGACTCTCCCCCACTCTTTAAGGAAGTAAGTAAATAAACAAACAAATAAACATTACAAAAAAGGAAATGGTTGTCCAGTTGCCATGTGTATAGTCCTACTTATAACATTAGCCTTAGTCCTGAAGAAAAGCAAATGGTCAAATGATTTCTACTGTTTTAGGCTTTCTCATTCTTCTCATTTTTAGTCATGTTTCAGTGGAATACTTTGGACAGTGTAATGATTACCAATCCGCAATTCCATTCTTTATTCTACTTCATAAATGTAGTATGAATCTGATCCAATTGTAAAGTAATCAAATGACATTCTAAAAAAACTAGGTGGAGAAACAAACTCAAAACAATCTAGAATGTCTTAAACAATTTCTGAAAACATCGAGTATCGATTGTGGGAAAAAGCTGGAGCCAAACTTCATAATTTTTTAACTTACTATTGTCCTAATAATTCAACATTACCAGCAAATGAAATGAATCTTATAGTAATTACCTTTAGGCCTAACATGTATAATACGTCCATTCTCTGAAAGAATATAACAAAGTGATTATGGATAAGAGTCTATCTAGAAATTTTATTTTTAGCATCCAAACTAGATATTCACAGTTTCTATTGTGCCTGGAAACAAGCTGACAATCATATTTTAAGACCATGTATTCTTTTTAAAAAAAATTTTTAAATGTTTATTTATTTTTGAGAGAGACAGAGACAGAATATGAGTGGGTTAGGGGGCAGAGAGGGAGGAAGACACAGAATCTGAAGCAGGCTCCAGGCTCCGAGCTTTCGGCACAGAGCCCGATGCGGGGCTCGAACTCAGGAGCTGTGAGATCATGACCTCAGCAGAAGTCGGCCGCTCACCTGACTGAGCCACCCAGGTGCCCCTAAGACCATGTATTCTGATCTGGGGTTGCAAAATATGGCGACCATAAGCATATGTGCCTCAAAAGAGAATAGATTCTTATTAAGCCTTACACAAAACATAAAATAATACTGGTGTCTAATATCCCCTTTTCAGACATATAGTTCTACTTTCCTTGTTTAGGTGTGCCAATTAAAATCTCTTCAAGAGCTGAAGTGGTCTTGTGAGTACTGGAGGAATCCTACACTAGCCTTGGAATGAAGCTAAAGAAAAATTAGAAATTTCACAACCACATGGAATAGAATGAATTATCACTTGATAAGGCAAAATTTAACTGTGCTAGCCCACAGCTATGTGGTTTAGTTCAGCTACCATTAATAATGTTAACTGTGATCATATTGCTGGGTTCTAATGAGGTCTCTCTCAGCCAGGTGAGAAATTGTTTTCTCCATACAACCTGTCAAAATGGTAATTTATTAATCATTTCACCAAAATTTCAACATCAATTTTTTTTAGCGTGCAAAAAAATAAACACATCATCTAATCACATAACCCTCCCCACCCCATATCTGGACACTGAAGTTCATGTAGCTTTCTATCACTAATAGTACTTGTGCCCGGAGGTACAACCTAAGACACATCACTTTCCCACCAGGAACTGTAAGTTCTTCAGCACATCCTAACATTCTGTCTTGAAAATTCGATTTTAAAGGAATGTGGAATGAATTTTCTTCATCTCATTCTGTACATGTAATATGCAAATTAAGTTTTGGTAAATAACAATTTCCCATTGACTTATGTCATAGCTTCACACCTAATTGCAGTTTAATCAGCAGGGACACCTTACATGGAAGGTTTAGATTTCTTTGCCCACTACACTTTGTTGAGAAGATTGGTCTGCCATGTAACAGGAGAGCTACTATTTAAAGAAATCCATTTTTTTTTGGAGGGGGGGGAACCCTTGGAACACAAGCTGTCACCCTCTGGTTCACCACTTTTACGTGTATGAACTTCCATATGTCTTGCTTTCTTACAAAAAGAGACACCTCTAGTTAGTTTTAAATACAAAACAAATGCTTAGCTGTCTTTAATAACTGCTCTTATTAAACCAAAATAATTTTCTACTACGCAAATGTTTAGTGTTAGTTAAAAAGTAATGAAGGGCTATTCTATAAGAAAAGTATTATAATTAATCTTTCCTTTAACAAAAGTTAAATTAATAACCATAATTAATACACAGCACATTTTGTCTGCTTTCTTATAAAAAATGGACATCCATATCCTCTTATTGTTTTTGATGAGATGAGCTAAGGAGTTTCTCCAGAGGATTAGTTTGCCCAATGTGCTTTTACATGATAAAAAAAAAAGGAAAAACTTCACAGTAGAGAGCACTTTTAAAATATGTATTAGCAGTATTCTCAAAATATTCTGTAAGTCACTATGGGAGCATTTGCTTCAAGTTTCTGTGCATAAATCACTTTGCATGCTCTCCAAATATCAGAGGAAGAGATGTCAGCAAATAGCTTCCCAAATACAAGATATTTTTGTAGTTAAATATTTCATTTCTGCATGAGTGGCCATGAACGTCTATGGATTTACTGGGCATTTGTAGTCTATGTGGCACAATAATAGGCATGTAAAATTGGAAATTATCTTATTCAGATAAAAGATATGAGAGTAATATGAGAATTATCAACAAGTTTAAAATACTTTATGTTCATTTTTATTACATTCAGAAGTACTCTACAGTAAATGTCTCTAATATAAATTTTCTTTCTTCTTGTAAACTCAAAGAACACAGGGCTATGTTTCATTACAAGCATCAATAAAGGTTGATATATTGATGTTTTTCATTTAAAAAATCTTTTACAACTATACTTCCTCAGGAATCTGGTTCATATTCAAACTTTCCCTCTCTTTTCCCATAGTTAATTATTAATTTTTCAATTATTACTATTTAACAAACATGTATATTATGCTCACCTTGTCCTAAGGACTTCATATATGCTAATTCATTTGATCCTCATGACAATTCTGTAAGGTAGTTGCTCTCATTTTCAGCTTATAACGGTGAAACTGGGATGCACAGTGGTTCAGTGACTTCCCCCAGGTCACACAGCTAACAAATGGTGTACCCCGGACTGTGAATCTCAGCAGTCAGGCCAAGAGCCCATGGCCTAACTATTTATAATGTGCTGTCGCTCCAGTGATGACCTCAGTTAGGTTGCAAACCTGGAAACTGATGGTTTCATTTCCTACTGGTTGTTGTATCTGCATCACGATATCTACTGAACCCTCAAAACACATGAGAGAACAGGTGGTCCATGATGAATTCTCAGTTTCAAGAACAAGTATTCCCACTGCTGGGTGGTCAGAGAGCCTGCCTGGCAAGAATACACCTTCCTGTAAAGCCACTGGAAAGTATCAAGCTTGCCTGGTACGCAGGAACCACAAGCTATTGTAGCACAAACTAAAAGCAAAGCTCTATTTCCTTTTTCCACACAAGGAATGCTAGTTTCCCCTAGAAGGGAACCACAGCTAAAAATTATACTTTACTCCTACCCAAAGGTTTTTTATCTTGATTATCCTATAAATAGCAGCAGGTAGTAGTATTTTCATTTTATGGAAGGAAAAATTGAGACAAGGTGAGATCTTATTACAGAAAGGTTACTCAGTTAATTGGTAGGAGAGGTTTTCAGTGACCTATAAAGCACTTAAAATGAGAAGTAAAATAGCCCTTAGTTCCTGTAGTACTCTGGAAGCATTTAAAGCCAGACTTTCTCCTATCTATATTTGTGACTATTTGTATCTACTTAGGAGACTTTTATTTCACCAGCATTATGTTTAGGAATTAAAAGTAGAGGTTACATGGTGTGGCTTCTGGATACCAAGAATATTCCCCCAGCCCCTGAAGGCTCCTCCCTCGGTTTTCTGATATTTATAATTTAAGATTCTATCACTAAAAATTCAGGCTTATGGCTAGTAGGTGGGGAGCAGGGTGTGAAGGGAGACATAATATGGTAATACTAAATATTATTCAAAACTTACACTTGTGTAGATCTCTGCAACGTGATTTTTAAAGGGAGAAAACTGAGTTAGCAGGAAGTCACTAGGAACCCCAAAGGAAGTTTGCTCTGAAGAGAAACAGAAGTGAAACCGAGAGAGAGCCCACAAGGCAGTATCGAAGAACCCAAAGAGAAACTGCCTCGCTTTTGTTCTATGTAAAAGACAATCACAGCGTAAGCAGGCAAAATCTAATTGATCTTTATTAATTGAGAAAGAATAGTCACAGTAATTTTAACTATACAAACCAACTTGTTTAGTATTAGAATATTAAATGCAGAAATGGAAGATCAATCATTAAAACTATAAATAAGCTTACGTAGTTGAATACAGGTGCAAATCAAACCCCAGGCCAGTTGCTTCTAAAATAGACTGAACAAATTATGCCAAACACTGTGAGCAGACAAACCAAGGCAAGTACTGCTGAAACACAAAGGAGGCTCCAAAGTGCTTCCATTGCTAAAACATAAAGTACTACCTAGAGCAAGCCTGGAGTCCTGCTACGGCTCTGCTGGGGAAGAGAGTCTAGATGTGGGATAAAATTGTCTGCAAAAAAATTTTCTTTTGCCTAATTCTTGAAGGCAAAGAATTAAATGATAGAATAAGTGTGGTGTGGACTAAATAGAAGGAGCCTTGGATTTGAAATTCATTCTGCAAGGGTAGAGAGTGATTTTTCTGGTGCAGTAGTCTCCTGGAATTGCGCTTAGCCATCCAGGAAAATCAGCAACCATGATCATTCCAAAGCTATCGAGTAACAGTCCTGGCAGAGGACAAAAGGTATATTTACCTGTTGCAAGAAACTTTAAAGGTGGGATATTTGTCTATGTGTCACATATTAATCATATTTGACTGTCAAGAACTGTGAAGAATCTGGCGTACCTGGGCAGCTCAGTTGGTTGAGCCTCTGACTTTGGCTCACATCATGATCTGGCAGTTCATGAGTTCAAGCCCCACTTCATGCTAGCTGCTTTCAGTCTGTCAGTGCAGAGCCTGCTTCAGATCGTCTTTCCCCCTCTCTCTGTCCCTCCCCACTTGCACTCTCCCAAAAATAAATATTTTTTAAAAAGAAAGAATAAAAAAAAAAAAAAGAACTGTGAAGTGTCTGAAATTTACCCTACTGGCACTGAAACAAGTTAGCCTGCCACAGGTTCATAGATCCTAGGAGAAGACAGGAGGCTCCTGGGTCAGAGACAAAGAACCATTGATTAGAAGTAGCCAGAGCATCAGCATTTGTGCCAGCTCTCCAAGCCTCAATTCCTCAGAGCAATGTAAAGAGGGCCAGGTGATGCCTAAACACACAGTGGGCTGTTACAGGAGGGGAACCCCAAGCTTATGGAACCCCGAACTTTTATAATGGACAGTAAGCCTGCCTGACTTTTGCCAATAAAGGAGACACTATCTTTTACATTTAAATGCTGTCTGCCATATAAACCTGTTTGAAAAGGTAGTGTAGAACAAAGGTAATCAGTGCCTCTGGTCATAAGACACAGGCAGAAACAGAGATCCAAAGAGAATTGTCCCTAGTAATAGGAGATAGCTTGTTCTCTTTTCTATTTAGACTTCCTAATCTTTCAGTAATATTTATTCAGATTTTTCTTTGATTCAAAAATATGACGCCATAGAAGAGAAAAATCAATCAGTAAGGAACTTCCAACAATAAAAATGCAGACGCACTGGACCTTATGATTCTACCCCAATCTAGTTCACCTCCATTGTGGAGCAGGATGTTTTTGAAGTGGGATGTTTTCGGTAAAAGTGATGCTACTCCCAGCTCCTGAGCTGGTCTAAGACTGAGATAAACCAATTAGCAAAATCCATTTCCCTTGCATTGTGATTGGTTTTCATAACCTACATTTTGAAGTTAATCAGTATACAAGGCATTCTCACAGAAACAGAGATTCAGCTGGGGAGAAGAAGGGTAGGATGACTCACTAACTCTTTTTTATGGTTTAAGCAAGTTTAAATTTACAATGCAACTAGAAGCATCCTATCAATACAACATGATTCAATAAACCAAGGATCGGAAGAAAAGATGATTGTTAATTTCATTGCTTATTTTTCAATTTGCCTCTTTTTCTTTCAGAAAGGATTAAAGCAAATGACAGCATGAGTACACATTTCAAACAAGTGGTCCTGGAAACTGATGAGTTACCTCTCACAAAAGAAAAAAAGATTTACACATCAAAATAGTTAATTTATAGTTATCCCCCTGAGAAAAACTTTAGAGATTTTCAGGAACAGAAAATAAATCTCCATTCCTTTAAATTTAATTCTAAACCCATATTCCCTTCCACGAGAGGCACACTACACCCATTTTGGTCATTTTGTCTAACGTATGAAGGATTTGACAAAGAGGCACTCTGGCCATTTTACCATACCTCTAGATAATCCCTCAAATCCAAGGCAAAGGATATGCCATGTTGGAATTTAATATATGAATATTCTTTGTTTTTATATTCGAAAAGAATATCATTCCAGCATTCCTTCTTTTTACATATTGGAATTTTTAAGTTAAATTCTTGGTATTGAAAAGATCTTTAGGCAGCTCAGAAGCAGTTTCCATATTATTAGAAGGATTAGGCAGATCCCAGATACAAGAACAATGTGTTCAGTTTAAATTAAAGGGACACAAGTGTCCCGATAATTGCTTACAGGAAAGGAGATGCAGTCCATGACCACAAATCCAAAGATCTAGTAATATGAGTATAAATAACATTAATTCCAGGGTGGATCCTACCGCATTCCTCTACAGGCCATGCAGTTACTGAACTACAAGCATGTTAATTATTTACTTGCAGCTGCTTAACAGTCGGCATAATTACATGAAAGTTTTCTTTTTTCCTTCATCTCTAGAATAACAATGTTTTCAAGAATTTAAAAGATGAGTGTGAGCAACTGAAGACCAGCACCAGGATTTCTCGGGACTTCAGTCTCTGAAGAAATTTGTTACTAAGAATGATAGACGCAGGAGTTTCAAAAACTGATCTTCTGTCCCCTGAGCTCCAGAAATCACGTTCTAATATCAGAAACCATCGGAAAAATTTAAAGCCTCTCAGATCCAGTATCTTAGGATAATAAGCATTTATGCCATTTGCCATTTTAAAATAAGGCAATACCTATAAGGTATTTAAAACAGTACCAGGCACATAAAATACTAGTCAATAATATTAACTATCATTATTATTACTGGAACAGTAATACATTGGCACAGATATGTGATCTTTAAGTTAATCACACTTTTTGAATGGATTTTTATTAAAATTGAACTCTAATGACACTATTTTTAGCTCCCTATTCATCTTAAACTTTTATTACTTTATATACTATTTATAGGTTCTTTCCTTAAATGTGTATATAATTTTAAATGGCATTTTAAAAGAGTCAAGTTTATAATATGGTGCTAAATAAATGCTCAAAATGTTAGTTTGTGTATATGGCAAGATGAGATTTTCATTCTTCTGTCCATTTTCCTCCTTTGACTTTCCCACCACTGATAAATCAGTAGACAGTGTTATGTGTTAACCTAGATATAGGCTGTGACAGGTGGTCACTATTAGTAAGAAAGCTCTTTAAATGCTTTACAGTTACTTCTCTTGGATAACTGGAAAGACTTACATGTCCCTCTGCAAGGAATAAAAGAATATACTGCAGCGGTGCCTGGGTGGCTCAGTTGGTTAAGAGTCCAACTCTTGATTTCAGCTCAGGTCATGATCTCGTGGTTCATGGTTTGAGCCCCATGTTGGGGGGGTTGACAGTGTACAGCCTGATTGGGATTCTCTCTCTCTCCCTCTCTGTCTGCCCTTTCCCAACACACTTGCTCACACATGCTCTCTCTCTCACTCTCTCTCTCTCAAAATAAGTAAATAAATAAACCTAAAAAAAAAAATCTACTGCAGCCATCCCAGCATGTGAATAACGCCCACAACCTTCAACTAGATAGAGTTAGGACTTAGGGGTAAGGGCAGAGGACCAGAGAAGATCAAATGCAATACTAGGGAGAGCAAGGAGAAGGAAGGACATCAGAAAGCAAAGGGCTTCAGATGCCTATCCAAGGTTCACCGTATAAGAACCACAAAGTGACTTGATAGGGCAAATGATGGAACATTTTGTAATATTCATTGGACTGTGTATTCATAGCCAGATTATTTTCTTTTCATTGCACTGAACCTACACATTCTTCTAGATATTATGCACATAACTGAGGCTTAACAACCATAAAAAGTCATTGTTTCAAAAGCTGAAATTGATTTTTTTTTTGTCAGTAGTTTCTCTGATCCTAGAAATGAGAAAGCAGCCATTTTCTCCCTGTAAGAGTTGTGTGTTTTTTCCTAATGACAGGGATACAATTCATTTTGTTAACTTATCAAATAATTGCAAAATAACAATAATTGTTTCTTCTTGCAAATGAAGCTCACAGAGAGATCAAGTTCTTCCAAAACTGAATTAATTATTCCTGCTTTCCACTGAGTACAGCAACTAAATAGATTATCCTTAGATGGCTATTTCATGTACTGTATTTATTCTACAAAAGCAAAACTGTGAAGGAAACAATTTACCAGAATCAAACACTGTTCTCTTCATCTTTACTTTCCTTGTTGGCTGTAGCATTCACAATGTAATGGTTATATTGTCAAGATTCCACTAGATTGTAATTCATTTTCCCCCTGTTACCCAAGAGCCTAAAAGCAAATTCCCAACAATACATTAAGAGGCATAAAACAATTCTTGAAAAAAGAATTAGATTAGATATGAAGCAATCCAGGAAAAGTTGGAGATGGGGAATTACACTTATCAAGTTGCACATAAAGAAATGTCATTTGTGAGATCTCTAAGGAATCTGTGGTGGCTGTTTGATACACTGTGCCTAGGATTTGTCAGGTTGCAGCACAGCTCTTGGATTCAAAGAAACAAGTGTTCACTTATCTTGTAATGCTGGTCCCAAGATGGACCAATCTGTCCACCAGTGTTTATCCTTCTTTCAAGGTAACTTCTCTAAGTCGGTTTTTCCCGAATAAAAGCTGAGGCTGAGCTGCTATATTTCTTCATGTGTGTGCGTGTGTGTGTGTGTATGTGTTCAACTGAGTTCTTGGCTCATGAATATGCCTCACCTTTTTCCTAGGCTTTTCCACAAACTTATTGATGAATAATGAAGTAAGCCATAATTAAATTTGCATTGTCTGTATAAGAGGCATCCAGATAATTCAGATAATTGAAATCTACTCATAATCCTTAACCCTCATGCTGTCTTTCCTTGATCCTGACCCTAGAATGTGCTAAAAAGTAGTAAAGTCGGTTTCATCTCCTCATTGTTTTAAGCCTGTCTGCTTTGTAGCAAAGCCTCTGACAAGCAGTGAAATCATCTAAGAGGTAAAAAGCTTAAGAGAAGAGGAAGAAATGCCAGTAATGTCTAAAAAGGAAGCTTTAAAAAATTAAAAAGTTTTCTGTAATTTAAGCTTTTTGCTACCAGGCAAGGGCCTCACTTTGTTTGTTTAGGGGTCTATATCCTTTATAATGTTCACATAAGACTTTTTTAGGAAGGAACCATGAAAGTACTGGAATACCAATCTAAAGGAATACAAATCTCAAAAGACCTCCTTTCAAAGTTTTCCTTTTACCTTTTGACTTCCGTTTTTTGTTCTCTTTTATCATACTTCAGTCTTTAAAGAAAAGGGGTGGAGCAATCAGTAATCTCAAAATGGTACACTGCCATTTACTTGGATGCTAAAACATTTCCAAATACCTTCCACTCTAATAATGGAATGAGACAATTACAGTTTTAAGAGTTCTATAACTCTCATTGCTCTAGCGGTTTTCCAAATATTTTCATTATGTGATAGAAAATGGCTTTCTGCTCAGTATACCAGATAAATCTGACCATGAAGTTACTTACAGGGTAACTGAAAGGTGTTGGTCTGTGCTTTTATTGCTCTATTTATAGAATTATGGCTAACCTAACATTACCTTATAACTCATGAATAGATTATACAGTCTTATATTTCTTAAAACCTGAATTCTTGACCGTGTGAGAAATTAAACTATTCTACAGTTTAACGATTTGGTTTTACAATAATCTCACTTTAAAGAAAGAAAATGTTTACACTCAATGGCTGCCCCAACCATAGACAATTATCTCTCTTGTGTAAAATCTAATCACAACCTTATAATTTTAAAAAGTCTGAGCTAGGGGTCCCCAGATCTATACCCTTTCAAAATCGGGGTGCAACTTTCTCCCTCTTTGTACTGCTATTATTCAGGGAGTGCACCATGGCCAGATGGTAGATACAAGATGACTTCTGTATTAAAAAAAAAAGTTCCTTCTTATAGATCACTAATTACAAACACATTTCAGTTGTTCTGTGAGTTAAAAAAATCAGCCAAGAATTATTTGAACTGAATGACATTGCTTCTAGTTGATGCCAACTTAATAAAGAATTAAGAGTGGGGAACCTGGGTAGCTCAATAGGTTAAGCGACCAACTCTGGGCACAGGTCATGATCCCAAGGTCATGGAATAGAGCCCTGCATCAGGCTCCATACAGACAGCATGGGATTCTCTCTGTCCCCCTTTCTATGCTTGGGATTCTCTCTCTCTCTCTCTCTCTCTCTGTGCCTCCTCCTTCCTCTCTCTCTCTGTCTGTCTCTGTCTCTCTCTCTCTCAAAATAAATAAATGAAGTTAAAAAAAAAGAATTAAGGAAAGGGGGACCTGGCTGGCTCAGTCAGTAGAGTATGCAACTCTTGATCTCAGGGTTGTAAGCTCAAGCCTCACGTTGGGTGTGGAGATTACTTAAAAATAAAATATTTAAATAAATAAAAAAGAATTAAGGAAAAAGGAGATGACAGAATGAGTTCAAAATCTGGCTCAGCCACTTATAATTTCTATGATCCAGACAAATAACTTTCTCTCTATATACCAAGCATTCCTACTTTGCAGAGTTGTTCCAATGATTAAACAAGATCACGTGTGAAAAAGTTTTAGCAGATAGTTTTTATGTACCAAGTGGCTTTTTTTTTTCCTAGGGTCCACTAGCCCAACTAGTGCAGTTGGGCTGGAGTCATGGCAAGTCACTCACTAATTAATATAGTACAACATAGTGTTTTTCAAATCCCCAGGAATACACACAGCCTCCAAGGAGTAGGAGGCATGAATCATTTTAAAAGATTGATGTCCAGATCCATTATTTCTCTATGCACTCTCTTCTAAACTTGACCTGTTTAAGAATACTACTATGTATGGTGAAGATAGCAAGGGTCTTTTTCTTACAATTCTTTTTGGATTAACTCCTCCAAGTTGACAAAAAAAGAAAAAAGAAAAAGAAAAAAAAAGCCTTCCTTTCACCTATCACAAATTTGTTATGTTGCATTATTTGATAGTTAAATGCTCTGGGTGTCAAAGGGACAAGTTGAAAAATTGTCACACAGACTGTCCTTTATTCAAGATACCATCACAGCCCCATCAATCCTACTAAAAAGGTGTATTTCTGATACAAAATTACTTGTTACAGTTAATGATAAGTTATCAAAATCTGTAATATATTTTTTGGTGATTTAATCAGTTTACTACCAATAATAACAACTCAATCAAAAGGAATCTTTACCACTCAGAGCTTTACGGCTATAAGAAATTATTTAAAATTCAATTTTAATTTATATTCATATTTTTGATGCACAGAGTATGAGAGGGTGATCAATAAAAGACTTTCAAGCATGAAAAATGTTATATTATGATAACATTCTGAGGAAGTAATATAATAAAAGTACAATTGCGAGCAAAAAAGAAAGAAGTGTTCATGAATTTTTAAAATCAATGGTTCTGGGCACCGTATCACCATGGCATTTAGAGTCCCTTGGAAACTTTTAAAACAGTGATCTAGCAGTTACATTTTTAAATGCTAATATTTACAATATGTGGGGAATTACATCCTTTTCAGTCACTTATACTTATTATTAAAAATGTATAAGATGGCACATAGCTAAAAATAATTTCCCAGTATACATAAGCAATGCAAGCTGGTCAGCAGACCCGTGACGCAGAGGTTAAGAGCATGGACTTTCAAATCAGAGAGAACTGGCTTTGAAGCCAGTCTCGGCCGCTTGGTTTTTAATGAAGCATATTCAACTAAACCTTCTCTGAGCCTCAGTTTTCTTATCTTGGAGCTGGAAAAAAAGAAAGGAGACAAAACCTGATCGAATTTAAGAACGTCATATATTTAAAGTGCTTAGCACTGTGCCTGGCATTAGGCAGCTACCATCATTATTACCATTATAACTGCATGTGAGGAAGACAGAGAAAGAGAGCCCTCAGGGCAAAAAGAAATGAGGAAGATTCAAAAGGTAAATGTAGGATTTAAGTCAACATTTCTCCAAAGAAAAAATGATCCACAAATGGCCAGCCAGCACATGAAAAGATGCTTAACATCACTAGCCACTAGGGAAATGAAAATCAATACCACGATGAGATATCATTCGCATCCACTAGAATGACTAGAATTAAAAACAAATTAAAATGAAAGAAAAGATAAGTGTTAGAGAAAATATGGAGAAGTTGGAAATCCCTCATACACTGTTGTTGCAAATATAACATGGAGACGCCATTGTGGAAAACAATTTGGCAGTCTCTCAAAAAGTTAAACATAGAGTAACCAGGGCGCCTGGGTGGCTCAGTCAGTTAAGTGTCCAACTCTTGATTTTGGCTCAGGTCACGATACCGCAGACTGTGAGTTGGAGCCCTGCATCAGGCTCTGTGCTGAGCCTGCTTGAGATTCTCTCTCTCTCTTCACCTCTGACCCTCCCCCACTTGTGCACCCACACCTCTCTCTCAAAATAAATAAATAAACTTTAAAAAATCCACAGAATTACCATATGATCTAACAATACCACCCTTAGATATACATCCAAATGAATTAAAAACAGGTACTCAGACAAATTCCTGTACACAAACGGTCAAAAAAGCACTACTCACAGCAGCTAAAGGTAGCAACAACCGTAATATCCATCAACAGACAAAATGGATAAACAAACTGTGGTATAACCAAATAATGGGATATTATTCAGCCATAAGAAGGAATTAAGTACTGATATATGCTACACCATGGAAAAAGGTGGAGAACATTATGCTAAGTGAAAGAAATCAGACACAGAAGGTCACATATTATATGACTTCCTTAATATGAAATATCCAGAATAAATAAGTCCAGACAGACGGAACACGGAATAATGGGTTCCAGGGTTTTGAGGGACAATCAATAGCATATGACTGCTTAATGGCTACAGGGTCTCCCTTGAGAGTGATGAAAATGTTTTGGAACTAGATAGAAGAAATGGTCGCACAACACTGTGAGCATATTGAACACCATGCAGATTTGAAACACTGTCTCTTCTACGTTGTATGTTTTATGGCAACAACTCTTCAATTATGATAATGAAGAAGATCACTTGTCTCCAGTGTTTCCATCCGGAGTCCAGGTTATACAGCAGCAAAGCCAAACCTCTCCCAGTCTTAAAAACACCCGGTATGAGCAGCATCCTTGAGGCTTTGGTGGCCAAAGCACAGCTGCCATCTCCAGCCTTGAAGCCACCCTGCAGAGAGGATGAAAGATGATGGTACTTCCGCGATCAAAGGTTTAACCTTCCCTCCATATTGTAAACAGTCATGCACCTGTACCAAACCCATCTTGAGGACTGTAAAGGGGCCAGTCTACCTTTTAAGAGGCAGATGGCATTCTTCCCTCCAAAACCACCTCTTGGGTCACAGGAAGAGCTGACAGAAAGGGAAGAGGCCAAGGGGGAGGGGGTTGAGGAGCACAGGACTTTTTCCAGAAGACATGGCTTAGAAGTATAATAAAAGGAGACAGGGAACAAGGATACAAATAACTGGGTGCTTTAGTTACCGGATGCAGCTTGCTGTGGAAGCTGACCCCTCTGTGGAGATTCCTGCACGTACCCTCCGGCTTCTCCACCGGCTATCTAGGTAACTTGAGGCAGGTTGCTTAATCTAGGGAAGGTTCAGTTTCCTCACATGTATAAAATAAGGATGATGAGAAAATCTGCTCCCAAAGCATTTTATATGAGGATAAAATGAGATAATGCAATTTTCCTACAAGTTTGCCTGATGCCAACAATCACCTGTGGTGTTTTATAAATAACACATTCCTGGGCCCTCAAAACAGACATGAATCATAGGGCTCAGGGGAATGGCCTGCGAACTGTATTTTGAATGCCCTCCTCAGATGAACTTCCTCAGAATTTCTTATAATCTAGCTAGAATGGGAAATAGCACACCTCCTAGGTTATGAGCATTCAACACTGTTAGCTATCATGAGTATTTGAGATGATTATTTTGGTGGTTAAGGCTACCTTTTATATTAGGCTTCCAGGAAGTCAAAATCATTAATCAAAAATGACAACATTTCCATATTATACCAAACAATCAACTTGACCATTTTTCCCCATCAATAGACTAAAATTAAGAGCAAAAATTAATAACAACGCAAGCTTCTGAAAAAGCTTAATAACAATGTAAGCTTCTGAAAAAGATGACTGCACTGTCAGCAATTAAAATAGCCATTTGAGGGCTGTTTCCCATTTGGCAATAGGGGATGAGGTAGAAATTGTAACAGATGAAAAATCTCTACCAGCTTCCTAATTAGATTTCTCATGAGTCAATGATTATTTAAGTACCTTCGAAAAATAGTAATCCATTGATCTGAGTGTATGCTTATGGCTTACCTGATTGAAAGAGAGCCAAATGTTCCAATTAGATCCAGTTCATCTTACTACAATGGCCTTTCAACTTTTGATTATGGTACAGAGTAACAAATACATTTTACACTGATGTTAAGATGGATATCTGAAATAATACTTAACCTGATGTGCCCTTATGATATGTCATGTATTTGGATAATTATTCTATTTTCCTTTTTTTTTTCCTTCTTTAATGCTGGCTAGTTGCAATTCACTAATTTCTTTGACAACTACTAGTTTATCCCAAACCACTAATGGCTAGCAACCTAACATTTGAGAGGTATTGACCTATAACATACACACCAGAATTTAGTGTTCTCATGGTCCCCCAAATTGTGAATGAAAAAATAACTTGCTTGGATCAAAAATAAGCCAGAGATTGATAACCTTGGTTTGCAGGTAACCAAAGGGAAGAGATGAACTGATAATTTAGACCCTAGCAAAACTTTATGTTCTCATCTGGATCTTTCCTATTCCAAGCAGGTGGATACAACCTGGAACTCTATGTAGGAAGCTAAGTTATGACTCCTTGCAGCTTTGAAGTTTATTATTAATTACATATAAAAACAACTGAAAAGGTTCTTCCTTGCATGTAGGTATTCTTGAGTGTGAATTTATTTATTCATCTATTTATTCTTTTATTTATTTATTTATTTATTTATTTATTTATTTATTTATTTTTTAGTGAGCTCTACACCCAATGTGGGCCTTGAACTCACAACTCCAAGATCAGGAGTTACATGCTCTACTGACTGAGCCAGGCAGGCACCCCTGGACTGTGAATTTAAATATCAAAGCGAGTTTATGAAAATATGATCTGAGCAACATGTTCTTTGAAAGGAAATGGCAAAGGTGTGGAAAAGGTTGTGACTTTATTATCGCATTGATAAAAAGTTGGCTCCTTTGTTTTATTATTTTATTTATTTTACTTTTTTCCCTTTCCTTTCATAAGCTGTTTGTCCTAGGATTTGGCACAAAAAAATTTCCAACATGGTATGATAAGTGACAATGCTATATTTTGCTGTAGTAGAGGGTTTTTATTGTTGCTAACGCAATAATACTAACAGAGAACACAGGGAGGAGGTTAGGTGGGTGGACTTTCAAATTAGTCATACCAGGGTTTGCATTCCACCTCTCCACTTACTGGTTACAGAAACATAGGCAGTTTTTAAAACCTCTTTAATCCTCAGTTTCCTCATCTGCAAACTGGGGATAATGCACAACGCAGAGGGGTTTACAAATTCCTTGAGATAATGTACTACTACAGCACTCATCACAGTAGCACTCCCGAATAAATTATATGCCACATGAAAACTGTTGGATAAAAGTATGTGACAAATCAGTTTTTCCGCATTCTGTACTTGATAATGAAAAGATTTGGAGAGAAGTAAATTAGCCAACATCTACTCTCTGACCAAGTGGGCTTCATTGACTCAGGCACTTGTATTACCTCCCATTGGGTCACCTGGATTTTATAGCCAGAGTTTTTCCATTGTTAAATCTGAAGGCAGCTGGCTGTGAGTTAGTTTAATCAGTGTAGTTGCTATAGGCAAAAGTACTCACTGTGCATATGTATTCTGTAAAGAAGAGGAATACCAATGAAGAAGTCACTGATCAGTGGCAAGTCATATAGTATGAATATTCGCCAAACCAATTTGATTATTGGGTCAAGGCTTTAATGGGTATAAATACTAATTTTCATAGAGCAGAGAGTAGATCTCAGTTGTTAATTAAAGTATCTCTGATGCATAGTATAAATATTTAAAAAAATTTTTTTTTTCAACGTTTATTTATTTTTGGGACAGAGAGAGACAGAGCATGAACGGGGGAGGGGCAGAGAGAGAGGGAGACACAGAATCCGAAACAGGCTCCAGGCTCTGAGCCATCAGCCCAGAGCCTGACGCGGGGCTCAAACTCATGGACCGTGAGATCGTGACCTGGCTGAAGTCAGACGCTTAACCGACTGCGCCACCCAGGCGCCCCTGCATAGTATAAATATTAAGAAAATATTGGGGAATTGTTCATTTATTCTTTCATGGTATGAAAACATTATGTAATGATTCCCCCTTTCATTCATTCAAAGTAAGCCAACTTCTAGTGCTCACTTTGGAAGCTCATATACAAAGTAAGCCAACTTCTGAATTCCAAATTTAAAATACAGAATACTTATAACAGTTGGTGTTAGCGCTAGAATTATTACCCACTCTAGAGGTAAACTGTAATGTCACAATGAAACAATTTGCCATACCTGCTTATTTAGATCCTACATTGGGTTTAGATACAAGGCAGATATCTACTTTGGAAGTAAAAGTCGGGGTGCGGGGACCCTACAAACATTGAAGGAGATTTGTCAATATGGGCCAATCATTAAATTTGAAATAAAATTAGAAATAAACTTTTTTTCCGGGTGGCTTCCACCTAGTGGCTCAGTTGGTTAAGGTCAAGATCTCACAGTTTGTGAATTCGAGCCCTGAGTAGGGCTCTGTGCTGACAGCTCAGAGCCTGAAGCCTGCTTCAGATTCCATGTCTCCATTTCTCTCTGCCCCTCCCCTGCTCGCTCTCTCTCTCTTTCTCTCTCTCTCTCTCTCACTGTCTCTCTCTCTGTGTCTCTCAAAAATAAATAAATATTTAAAAAAATTTAAAGAAATTAACTTTTCTTTCTTAAATTACGAAATATATGGAGAATAAGATAATAAACACACTTCACACCCACATAACAAAACCTAAAGTTTAGCCATATTTTCTTCAGCCATTTTCAAAAATACCAGTTTCATTTGAATTTTTCTATGGGTCTCTCTTCCATCCTATACTCCTTTCTCTTTCAAGAGGTGAGAGAAAAAGAGAAGAAACAGCTCAATTTTGTGTTTATAATTACATGAACATTTTAATACATTTCCTTCAAGAATATGTAAACTCTAAATGGAATAAAGACCTAATGTGAGACCTGAAACCATAAAACTCCTAAAAGAAAATACAGACAGTAATCCTTTGGACATCAGCCTTAGCAGCATATTTATAAATATGTCTCCTCATGCAAGGGAAACAAAAGCAAAAACAAACTATTGGGACTACACCAAAATAAAAGTTTTTGCACAAAGTAACCATTAACAAAACATAAAAGGCAACCTACTAAATGGGAGAAGATATTTACAAATGGCATACCTGATATGGGGTTAATATTCAAAATATATAAAGAACTTAATACAACTTAACACACAAAAAAACAAACAATCCAATTAAAAAAAATGGGCAGAAGACCTGAACAGATATTTGTTCCAAAGAAGACATACAGATGGCCAACAGACACATGAAAAGGTGCTCAGCATCACTAATAATTACCAAGAAAACGCAAATCAAAACTACAATGAGATATTACCTCACACCAGTCAGAAAGGTTAGTATCAAAAAGATAGGAATTAACAAGTGTTGGCGAGGATGTGGAGAAAAGGGAACTCTCATGCACTGTTGCTAGAAATGTAAATTGGTGCAACCACTGTGAAAAACAGCATGGAGGCTTCTCAAAACATTAAAAACAGAAATGCCATATGATCCAGTAATTCCACTACTGGGTATTTACCCAAAGAAAACAAAAACACTGGGGTGCCTGGGTAGCTCAGTGGGTTAAGCATCCGACTTCGGCTCAGGTCATGATCTCATGGTCCGTGAGTTCAAGTCCTGCATTGGGCTCTGTGCTAACAGCTCAGAGCCTGGAGCCTGCTTCAGATTCTGTGTCTCCTTCTCTCTCTCTGCCCCTTCCTCTTCATGCCCTCCCTTTCTCTCTCTCTCTCTATCAAAATAAACATTTTAGAAAAGCAACACCAAAAAACCCAAAACACTAATTCAAAAAGATATATGCACCCCAATGCTTATTGTAGCATTATTTACAACACCCAAGATATGGAGGCAACCAAAGTGTCCACTGATAGATGAATGGATAAAGAAGTGGTACACACACACACACACACACACACACACACACACACAAACACACACCAGAATATCACCAGCCTGAAAACAGAATGAGATCTTGTCATTCATGACAACATGGATAAACCTAGAGGGTATTACTGTAAGTGAAATAAGTCAGATAAAGAAAGGCAAATACCACATGATTTCACTTCTATGTGGAATCCAAAAAACAAAACAAATGAGCAAACAAACAAAAAGCAGAAACAGACCCATAAAAACAGACAACAAATTGGTGGTGGACAAAGTATAAGGTGGATGAGGGGATGGATGATGAAACAGATGAAGGGGATTAAGAGGTACAAACTCCAATTATAAATAAATCATGGAATTGAAAAGCACAGCATAGAAAATAGAGTTAATAATATTGTAATAACATTGTATGGTGACAGATGGTGACTACACTTATCATGGTGAACTTTGAGTAATGTATATAACTGTCGAATCAATATACTGCACATCTGAAACTAATATAACATTGTACGTCAATTATACTTCATAAATAATTTTTTTAATTCAAAAAAAATGCATACATGAGTAGTCCCTAGTACTGCATTTTTAAAAACTTTACTAATTGTACCCCTCAACATGCATCATTCTAGAATATATTTTTACATTTGCTAAACATATTCAGCATTTTAGCCATGTTCATATAGATAACTTTAATTTACTTATTTAACCTCTATATATTATTTCGCATAAGAATTACCACAATGAACAAATACTACTAAGGTACTTGGGTTATTTCCAAAGTTTTACTTATGAAAATATTTTTATTTATTAAAATAAATGTTATGATAAACAGTCAATAACAGAGATACTGAAGCACAGAGTCTGAGAATATGTAAATTTCACATTGACTGGATATTGCCAAATTACTTTCCAAAATGGTTTGGGAGTTCTTATTTATCCACATCTTGCACAACATTTGGTATTGTTAGATTTTATATTATTGCCTACCTGCTGGATATGAAATTATATTTCACTGTTGTTTAAATTTGTATTTTTGTAAGGCATTTAGATTTCTTGGAGAATTGATAGGTTTCTTTTGTTATATGTTATTTATATATTTCAGATATTATAGATATATATTAGATAAAATATATATTTTTAGATAGATAGATTATATCTATGTATATCTATATTCATATCCA
The DNA here is from genome assembly GCF_018350155.1 of Leopardus geoffroyi. Taxonomy (NCBI): domain Eukaryota; kingdom Metazoa; phylum Chordata; class Mammalia; order Carnivora; family Felidae; genus Leopardus; species Leopardus geoffroyi. The sequence continues at coordinate 133,602,490 of NC_059331.1, read as the reverse complement.
TCCTTCCATCTATCTAAAATCTGTAGTGGGGCACCTGAGTGGCTCATTAAGTTGAGTGTCTGACCTTTGATTTTGGCTAAGGTCATGATCCTGGGGGCATGGGATGGAGCCCCACATCAGACTCTGCACTGAGCATGGAGTCTGCTTGAGATTCTCTCTCTTCCTCAGCCCCTCTCCATATGCCCCTCTCCCCAGCATACACTCTCTCTCTCTCTTTTTCTCTAAAATAAAAAAAAGAAAAATCATTAAAAAATAAAAAAATAAATAAATGAGATCTGTGGTTGTACTAATTACAACCAAAATTACAGGGGGAAGCATCAAGACTACAAAATCCAAGACGTTCTCGAGTATCCACATTCAGAGCAATCTGTTTTATATACAAGTGCATCATGTTTTTACTCCACAAACTCACCCCAGAATCCCTCAAGGTAGACCTAGTGATACATGAGAAAATATGCCTCCACAATTGCCTACCATTTACTTAATTTACCTGACTTTTTCATATAATGTGACCACATGAAAAAAGGAGTCATTTAACCAAAGCAATAGTTAAACCAATAATTCTCAAGGAAACCTGCTCAACGCTGTCAGTCTTTAAAGGCATTTTAGTTCATCTCACTCTTACAGGGAAGAAAATAATGTGACTATCTTCCTTAACTTGCCTGTTTCATTTCCATGACTTGGTAACCTGTACATGTTGTTGTGAAATCAAAGGCTTAATGGTATTTAATTCTACTAAGCTTGACACATGTTCCTCCTGTAATGTGGTCCATTTTTCTTCTAATCAACAGAATCCTATAATTCTATTCAAATTCTTGTAGAAAAAAACACCTTGCAACAAATGTTTCCTGTTATTTCTGTAAGCATATATTCCTAGGAAAACTGGTTTGAATTTTTTTCTCTTTTTTTAAAAATTATTTTCATACAAGAAATTTTTGAAAAGCCAAAGGAAATATAAACAGGAACAGACATGAATAGTACATTTATAACAAGTACACTATTTTGGATATATTTTATTTTTGTCCCACCCAAGATGTCAACATATTAACTTTATTTTCTATTATCTCTATCGTTCAGTAAGGTCAAAATCTATCTTTTTAAAAAAATCATTTTTCTTTTTAAAAGAAAGTCTGGTTCCCTGTTAAAACTTATAAACATCCGTTCAGGTTCCTGAGTTTTCTGAACAGGTCATTGTCCCCATATGTGTCTCCCAACTTACTGGATATCAGTCGTCTTCTTCATAAAATGGATATAAACATCCCTGTGAAACTAACGAAACCACATTATTTTTACAGTGTATAAGAATTGCTAAGCTTTTGCCTCTTTTTTTTTTTTTGATTAATTTCATGCCTGACTCAGTCAGAGATTAGGCCTTGACACAGGTTATAATTAAATATTGAAATCATGAAGTGCAAGAATGTTTAATTTTTAAAATATGAGTTTTAATTTACCTCATACAGAGAATAGCTCTGGTCACCTGCGGAGATGCATTACACACTACATTGCCTAATGTAGGATGCCTGAATAAGGCTGAGCATACAGTTAAAGTAAACTAATGCAATTTACTGAACAGCAGTCAAATATTTATCCAGTTGATGAAGCAGACTTTATGTGAAACTCAGACAATAATTAAAGAGAAGCCTTGCTTAAAACATGCTTACTCCAGTTTTCACAAATACGTTATATCCTCTTTGCATCTTCCATTTTTCTGAATATTTCCGTGTATCTAAAACACCCCATGACAATCATTCTATAGCATCATATTTGACCTATTTCCTGATATTTTACTGTATTTTAAAGCTAGGAAGGTAGGTCAATTGCAATAGCAGCCCCAATTCTTCTCCTTCCTATAGCATATCTTTGGCAATATGACTCTGCACTTCCTTCCATTGAAGGTGGAGTCTATTTTCCCCACCATTTGAATCTGCCTGGCTTGTGACTTAATTTGGCCAAAAGAACATGGTAGCTGTATTATGCCAGTTCAGAACCTCTGCCCCAAGAGACTATATGCCTCTACTTGTTCTCCGAGAACTGCCTTGGGTACAAGAAAAGGCCTAGACTGCCTCGTGGATGATGAGAAACAACATAGAGGCCATCATATATTGGTCATCTCCCAGCCACCCTGCTGTCTTACCACAACGAGTACGGTTAAGTTGGGCCAAACTCAAGCTAGGTTGGCAGAACCACCTAGATTACTTGCAGACTCATGAAAAGGAATGAATGGTTGCTGTTTTAAGCCCCTGTATTTATGATAGCTAATTAAATAGCTAATTGAAGCAGGATTTAGAGGTCTAATTCAAACTCTCCATCTTACAGATGAGACAACTGAGGCCCAGAGAGTTTAAATGCCTTATTTATATCTACACATTGTCAGTGGCAGAACCAGGTTTAGAGACTCCGTTCCCTAGCTCCTCAGCCAAAGCTTCTTCTATTATGCAATACTGCAATTCTTTTTATTTTATTTTTTTGGCAAGAGAGATCAATGAATGCTTGCCAAAAGAACTGGAGTTTCAGCATAATAGCATTTGTTAAAAATAATTTTAAGGGCCTTATATATATCTATTACAGTCATATTTTAGATATTATCTGACAGTATTCTCAGATCCCTTTTTCTAAGTTATGTGAAGAGAATTACCAATGACAGAATGAAGATTGTTTTCAAGTGGAGTAATCCTATAATTTTCAGTCATTGTGATATTACCATTAATCCTTACTTTTGGAATATTTCAATGCTAAAGTTAACAGACATCTTCTCAGAGCTTTGTTTAGCAGAACTCAAATTTTCTGTGAATTTCATTGCATCCAAAACTATCATCTGGAAAATTACTAATAGTACATCAGAGTCATCCTATATTAAATATTCCATATAATGAACATTTAAGAAACCCTCAAATACTTACATTGTATAAATGTACTAAGGCTAAGTCCATCATGCCATGGGATGGCATGTTATGAAATCTTGTTCAAATTTGTCCTATAAAATTTTTGATAAATTGTAATAAAAACTTCTCTACATTTATAGTCATTATACCTGCAATGTCTTATGTCCTGTAGCATTTGTTCCCGACATTTAGCACATCCAAATCACCTGGAAAACTTGTTAAATCATAAATGGTGGGCTTCATCCCCAGAGTTTCTGATTCGATAGGCCTGAGCTGAGGACTCAGGCTCTGCATTTCTAACAAGGTCCTAGATGATGCTAAAGCTGCAGGTGGGGGGGACCACAGTTTGAGAACCACTGCTCCATAGTTTTCAATAGTTGCTGAGATAATTGTGAATAGTTCATCTTAGAATACATCTTACTACAATATTTCAGTGAAAGCTAAAGGAAGTATGTAAACTATATTCACAATTTGCATTAGTAACTGAATCACACAGTACAAAATCCTGTCAATCCAATCAATGAGACAGTCACTTCACTTAAGAGTTTGAACAGCCTTGGGGTGCCTGTGTGGCTCAGTCGGTTAAACATCTGACTCTTGATTTCAGTTCAGGTCAGGATGTCAGGGTTCCTGAGATAGAGCACCGCATCAGGTTATGTACTGAGAGTGGGGAGCCTGCTAGGGATTTTCTCTCTCCCTCTGTTCCTCCCCTCCTTGCATGCTTTCTCTCTCTCTCAAAATAAATAAATATACATTTAAAAAAAAGTTTGAACAGCCTTGACTTTGGGTTGAGACATGTCCAGAGTCTGTCCACAGATCAAGAAGGGAGGTTGTCAAAAAAAAAAAAAAAAAATTGCATACTGCCACAAGACCCATAATATTTGGAATGTAGGCACATTAGCTCAAATGATCATCCTCCAAAGGGAAATAATTTGCCTGAGTTTTTATAAGGTAAAGAAATGCCTACTTCTAATTCACAGTCTTTTTTTTTTTTAATGAGAGTATTCACATAACACTTTCCATGACAGCTTCTGCTTTCTATCACTCAACTCTTTGTGAAAATAGTCCATTTTTGGCTTAGTAACTGTATGTTTGGGTTTAGTCCAAAAGTGAACTTCTTGAAAGGTTTACAAAAAAAAAAAAAAAATCAGTTGTTTTTAATTCCTGGCTGCTTCAAATAAAGAAAACAAACTATGAAAATAGCAGTGGGATTTTAATTGCATTTTTTGTATTTAAATATCAGATAACTTCCTAATGGCCCTTTACATATCGGTGTCCTCTACAGAAATCCCATACCTGCTTAAATTTGAAAACACAAGTGAGATTAGAAAAAGACGGGTGTCTGCAAATGTCCTCAGAGAAAACACACACAAAAGCACATGTGTGTCCCAAACTCCTGAGTGTGCACATTTAAGAGGCGCCAGCCGACTCCATCTTTCTTCTTCTGGTAAACATGCCTCACTGGGTATTCAGAGCTAGCTTGCTTCATGAAGGGCCTGTGCAGTATTGTTTATAATTTTTATCGGTGTGGTTTTCTCCCACCACCTACTTAAAAGCTCATTTTTCCCAGTTTCTGTACTTTTTTGAATCTCCTTCTCTTATATGAAAAAAAATGCAAACTGAGCTAACCTGAGGCATTGGGCAGAGAAGACTTTCATAACCTTTCTATTTTTAACATTGAACATTGTCTTAGTGTATACTTCCCTCATTCTTTAAGCTGATGCTACATGAAGGGTGAAAGTTCCCGGGTACCTAGCAACACACAGGGGTTCTCCTGAAGTGAGAGATTCCAGATGAGGAAAGACTACTCAGGGAGGGTTAGCCTGATTCTAAACATTGCTTTCCTGTTCCCAAATTAAATGGGTTCTTTAGCAGTTGATTCTATTCACATCTTTTTCTGATGTTGAGGGACATCTTTTTTTTTTTTTTAATATACATAACTTATAGACAGTGTGTCTCTACTTGTGTCATTATTAGATATGATTAAATGTCTTCTGTTGAGATATTTTCATTTTCCATAGACATGGAATTTCTAGCTGCAAATGTTTTTGATATTTTCATGAATATTTCCCAATTAACTCCAACTTACAGTTATCCTTTGAACTCATGTGGCTTCTATTTTTGCTGTTATTTTTTCTTATTTATTTTATATGATCTTGTGATGTTGCCAGTTAACATTTTATGGAAATGGGTTCTATCTACCTAATTAAATTTTAAGTGCCCTGAGGACAGAGACACATCACTGTGCCTCCTACGTGGAGGACACTCCACAAAAATGTGCTGATGAAGGACGGGTCACGGATGGTTAAGTCAATCCTTTCATTTGAGGGTTGGGGTAGCTGGAATGGGGGAGAATGAACTCAAAACACCTAAGGAATGGTTTCCCAACCTAGCTCAGGATTTTTTGGCCAAAAGCAACCCCAGGATAGGAGGCTGGTTCTTACTGGGAAGAGCAACCTAGCCATGACCTACAATGATTATTTCCGCCTGAAGAAATGACATGTTGAAAGAAATGGAGAAAAAACTACCATGTAACAGGTAAAGTCACAGCCTAGCCAACTGGTTCAGTCCCCTTTAGTGAGTTCTACTGTTCTGTATGGTAGGAAAAATTGTGTATGCTCGAAGGAAAGCCTTACTCTGAGACCAGGAATGCATAAACACATGCTGAATTTGTGCGAGGAGGAAGCTGTAAACAGGCTAAGGAACTTCATTTACGCCAAGTCATCACCCCCCACCCTCAAGGGACTTGAGTGCACAAGGCACTCGTTATACTTTATGTCAGGAACAGTACCTGTCCTTGTCTGCTCAGATGACCAAACGGCTCCTCAAATTTCTCTTTCTTATTAGCTATATATTGAAAGGATTTTCCCCTTTTAAAATCAAACTGCTTATGGTTGTAGGCAGAAGCTGCAGGCAAATGGACTAGTCATTTCTCCACGAAAGGTCAAGCTCTCCTATGCTGAGAACTTCTTCAAGGAGCAAATTAAAGCATTGCTACAATGTGCATTAATAAGTACACATAAGAGAATCTTTCAAAAATTTGTCCTGATTTTCAAGTTTACTCCTCCCCACTTGCCCACCGGCCACACACACCTATTTGTACAGGACGGTGGCTTAGTGCTTACACCAGCACATATGTGTGTTGTGGGATCATGTAGGTATTATACCTGGAACTGGTTAATGCAGGTCCAAGATTTGGTTCTATCACTTACCACTCAGAAAGAAATGTGTTTGTGTTTGTGTGCATATGTATGTTTACTCCATATTTTGTATCTATGTGTCCCACTTAATAATTTGTTTTTCTATGTGTACTTTCAGAATTATCATATGCTCCACTGTTATATGAAATACACAAGTTCATACCTATGAAAACAGTATATATTGAAATAGAAATCTACACTGAAGCATGCCAACTGTTTAACTATGCATACAAATGCCACAAAACAATTTAGAGCCCTAAATGAAGAATGTTATATACAAGTGAAACAACCACAGGAACAGAGGTCAACAGAAAATAATTACACTCAGGAGAATTTGGACAGGACATCAACAAGAGCACAGACCATGAAATCTCCAGTGACCCAAACAGTTGCAAAATTGCAACCAAGAGCTGTAACTTTCATCCACTGAGAAATGCTTTTGTCAAGCTTGATAATTTTCTAATCCTCACATTCTGGCACGACTTAACCCAGGTGCTGGAACGAGCAAAGCTGACCGACTCACCTACTAGTTAGACAAAGGAAATGTGGAAGCATCAACTATTCTTTCCATATACGGGAGTATAATTTCAAATTTCAAATTTCAAAATTTGTGCAGCAAGTGTGGAGAAAGAAGAGCAGACATGGGGTCAAATATCTCAGTCCGGGCTGCCAAGCTACACAACTCCAGGGAACGCCATTTCTATCACCACAGACCTATATCCTCTTTTCCCATCAAGTTGGCCATAAAGAGCAATAAACCTATACAAAAAAACTTGACTTTGGTTCTAGGTCTATACCCGCCACTTACCAGTCACATGAACTGGTCAAATCATCACACTTCCCCAAGTATCTGTACCAAACTTTCTTAGGTTATTCCATGTGCTATGGATCCCTTTGACAATCTTTTGGAAGTCATAGATGCTTTCTCAGAATAAGGCTTTTAGTTGCATAAAATGATACAGAGGATTTTGAAGAATCAATTAACTTTTTTCTGACGTAGTAATAAACATGCTTCTTTTTTTTTTTTAGATTTTTTTTTTTTCAACGTTTATTTATTTTTGGGACAGAGAGAGACAGAGCGTGAACGGGGGAGGGGCAGAGAGAGAGGAAGACACAGAATCGGAAACAGGCTCCAGGCTCTGAGCCATCAGCCCAGAGCCTGACGCGGGGCTCGAACTCACGGACCGCGAGATCGTGACCTGGCTGAAGTCGGACGCTTAACCGACTGCGCCACCCAGGCGCCCCATAAACATGCTTCTTTATTAGCATACTAAAGATCAGTATCAAGAGACAGGTCTTGATAAATATCAAATAATTTGGAAGTACTGATGAATGTAAATAATATTTTGAGATATCTGCAACAGCTGTAATGTGATATGAAAATATCTGTCCTCTCTACTAATGACAAAATGACAGGTACCTATTGCTGTCTTTGGCTTACATCTACTAAAAAAGTAAATGCAGAATTTTGGTTAAGGGTTAGTAAAAATGAGATGTAATTCTTTTCTGCATTCAAGTTCAAAGACTCCCTGAATTTTACCCATTGACTCCAGGTTAAGAATGATTGTTTCTTACACTTTAATGCAAAATAGGGAAACAACACTTGCCCTCCAGAACCCACTGAGCTTTGCCAGGATCAAATTAAATAAAATTAATTCAACAACTATTAAATAGGTGAAATCTATATGCCAGGTACTGTCTTAGCATATGGGATTCATCAGTGAGCAAAAGAGACACTGTCTAGTGGAACAAAAGTTTTATTTGTGTACAATAGACTTTAAATATATGTTTAACAGACTATAAATATTAAATATATGTAATGTCAGGGGATGGTACAGAAAAATGATAAGGGAAATAAACCAGAGCAAAGGTATACAGGAGAGATGGAGGGGAAGCCACTGTGCTAAGGTGCCATGTAGCAGAGACCCAAAGGAAGTGATCAATAGGGAGCTATGGACTGGGAAAAGGTGTCTACAAATAAAGTTTTCAGTATAACCTTAAATCTGGTCACAATCAAGTAGCAGGCACTAATTTGTAATAAGCCAGCATTACTAAGCAGGAAAATAATATGTAGACTTCCTGTTAGAATTATGAATTTTTATCAGGATTAGTATATACATTGTTTTATAGCCTTACTTCAAAAATTTGTTTTTTTTTCAGTTTTACTAAATATACAATTTTTTTAGCACATCTTATTCACAACAGGCACTATATTTTTGCAAATGAATTAATTTATTCTTAAGAGCTATAGAGGATAGGACATATCATTACCCTATTTCACAGATAAGAAAACATGCTCAGAGAGATCAAATTCATTGCCCAAATTTACCATCAAGTAAATATAAGTAAATTGCAGGACCAGGATTTGAAAGCAGCAAATAGCATATATAAATCTATCTGCCTACCTGCCACATCACACTGCTCCTTAAAAATGTTACTGTTGTTTGACAGGAAAGCAATCCATTTCAAATACCATATTTAATTTTTTTTAACATTTATTTATTTTTGAGAGACAGAGAGAGGCAGAGCATGGGCAGGGGAGGGGGAGAGAGAAAGAGAGAGAGAGAGAGATACAGAATCTGAAGCAGGCTCCAGGCTCTGAGCTGTTTGTTAGCACAGAGCCCGATGTGGGGCTTGAACTTATGAACTGCAAGACCATGACCTGAGCTGAAGTCGGATGCTCAATTGACTGAGTCACCCAGTCGCCCCTCAAACACCATATTTTAAAAGTTGCTAGGAGCACTTAGGTGGCTCAGTCAGTTGAGCGTATGACTCTTGATTTTGGCTCAGGTCATGATCCCAGGGTCATGGGATCGTGCCCTGTGTTGTGCTCCACACTGAGCGTGGAGCTTGTTTAAGATTCTCTCTCTCTGTCTGCCTCTGTCCCTCGCTTGTGCTCTCTCTCTAAAAACAAACAAAGAAACACATAAGTTGCTAAAATATTTTAGAAAATTGCATTAACTGAGAAAAGTTTGCACTGCACTCATCAGGGAAAATGTTCAAAGAACAAAACGCTGAGCCATGAAGGAGTCAGAAAAAGGAAAAAAAAAAATTCCTGACGAGGGAAAAGAGCCGTTTGTGAATCCCATTGAAAAATTAGAGTCTCCATAATTTTTCTCTTTTTAATATCTATTATGATTACCAAAAATTTAAATGAAAAACAATTTACAAAGCTAATCAGAGGTACAAAAAAGGCACTCTTAACATTTTTTCTACAATTTAAGGAAAGCAATCCTGGATGCTTCACTGTAGGAGAAGCTTTAAGTGCAGTGTATTGAACCGTAGGTTAATCTCTGAAAAGGCCAGAGGCTTCATAAAGTAGATAAGAGTAAGTAAATGGGAAGAACACAGTGATATCTTTTAAATCAAAGCTGGCAAATTTTGGAGAGAGAGAGAGACTAAAAATAAAAATAAAAAAAATTAGAATCAACTTCTATCTTAAATTATTTTTCTTTCTGAATGTTTTCTTGCTCCTAAATTACTCTTCTCCTCAGGAGCGCACTATAATAGCTCCAGTGAAAGACGACAGGAGCCTGAAGAAAAACAGTAACAGTGAAGATGGCTGGAAGAAAATAAAGAATTTATGTGATATCCAATAATGGGAGAGGGGCAGATGGGGCAAAGGTGGACGGCCAAGGGAAAAGTCCAGATTAGTTTTGGTTCTTGTCATGGATGCCAATTGGATGGTATGTTATAAATAAGATAATGAGTATAAGAGAGAACCAGAAGGAAGGCAGTGAGCACAAATGTGGCAGTGTTGATTATTAACTTGTATTTTTCAGTGTTGAAATACCGGGAGATCCAGATAGCAATGACTACAGGCAGTTGCATATAAAGCTCTGGAACTCAAGAGAGAAGTATGGAACTTAGGAAGAAAATGGGGCTAGAAATAGAGCTTCAGGAATCATCAGCATCTGGACAAAGACAGAAAATTTCACCAAACACCGAAGGTATGCCCAGAGCATGGAGGAGGCAAAGGTGACTTTGGTGGAGAAGTTAGAGAGACCTAGGGAGCCAGGAGAGCACAGTATCAGCTGCACAGAGGTCAAATAAGGATTAGGGATGGGGGGTATAAGATGGAGGGGTCAGTACATTGGTGCCTTTGCATTGGAGCTTTTGACAGAACAGTTACATTGATATGGTGGTAGACAGTCTGAAGAACACAGGGTAAGAAGTTAATAGGAAGCTAAAATCAGAATATAACTAATTCTATTCATGTACTTGCTGGTTAAGTGAGAGTGAAAGAGAGAGACAGAGATAGAGAGGGAGAGAGAGAGGGAGAGAGAGAAGCTAGATGCCAACGCACAGTCAACAAATGGAGAGGCCAAAATTACCGGGAAAATAATAATTGATGGCTAAGTACCTAAAAGAAACAAGAAGGGATAGGACCAAGAATACCTACAGGGCGTGGGCATTAAAGAGGAAAAGCAGGAGCACCACCTCCAAGATTAAACAAGCAGTGGTTCTTAATGTGAGCAGAGAACATGTTGTAGACTTATAAGGGCAATGGTTTTGTCTGGCAAAATGACTGGAGGCCCAACTGGCACTTAGTAAGTGGGACTAAAGAGAACAGAAATCTTTCAATTCCCGAGACACAATGAAGCATTGTCCCACGTCCCATACAACTATCAAATGCCCCAAAGAACATTCATGTAGGTGAACAATCTGTTTGTAAGGAAAACTCTGTTGTACAATAAGCACCAAGTGCCTCTGAATGGCTTTAATACATATAGATTCTCCAGGAATACAAATACCATGTAATTCAAAGGAAAACTGATTTAGGTTTATTCAGATCTTTACCAAGAATTTGTCATAAATTCAGAAATTCACATGATCAAAAGAAATACAGTTAGCATTATGCTAACAGAAAGAAATCAAACACAAAGGACGCCTGGGGGACTTAGTCGGTTAAGTGTCTGACTTTGGCTCAGTTTTCTATCTCACAGTTTGTGAGTGCAAGGCCCTCACTGGGGGCACTGACAGCATACAGTCTGCTTGGGATTCTCTCTCTCTCCCTCTCTGCCCCTCCCCCACTCATGCTTTTTCTCTCTCTCTCAAAATAAAAAAAAATAATAATAATAAACTAAAAAAAAAAAGAAATCAGACATGAAAGGCCACATATTACATGATTCTCTTTATATGAAATACCCAGAATAGGCAAATCTAGAGAGGTGCTTCTGGAGTTATGTTTTAGACCTTCTAAACCTTTGGGGTCTACACAGCATTCCTAAGCAAGGGCTAAAGCTAAGCTGGCTGACTAGCTGGATTCTGGAGACACAGGCCATTCAACTCAGTGGGAATTTTCTGAAAATAAAATAAGAAAAAAAAAAAAAAGATTAGAAATTGGCTTTGAAAGGGAAAAGAATATGCTGAAGAATGAGTATGTTACATACAAAGTCAAGGCCTAGTATCATCTACCAGGTCCTGCTAAAGGAAGAAAGGAGTGAGTTACTGGCTGAAGGTTCTGGAAGAAGACCCAGGTTGAAGTGCCTTCCATCATTCAGTCAATAAAACCGTACTGAGCTGCTGTCCCATGTTAGGCCCAGAGCCACGCCAGCTGCAGTGCTAAGGCCCAGGGACAGAAAGATGAATGAAATACTTAAAGTCCTCAGAGGAGTGCTTGGCCTTGTGAGAGAAAGCAAACAATGAGAAACAGGAAGTGAATACCAATGCTAGATTTGAAATACTCTAAGGCCTTTACTACAACTCAGAGTGTGGTCTGGGACCAGCAGTATTGGCATTCCTGGGAGCTGTTAAAAACACATAATCTCAGGCTGCAGACTGCAAACCAGAACCTGCATTTTATTTTAACAGGAACTGTAAGTAACCCATATGTATGTTAAGTTTGAGAAGTGCAACTCAGGGTGGGAGCCTGGGGGATTCAGCTTTGGGCTGGTCCATAAAGGAAAGTTCCAGATCTTGACTACTGTGTTTCTTTTCTTCAGGGCCTCTGCTTTTCATAGAAGTCCCTTGGTATATTCTTAAAAACTTCCACCACCTGTAGTCACCTAATGACTATATTAAACATTGCTTTCCACTCTAGGAGGCGGTGGCTATTTATTAGCATTATGAAGTATTCTGGCCAATAGGTGATGACTTTGATATCAGGTTAACTGATTAATTAAAGGTTGATCCAATTCCCTTGACTGGACTCCAAACCCTCTTTCCCATATGTGAACTGAACATTGGAGATACAAACATGTATTATATGGCCCTTGCCTTCAAGAGTTCATTTTTTCACAAAGACTTGATTTTAGTTACCATTTGGTCTAGGTAAGAATGCCTAGTCACTTCCATGATGAATAAATACTTGCAAATTCTTTACCAAACCCTGGACTATATAGTTAGGGTAAATATACATCTTGCTTTGCCAGGAGAGTAACAATTTATTCTTATTGTCCTCAAATAGTTATCCTTCTTCATTCTCAAAAACATTATATTTGAATAAATTTTAGGAGCACCCTATCTATAGCTAAGTGATGGTCATTGAGGAACAAAATGGTTACTGCTTTGAAGTTGACCAAGAGAAGGAAAAGGAATGTGCTCTTTAGCAGGGAGGTTATCACCAACACAATGGGGGTCAAGGAATAGACCACAGGAAATAGTCATGTGTTGATTTAAAGGGAGAGATCCATTTGTTTCTCTCTCTCTCTCTCTCTCTCTCTCTCTCTCTCTCTCTCTCTCTCTCACACACACACACACACACACACACACACACACACAAGATCTGCAATAGAGATGGAAAAAGACCGGAGAACCAAATTCACCACATCTTAAGAGTATATTGTAGGACCGTTAGAACATTAGAGATTGCCAAAAAACATTCAGCTCCCCACCAAGGCTAAATTAAGCAAAAACTCGTTTGATACCATGAGTCTACACACTGTAGTACTATTTACCTTCCCAGGTTAACAATATATTTGAACTTTCTCTTTCATCTAGTTTAGTGAGTTTTAACCCTGTCAGAACCAACAGCCCCTTTTATGATACAGCTTTTGCAACATTTGCATTAATATACTGATTTTAAAAATTCATAGGTGTGGAGCCTGGATGGCTCAGTCGGTTAAGCATCCAATCTCAGCCCAGGTCATGCTCTCATGGTTTGTGAGTTTGAGCCCCATGTGGGGCTCTGTGCTGGCAGGTCAGAGCTTGGAGCCTGCTTTGGATTCTGTCTCCCTCTCTTTCTGCCCCTCTCCTGCTCATGCTCTCTCTCTCAAAAATAAGTAAACATTAAAAAAAATTTAATTCATAGGTAATATAACTCACCTATAAACATAATAGTAAAAATCAAAGTAATGCCCTAATACTAATATAAGAAATAAAGTAATATTCAATGAAACAACATGTATTGCAATATGTAAATCCTCAAGTGTGTTTTAATGAGTCAAATACTTGCTGTTCTTTGAAAAATCAATGCAAATGGGATAGCTACAAGAGCAGAAAGATGGATGTGTACTATTAGTGAGTTATCTTCTATGCCCTCTGCTCTCACCCTTCACCCCCAGGAACCAAATTTTGTCTCTTCTTCCCTCCATAGATCTCTATTTTTCTATTGTCAGTGCCTCTACCTTAATTCAATCTCCATGATCTTTCTCCTGATTTAGAAATCATTCCTTAACTAGTTTTTTTTTTTAAACTAATATGTCTCCTACACCATCCCCCTTTTTCCCCTCATCACACAACTTTCAGAGTTACCCTCCTAATTATTCCACTCCACTCCCGAAAAATTGTAAATGATTACCACGTCCTAAACTCTACATCCAACCTCCTCTATGGTTGCCGGCATACTACTAGACATTCTGAAACATCCCTATGCTTTCCCTTCTCTGTGGCTTGCCCATACTGGTCTTTCTCCTAATTTTTGTGTCCCATTTATCTATTATTTAAAATCTTCCCCTGGGAACAATTCCATTCCTTTTGCCTACATAATAGTTTACACACACCTCTATTTTAACACCTGTCATATTGCATTTTGGTTCCTTTCTTATCAATCCAGCTCCTTCCCACCTTCCTGGAGTCAAGCTCCTTAAAGGCAGGAGTTAACTTGAATTACTTACCTATAAAACATGAGGAATGAACCAGTGGTCTGGTACAGAGTTGAGGCTGATTATTTGTCAAACGAATGAGTAAACTAACAAATACGTGAATGAATTAAAAAAGATTATCTCTGAAAGTACTGGATTCTTAAGTTAATTAAGTCTGCCTGTAGGGGATTTATAGTCAGCAACTTTATCAGTCTTTGACTTGGCTGGCTTCAAAGTCCAAACAGTCTAATAAATGAGGCCCAGAAAAAGTTAAGGAAGTTGCCCAAGGTAGCCCAGCTATGAAGACAGAAAAAAAAAAAAAATACAAATGTAAATCACACCTTCTTGCTCTTTTCAATGCAGGGTGTTTAACTCTGGAAAGCAGCAAGCAAGAATAAATATCTAAGAAATACACTTTTTATAGATGAGAAACTCTGCTATGAGATCCTCGTGAACTTCTTTTCTTAATGCTATACTGGCACATAAAAGATTCAGTGTGCACTGGGGAGATGCTGCAGGATGCAGGAAGTTTAGAAGACGAGAGGAAAAAACCTAACAAGAGGAGGTTTATTCTGTAAGCACTCCACTTCATTTTTGGTTTGCAGAGCAAAAGAAAGGCTTTTGAGAGTCACCTTTAATAAGCATGCGTCATGTTAATAATCCAATCCATGGATCAATAAAGGCTGAGGAGATCTTTGCCCAGTGGCATTATTAATATCCTTTTGGTCCTGAGGGGGGCACAGTCTTCTTAGCTATCGCTTAGCTGAACTTAATGTAAACAGAGACAATAAGCCCTGTGGTTAAATAGGTGGTCCACTACTAGAAGCTTTGCATAATGATGATAAGTAGGAGGTTCAACAGAGTAGGAGTATTCTTGAGGGGGGTGCTCAGCAACTCCATATTTTCAAAGCTGACTAATCACGAGTTTGATAAACCTGTTCAATATGATGCATGCTTCTGTGTTAACCAGGCATTCCTTTATGGAAGTCCTTACTCAAAGGATCTATTTGGCCCTTTAGACACACTTGCATTTACATGTTCACTCAGAGGTCCACTTCTCCTTGCAGCTGGCTGCACTCTGCTTTCATTAAGCATCCATAGTTCTGGGCTCTGACATGTGTGTTGTATTTATTAAGCACATATGCAACAGGCCATTTAAACGGATTAATCTTTTTTAACCCTCCCAACAACCTTATAAGGCAGGTGTCATAGTCACTTCCATTTTAAAGATGATGAAATGGAAACCCTATGGGTGGAGTATCTTCCCAAGAGCACATAGATACAGCAGCCGGGTAGGCACTTGACCCCATCTCTAACATGAAGTAGGTACCAGGTCTGTAGATTTCCCCACCGTCTCACCCTTGAACACATAGGAGGAGCTCAACAAATATCTGTTGGATGAATACATGTGCCACACAGTCTCACCGTTTTCTGACCTATCCTTGCCTACATCTGCCCCAGTGGAAGTTCAGAATGCCTCTGCACTCCATGGCTAAGATAGTCTTTGCTAAATGAAAGCAGTAATGAAAGAGGTCGGGAGGGGAGAATGGTTTTGCTAAGGCCAGTTGGAGGATAGAAAATACCTGATAAGGAATAAGTTTTCCCTCCTAACTCCTTGAAGAATTTGGGGTAGTGTGTCTTCTCACAGGGAAAGGTGACTACCACTGAAAGCAGACTGTGGTCACTGGATTAAGTCAGGCCCACTAACAGTCTCAGGGCACCATGGCATCACCATTTCTCACCCAAGACAAAAAAACACACTCTTGATCCACTTCTACCTTTTAGAAACCTCTTCACTGACGTCTGTGAAATTACAGCTAATATGTGAAGCCCTCCAAAAGGACTGAGGTTAAGCTTTGCTTTCGTTTGTTATATTCCCAGATATAATTTAGTGGGTGTGGAAGCCAAGCTGATCTGAATTAAAATTCCAGCTTCAAAGAAAGCAAGCTGTGTGGCCTTGGGCAAGGCACTTGACTTCTCTGAGCTTCAGCTCCTTTCAAATTAAAATGGCCTGATGTTGCTTGCTGCACACACTTATTATAAAGATGATCGTACAGTATAAGGAAGAGATCTGGCAGCAATTTCCAAGTGCCTGGATTCAGGCCAACTGCCGGCTCTGTGACTTGGAGCGAGCTTTATTTACTTTTCTCATCTGCAACAACTGCAATAATAGTATTGTTAAATAAGAGACAATATGCCCAAAATGTAGTCTCTTGTGCTAAGCGCACATGGCCAAACCAAGACTTAATACCTAATGCCTAATTTAAACACACTTTCACCCTCTCCCAGGAGTGGAATCTTAAAGCAGTCAATCTGGAAATATCTAGTCACTACTAGTGAGGTAATCTGCCTGGTAGACCCCTATTATACCCTACAGGAAAGTGACCTTGCCACAGACAATCCCCTCTTTGCTAGTAACTTCCTCGTCCTGCCCCCTTCTGCCTATAAAAACCTTTCATTTCGTACAGCTCTTTGGAGCAAATTTTGATTTGCTAGATGGGGGTGCTGCCCCATTCTTGAATTACTGAATAAAGCCAATAAGATATTTAAATTTTATCAGTTTAGTTTTATTTTTAAAAAAGCCATCAAGTTTTTTTCTTCTCTCCTTAGTTCTGACATCTTTACTGTGATGGCTTCCCACTTATAGACGAAAGATAAATAGTTTTGGCAACACATTCAGATGTGGCCTCTCCCACAGAGAGAAGGGGAGAATCCCTTCCTTATCTCTTAGAAACAAGAAACCCAGTTCTGCTGACTTCCCAGGACATTCGCCTCACTTCTTACTGTCCCTCTTCCCCGCCCAAATTCCAATAGTAGGTAAAGGGAATGGGACATCCCTGATTGGTCTAGAACACTCAGAATTTAATTAGGGCCTCCCATTCCTGATTGAATTCTGGTTTTGCCAGCAAAACGAAGTAGGGAATTGACATGGGGGGAGAACCCCCACGATTCTTACACCCAGTATTCCAGAGGACACTGGGGGAACTCTGGACTTGCAGGCCAAGGCTCTTGGTCTTTTGCCATGTGACTTTCACCTAGGGGAAAAGTTATACTTGACACTTACAAGAAAGCTATATTGTTATCAGGGGATATAGTTCTACAAAGCTTGGGCCAATCCATCTCCAAAGGGGACAACAGCAAAGGGGCTTTCATAACATGTCACTATGGGATTGTGGAAGGAATGGTGACCTTGGCAGTAAAGGTACCTTAGCTTGAATCACAATTCTGGCACTTACCAATGGGTTCATTGGCCAAAGCAAGTGTCTCTTAGAACATCAGTCCCTTTATCTGTAAAAAGTGGGTAATAATACCTGCCTTGGGGTTGTTGCGAGGATTCAGATAACATATGTGAAAGTATTTTGTAAACTGCAAATCTCAATACTGTGTAATTGAAAGGTATGATTATCTAATGAACCAGTCCGTTTTACCTCTGCATGTCCTACTTCTCCAGCCGTTTAAGTCTTGTTTTCCTGCTGGCTCACCAAAGTAGCTTCCTGCTGTCTCATTACCACCTCATGTTTAACATGGCAAAGATCAAGATTTTAATTTTTTACTGGAACACACTCTTCTCTTTTCAACTCTGCAGTCCCTGTGGGGAATATTACTCCAATGCCAATCACACAGGCCCGAGTCTGAGCCTGTTTTAGAACCTGCTCTTTCAATCTCTCCCTTTACAACCATGAGTTCATTAAATCTCGCCACTTCCTACACAGCTTCTCTAATCTCCAGCCTTTTGCTCCCCCTAAAAAACAAGTATCTAGTGCAGATTCCTGTCATTTAACACATAAACCTTCTGCAACCTTTTCACTAGCTTTGCTTCTTCAACTTTATGTGAAATCTCCCCAGACAAGATTTAAAGATGAGAATTCCTGCCACATGACATCTCTTCCTACATGCTCTACAACCCTAACCTGGCTGTTTCACAACAGTGTAGATTTCAGAAGCTGAAGGAAAGGGATGGAGAAAGCAGTGGAACAAAAGTGTTGAACACAAACTACGCATTAGGGACTCTACTATGTTCCTTAAATACATCATCTAATTAAGTCTTTGCAGAAATTCTATGAGTTAGATGTTATTAAAGGAGACAACAGATCCAAAATGGAGTCACCTGTGCTAAACCCAAAGTCACCAATACCTTAATACCTAACTTACACCTAACTACACCTAACAATTACACTTTCACCCTCTCCCAAGAGTGGAATTTTAAACCAGTCAATCTGGAATTACCTGGTCAGCACTAGTGAGGTAATCTGCCTGGTAGACTCCTGCCATCCCCTAAAGGAAGGTGACCACAAACACTCTCCTCATTCCTGGTAACTTCTTTGTCCTGCCACTTCTGCCTACAAAACTCTTTCATTTCCTAGAGCTCTTTGGAGCTCCTTTCTATTGGCTGGATGGGACACGGCCAATTCATGAATCATTGAATAAAGCCAATAGGATCTTCAAAATTAACTCCGTTGAATTTTGTCTTTTAACAACTTGGTGATTATTTTGAAACTTCTGCTTTGAAAAATCTTGAAACCTTTCCTACTTGACTTAACATTGGGTGAAATAATACATTTCCATTGTTTAAGATAATTTAAGCTATCAAGTAGATGATAGCTTCCTAAGTGAGAACATAGGCTTGAGCCTTTATTTCTGCAAATTAATTCCCAGACCTTTGACAAATTGAGACCCTAAATGCAGTGATTTCCTCACAAACTTTTACCAGGACACATAATATCAATTGCTCCTTCAATAAAATCAAATGTGGCTATTTTTTTGTCAACAATGACCACACAAATGTGGATATAACCTGTTTCCTATCTCTTTTATTAAGCAAAGTACAAATCGGAAGGCAGGTGTCCATCTTGTTATCTCTCATCTTCCTGAATAGACCTTAATAAATATATATGACAAGCTAAGAATATATATTCTTATGGACTTATAGACATTGTTTGATCCATCCTCATGGATTTAGAGAAACTATAGAATTTATAACCTTCTCCATGAATGACTGTGATCACTTGCCCCTCAGCCTGTGATGACAATTTTTGTCCCAGGAGAACCTGATTTTTCTTTTTTCATTCCTAACTCTTTGTCTCTCTCTGCTTTATTAACACTCTCTTAACAAATGTTAACGAATCTAGAACTAGGAGCACAGACAAATGCTGTCGTGGGGGAACCAATGAGCTAAGGATTGCTGTGAAACACACCTAAAATAAGTGGCTGCACTTCTTCCAGGGGGCCATAGGAAAAGAATTCCACCCCAGGAAAGTGTTTCTACATTAGAAGTGCCCTTACAGAGGCCAAAGCTTCTTAACACTTCATTTAATTTAACAAATAGCGGATTGTTTCTATTCACACTTGCTAAGATAATATTAAACTGCACAAAGGAGAAAAGAATAGAAAGAAAATCTTATTCCATGTATTGTCCAAGTGACTTTTGGTGAAGTTTAAATAATAGCTGATGACTATTTATACTAATATCATTGTTAAATCTAATAATGTGCCAATTTTATATTGTCTAGATTCACTTGTATTCAATGTAAACAGTGCCTGTGAGTGATGTGAATGCATTAGCATGGTGTAAATGATATTCATTATATATGAACTGTCAGCTCTGCTCTAGGACCCTTATGATAATGAGATGTTGCTTTTCCTGAAGCTTTCCCAGTGAGTAATCATTTTTAATAAATAAAGTAAAATATGGATCCCTAGAAGACTTCATAGTGCTTTCATTGAGAGTTTTTTTTGAAGTAAAGCATGTATCTCAAAAGTAGAGTCCTTCATGTTGCTTAATCTAGAAGCTATTTCTGTCCTGTTCTTTGGAGATTTTTTTTCATTATAGCTGCCCATCATGGTCCTTTTAATGGACAAAGTTGGAAGCTGAATAGCTAGATTACATTGTTACGATTTCTCAGCTGTTGGATTTCCCTTGTTGGTTTGAAAGAAAAAAAAAGATTTTATTTCATTTTGAAATGCATAAATGATGCCAAATTCCTATTTGAAGTTGTCAGACTGTGATTACCAGTAGAACTATAACCTTACTTATGCAAATCACTAGAGTTCATGGTAAGTCTGACATTTACAGAATTAATGAACTAAATAATTAAGTGACCTAGTAAGTGAATTGGTAAACCAGAACTATTAATCTTTTAATGAATTCTTTACTATCACTTAAATAATAAATTTTTTGCATAATTTTAAAGGATTACAGTAAAGAAACATTAGAATAGGAAACCCATTATGTGAAGGAACGTTACTTTTATAAATCCGTCATTATGTCTCTTTTTATTGAATTCATTTCTATTCAGGTTTAGAAAAGTGGCAATTCCTATATTGGTGACTAACAGTCCCCGACTTCGAAGTTTTTTTTTTTCCCCCTCACTGAGACAGAGGGTTTAGGATCATTTACTGCTTCAAAAAACCACAGCCTAAAATGAATAATTAGCATACAACTATAATTTCAGAAATCCCCTATTTGATGGTGTGCATCACATGTGTTTCAGAATTTTTAAGCTCTTGTAGGTTAACTAGCACATAAAAGAAGGCCTTCGCACCAGCTGTCTTCAAAAAGCATTTCTCTCTTCTCCACAAATGACTCTTTTTACCTTCCTTTTCAAATACCTTTTTAAAAAAACTCAGATCACAGCTATTAAAATAACTGAACTGCACTAAACACAACCAAAATTTAGAACATTGAAATGTCCAGGGTTATATCAGTCGATAATGAAAGAGAAGTAAAAAGGTTAGATTGGGTCTTCAGTATCCATACTAGTTGCCTGGAAAGGGACTGCCCTCAGTAGGATCAGGGATTACTGAATCACAAGTGTTTGGTAACTTTCACTAGAAGGGAAAACATTCAAGTGCTTAAATGAAAAGACAAGCTAGTAAAAGTGATGACTGCCATGTTTTTTTTTTTTTTAATCCAGATGAAAGAAAAGGCTGATGATTGCTTCAATCAAGCAATACATGTTTATTGAACAACTATTACGTACTTGTCTGTCCTAGGTACAATAGGACATACAGAAGAAGAATGTGGTCCACAAACTTGAGATTATAATCTGAGTGAAGAGATTCAACTAAGATACACAAACTATATCAAGTTACATAGGGGTTGTACACAAAATCATGTGACACAGATTCTACATCTTGTGACCTTTTAGGCTGAGGAGATACATATAAGTCGTTTTAGCCAGAAAATCTTCTGAGCCTCTGTGAACCTCTATTTCTGGCAATATGGTAGGCTACATATCCTGAAAACCTTCCTGATGGGGAACATCTAGAAATGCTGTGTAAAATATAATAATAAAATTATATATATAAATGCAGAGCTGAGGCTCAAATAAATTAAAGGAAATTCCCAGGGTCTCATGATGAAGATTTTTTTTTTTTTTTTTTGAGTAGACTTCACTCCCAGTATGGAGCCCAGCACAGGGCTTGAACTCACAGCCTTGAGATTAAGACCTGAGCAGAAATCAAGAGACATATGCCCAACCTACTGAGACACCGCAGCACCCCTCAGGATGAAGAATTTCCAACCAGAATGGTAAATGAAAGCAGATTCAATGGCTACTCTTAAGAACTTGCCAGTTTTGATCATCAAGAGTCTCATAAGGATAGAATAGTGCCTTGGGCCTTCACAAAGAGCATGGACCCACACATAAAGCTGGGACCTTCAAAGGGCTAGACAGCCAGTGAAATTGTAGATTAAGAAAAAAATCCTTCCACTGGCAAATGGAGGTGAAGATGAGGCCCAAGTCCTGGGTAAAGCCTCTCCTGAGGATTTGTAAATTTAGGACTGCCTTTCTTCTGATTTGGGGATCAAATTCATACTTCTTTCCAAGTTTGGGAAATCCTAAGCCAAGAAATAACATAAATTATTCCCAGATTGATAGCCCTCCAGTATGCTCAGCAGAAGCCTGTGAGAGACTTATTTACATTTAATCCAGGTCCTGAGAGATCCCCCAAAATAAGATGCTGCTGGATTTGGCTCACAACAGAAAATTACAAAACATGTAAGGAAATAAGTTCTTTGGTTGTAGTGAAACTTGAGCCAGAGAAGATTGATTTGGCAGGAAAGAAGATGGGGACCCAAAGTGGGAAGATCACATGATCTGGGGCCTGATATGGTGAGGAAAACAAGCATAGCAGAGAATAAATCGTAGAGAAACCTGCTCTTATGTTTGGCTTGTGGCCAAGTATGCATTTTAAAAGAAGTTACTCTATCAAATCAGTGAAAAAATGACTTAGACCATGGGTCATGTCTAAACATGGCCTTACTTCACTTGACCAACTTAAGTGTTCTGACTGGTGATCTAGGAAGTGGATAGATAGATAGATAGATAAAATTATTTTGATAAAATTGATATTGATTATATTGATAAAATTGATAAAATTATATTGATAAATATAGATAGATAAAATTATTTTCCTTTGGCACTTTTAAAATGGTCCACTTGGCTTGAATACTTTTGTTACTTTTTGAGTTTGCTACTTACTGGTCAGTAGTTGTCTGAACCAAAAGATACACAAATGGCTGATAATCCTTTCTAAAGAAAATTAAGAGCCAGGTAAGCGTATCTTCCTGAGGACACAGCTCTTGGGTTTAAGCATCCTAAAATTTTTTGCCTTTAACTACCCAACTTCCCAGGCTAGGGTGTAGGATCATTAAATATGTTCGTGTCCTTCAGATTGTGTCTTACTACTCCAGGGAAAGTGTGAGAGAAAAAGAAAACAACACCTCACCTTAGTGCTTTGCACAGAGAAAGCATTTAATACGGATTATGTTAACTAACTGTTGTCACAAACTATCTCTCAAGGCCTAAGGAAAAGCCAAGCCATTTCATGCACAGAGGAAGACGGTACCCAGAGCAAGATCAAACAAGGCAACTGAGAGAGGCTGCCAGGAGTAATGGCCCCAACTGGATCTTGTCCTGCCGTGGCTGGCATGAACTGAACAGTCTGTAAAGCTTTGTTAGATTCAAAGGGTCTTTCCTAGAATATGGCAAACTATTTATTCCACAGAAGACAACTTACAAGGCATCGCATGAAAAAGTAAACACGGGCTCTACTGTTAAACTCAGGTTTGGTGAGAGAACCTATGTACAACACAGCTGCAGGCTAGCTGGCTTCAGACTGGGCTCCAGGGCTCTCCAGGGGAATTTCACCCTCCCACATACTCATGGGAACTTAAACTTTAAAAAACATCCCGTGATACCATGTTTTTCCATAAAGTACTTTCTTCCTACAATATTTTACTCAAATTACGAAACTTCTCAAACAGACTCTCAGTTTCATTTAGTCATTTACTTGAAATTCGCTGAGAAGTTAGTGTTTTTAAGTCACAGATGTCACTGTCGCCACAGATATCTTCACAGTACATAACACTCTGTCCAGCTCAAATTTTACAGGGGCGTACAATCCAGTTGTTTTTTTTTTTTAAATGACTATTGTGCCTGTAAACATGAAAGTCACCTGCTAGAGTATATATTGCCATCCAAAGACTCAGGCAAGAACTATCAGCAGGTAAGGGAAGACATCTGATAACTTCTCACAGGTGAAAAGAAATGTTTTTCATTTCACTGGAATCAGCATTAAGCAGGCATCACAGGAAGAGCTACACAAAAATGTTAACATCAGAAACCCTACAAACTTGACAAAAACTATCTTTAGAAAATCACCAATCCCATATTTAAAATATATGCTTTGTCAAAAATATGTGGAACTCAGAAGTAATCAAACAGACCAAGAATGTTTGCACAAGTGTGTATGCATACTTAACAGATGTTTATACCCTCAACTATTTTAACAGAACAAGAAGAAAGAAAAAAAAATCTGTCAAGTCATTTTGAAGATTTAATTTTTAAGCCATCATTTTGAATGGCTCTTTAAAAAGCTGAATTATCTACCCTGAAGTTCAAATCGGTCATTAAGTGTGATGTCATAAACACAATGTTTCTTATGATGTTCTAACACTTGGATCGTAATTGCAGCTGTACCAACAAAAGGAAGAAGAAAAAAGAGACACAGTCCTACGAAAATAATCCTTGGCATGAAACCACATCTTTTGTGGGCACTACATTTGACCACAGTCTAGGAACTGTCTTTATGATTAATTCCCAACTCTGCTGCTGAATCGATCATGCAGTGATCTGCATTGATTATTAAGGTGACTGAAGTAACCGAATCAGACATGGCTTACCAGTGCAAATTAGCTAATTCATCAACACATAAAGATTTCAGGAGAAATGCTAGTGATTGTCACATATCACCAGAAAAGGAATCAAATCTCCTAGGCCCATTTAACTGACGTTTACTGTATTTTAAAAATAAATACATTTTACCTGGGAACCATAGACTTGATGTCCTCCAATATAGTAAAGACCTGTATTTAATCCTCTGTCACTTAGGTATAAATCAAAAAGCTGGCCTTTTGGCAGCTGAAATGTCTCTCAGAAAAATCACTGGGGTGCTGTACTCTTTTAATATGACCTGCTAGTTAGTTACTACAAGGTTGCAACTTTTGGTCACCCTAAAACAAACCAAACTCTAATTGCAATGGGCATCCATAATCAATTTCCCGAGACCAGGAGCCTAATGTAAATCAAAATTAACTTAGAAAGATCCACTTGTACTTCTATCCATTTCTAATAAAACCTTCCAGGGCTTAATACTACTCTTCAACTAGATAAATTAGAAATGATAATTTAGATCTTAAAATAAAACTTGGTCCGATAATCAGAAAAGCCAAGTTCTGAGTCTAAAGAAAAATTACAAAGAAAAAAAAGAAATTGTAACAATGAATATTTAAATGTTTCATCCCACTCTGTGCTACATTATAGTACATCATGTGTCTGTAAATGTGTACATCTCTTGCATTCTGATACGTAATTTAAAAAGAAGAAAAAAATGCCAGAAAACCATGATAATTTAGCAAATCCAACATTACTAAGAACGCCAGAAGGACTTTCTAGTTGGTTGCCGGTAAATGCAAAGATTTGGGTTTTGAAGACACAAGCCCAACAGGAACGAGCATGATCTGAGCCGATGGATTCATGGGAATTTTTCTCCAAAGCACCCGGCACCTGGTCCATGAGCTTCCCACTTTGTGAGGTATCGCTCAGGCTCCAATGACACCACATTACACAGGTCTCGAGGTTTACTGCATGGAAATACTTAAAGATAAATGAAAATTTTTGACCTAGTGATAAATTAAGAGACTCCAATGAGCATTGTTTGGAGAAGAGCTACTGACACATGTTTTACTTGTTTTTGAAAAGCAAATACAGCTTATGATTCAAAATCACTTCCGACAGCAGCCAACAGCCAACTCTTTAGACTGGCTCAATTCAGCATATGTTGGGACTCCCATGCCGCTCATGTCTTCAAAAAGAAGCTCTTCAGATTGGCAGTGAGGGAATATTTCCTTTGAACGTTTAAGTAACATGTAAAGATAGAAAAAAAAAGATATAAATGCTAATAATTAAAAAGTAAATGAAAAATACCCAAAGCAGAATACTTGAAAAGGCATGGTAGATTTTTGCATTCCCAGAAAGTGGCAGCCAGATGCATTAAGCTCCCATCGACATTCTCAGCTTTTGCTAATATTAACAGTGGGGTGTACACAACTGAGAAGAAATATCAGGAACATTCTGGGAAACATAAATTTGCACAATTAACAGAAAAAAAACTGCCTGATTATTCCAGAGAATTTGCCTCATTCTCCATTTTAGGGAACAGTTCTAAACAGAGACTTAAAGAGAGGAATCCATGAGGGGGACAGGGCAGGAGGGGAGAACAGCAGGTAGGACATCAACATTATTATTATTATTATTATTATTATTATTATTAGGTATATTAGAATTTAGAAACAGTTTATCACATTATGATTTAATACTTGGGCTTTGAATGGGGACAGCAGTATAACATACACTATTCTAAAGATGATAGCAAAGAAACAAATAGTCCTTTGTGATTATCTCTTAAGACTGATAAATTTGAGGGGCATCTGGGTGGCTCAGTTGGTTGAGCGTCCAACTTCAGCTCAGGTCATGATCTCACAGTTCGTGAGTTCGGGCCCCACATGGGGCTCCGTGCTGACAGCTCAGAGCCTGGAGCCTGCTTCGGATTCTGTGTTCCGCTCGCTCTCTGCCCCTCCCCCACTTGTGCTCTGTCTCTCTCTCTGCCTCTCAAAAATAAAGAAAACTAATTTAAAAAATTAAAAAAAAAAAAGACTGATAAATTTGAGAGGCACCTGGGTGGCTCAGTCAGCTGAGTGTCCAACTCTTGATTTCAGCTCATGATCTCATGGTTCCTGAGTTGGAGCCCCGCGTAGGGCTCTACACTGACAGTATGGAGCTTGCCTGTGATTCTCTCTCTCCCTCCCTCTGCTCCTCTCCCCGCTTGCAATCTCCCTCTCTCTCTCTCTCTCTCTGTCACTCAAATAAAAATAAAAACATTAAAAAAAAGACCAATAAATTTGAAATCCTATAGTTTCTCCTTGTCAGTGTACCGGTAACAATGATAAAAACAAATATATCCTCTCAGCATTTTTACACATTAAGTATGTTTTATTTGATTCCATAATTGCAAATATTCTGCTGGTTTAGTAATGTATCTAAGCCTTACACCAAAATCTATACATAAATCGATTTAAAATAATAAAACCAAATTAAGAACTGAAATGTTTAACCTTCAAAACTTCACTGAGCGTGATGACTGTGTGAGATAAGTTTGATTTATGAGCTTGCTGCCTCGTTATGTCAGAGATCCTTGCTTGGGAGATTCTGGGACAGTTTCTTCTCTAACTAGTCGGCTTCCAGAGTGTTTCTGAACAACAACCATTCCTATCAGCGAGGAACCTTCGCTGTGAGCTCACTTACAACTTTAATTACCTTTAAAAGTCAGCAAGACAACATATGAATGTTCACTTCTTATTAAATGACTCTCCAGATGTAAGGCTTTTAATCTTTTTAGAAGGAGGCTGGCTTCACTGCCATCGAGAATTCTTATTCAGGTGTAGGCATGACCTGCATAAAAATTTCCCTTTGCCCTTTTGGCTACCCAATAAATATCCTAAGGACAGAGGTAAGGATAAATTAGGAAAATCAAATCTAGAATGACTGGAAAGCCTCGCTGCTGTAAATAATGAGAAAAAAGAGATGTATGGGGAGGCCAACAAGTGAAGCTGTGAAGGTCAGCCCCAAGAAACACCTTCCATCTCAAATGGAAGGTGTGTTCTTCCATCACAGAAAACCATCTTAAATAGAAGGCTGATTACGCAGCATGTGTTCCGATTAAAGTCATGAGGCATCCATTCATTTGTCCTTTTATCCTAGAAAAATGTTTCCACCATTTACCAAGTACTAGATACTGTCTATACAAAATTAGTAAGACCCTGGAGGCACATATACACTTGTGAGTATAAGGACAAATAAAAAGAAAGTCAGACAAGTGGGGGAAGGTTGGTGGTAAGAGAGAGGAACAGGGGCTTAAGCAAGCAAAGGGAGCAGCATCTAACTCAGCTTACAAGTGACAGGGAAAGGGGCCTGCTGGGCAGACTGCTGGAATTAACCAGGTAGAAGAATAGAGGAAAACTGTTGGTGTATTTGGGGAAGGTGAAGAGGAAACAGTGTCTAAACATTCCCATGTTGCTGGGATGTGATATGTCTGTCAGTGGCCAAGGAAATGTTTCCTGAAAGCATCAGAAAGCCAAAGATTGAGGATTTAACAAAGAAATGAGCCCTTCAGGATTTGTTTTAGAAAACAACCTGGCTGCTGTGGAAAGGATGAATTTGAAACAGAATCCTGGAATGAATGGAATGAAAAGCATGCATTCCAGAGCCAACAAAGTCCTGAACTGAGTAGCTGGGGCTGAGATGCTGAAGAGGTAGAAGGGTGGGATGGGCCTCAGGGAACTAATGGCTGGTTTTTGTGAGAACCCTCAGAAAGCTTTGATGATGACCCTTCACCTCTGCCCCGTCTTTGCTGGGGAATCTGGAAGGATGATCTTTTTTGCAGAACCCAAACTCCTTGAGCACTGTACTTCACTCACTCACAGGTACCCTTTGCTGGGACCACAATCCGTTCCTCTCTAATATCTGCCCCCAAATCTTGGAACTTGAGTTCTCTCCTTTCCACCCAAGATGCCACAGCCTTTCCTGAACACATCTTTGTCTTGACAGGAAAAGGTCCCCTCTTATCCCCAGAATAATTCTTAATCTCATTCTCCGAGATAATTTCCTCAGAGCTCCCTTCTCCCTCATGGTCTTTTTCTTTATAAAAGATTTCTTGCCTTGGACAATTCTTTCCAAATTCCCAGTGTTGCTGTAATTTGTCAATTAAGCATGTCCATCCCACGAGAGTTACAGTAGGAGCTATTTGGGTCGGCCTGGCTTCAAGGTTGAATTCCCCTCCCTGAACTGCTCTTTTGAGGAAGGTCCAAAACTAGATGGTAGAACCAGACCTGAGAAATAGCGGCCCTACAAATCACAAGACTTACTGATATCATAACACTCCTCACCTTGATTCTTGGCCCAGAATTTCTCTAAGGTCAACAAGAGTCCCAGAGCAATCAAAAGAAACTTGTAATATCTAAGATTTAGTGACAAGTTACAAGGTGCCAGGTATTATGTTAAATGCCTCAAATATTTTATTTAACCCTATTATAATTCTATGAGGTATGTACTGTCGGAGGCTTAAAAATTAAAAAGGTTAAGTAACTCAGCATGCCTCAGTGGCTCAGTCAGTTAAGTGTCTAACTTTTGATTTCTCCTCAGGTCATGATCTCAGGATTCATGAGATGGAGACCCACTTTGGGCTCTGTGATGACAGCTCTGAGGCTGCTTGGGATTTTCTCTCTCTCTGTCTCTCTTTCTGTCCCACCCCATGCATGCTCTCTCTCTCACTCTCTAAATAAATCAACATTAAAAGAACAAAAGTTAAGTAACTTGCCCAAAGTCATGCAGAATAACTTGATTTACAGCCCTTCTTCTTCATCTCCTGTAATTATCGTCTTTAGTCTTTAGTGAGAAAACCTCATCCTATATATTCATCTTTCTGACAACTCATACAGATTTTGAGTGGGTCTATATAGCCATCATTAGTTAAGTTATATTATATTATATTATATTATATTATATTATATTATATTATATTATATATTATACTATATTATATTATATTATAATTCAGAGGTTTAGTTCCCTTGTTACTTATTCAACAAACTCTTAGTGTGTACTTGCTACTCTATGCCAGACAGTAGAATTCAAAGACGAACAACAACTTTGCAAGCTTAAAAGAACTTTAAGCTTTTCCAGTGTGGATGAAGATTACCCCACAAGCGTAACAAAGTACAATTTCCAAACCACAGCAATAAATGGGGAGACTTCTATACATGGCATTGAATGGAATCTAGATAATGGACAGATAATTTGAGTCTCTTTGCTCTGCCTTCTCAAGCATATACCTTCCATATACCTTATCTCTTCATCAACTCTCTAGTTTTGCCAAAATATACTGTCAATCTGGTCATACTGGTGGCTTAATATTCAGTTAAGAGCAGACAGCCAAGGAGTTTGACTACATATCTGATTTAACTGAACAAACCTGACTCTTAGGAAAATATCTAAGAGCCCAAGGGAAATTCCAGAAGAGCCCAATTCCCTTGGTTGCACATAGCCAGTATTTGGAAGTTCTACAAAGGAATTATTATTTTCTCCTGCCATTTTGAAGCACCCCCTGTACATTTATTTTAGAGTAGAAGCCCATTATCAGGGTCCCAAGCTATGTTCTTTACTACAGAGCTATGACATATGGAAGGTCTTCAATAAATCCTATTATTTTTAATATTAACGGTACGAGCAATGAGAAATAGTCATGACTGTACATGCTGCCTAAGGAGAAGAAACTATGCTGAATATCCAAGAAAGTAATTATAAGAGTGTAGTTTACTTTAAATGAATTTATTCATGTTGTCATGTATTTGCTTTGCTTGTGTTTGCACACTGCAGCAGGCTGTAGTCCCAAAGTCCAATACTAATAATAAAAAAAAAAATACAACTCAGCCTTTGACTGATCTGCAGATAGGGTGAGGGAAATGTCTGGGAGAATCAGAGATGGGCAATTGGCAGAAAGAAAATCAAAATTGTTCCTAGGCCAGGAAATGTGCCTGACAGACAGACAGACACATTTACACAGCGACGGCCACATTTACACAGCTTTACCCTTTCTCCATCTGCAGAGACACCGCCTCCCGGCTCAGAGAATGCTCACATCCCAAGTGTTTCAGACTCAGCTAACAGAACTACCACATTGTCCCAGGCACCCGAAATCCTCTCTTTTCACATACTTACACAGAGCACTGAATCTCCTCCTTCAAAGGAGGCATTAGGGAGCAGAATATAAAGAGTGAAGAAAGGGGCGCTTGGGTGGCTCAGTCAGTTTAGCATCTGACTCTCGATTTCGGCTCAGGTCATGATCTCACGATGCGAGTTCGAGCCCCACGCTGGGCTCTGTGCTGATAGGGCAGAACCCGCTTGGGAGTCTCTCTTTCCCTCTCTCTCTGTGCCCCTCCCCCTCTCTCTCAAAAATAAATAAGTGAACATTTAAAAAAAATAGTGAAGGAAAATGGGAAAATAGTTACCCAACTATGTTCATGTTTTTCCGAAATGAAGACCTGGCAGACACTGCCAGCTGCATGGCACTATCAATTTACCCTACCCTGCATAAATGGACAGTGAGAGAAAGAAAGGCAGGAATGCACGGAGTTAAAACACGCAATCAGTTTCCCTTGCTCCTAGGGATGGCTATGATGACACAGTGATGGCTGTTAACATGTCAGAAAATATTTGTTAAGGATTTGGGGGAGAGTTTTTGCTTTACCAATACAAGGTCTTCTTCCTTCTTGCTTTTTCTTCTTGCCTGGAATGCAGAGATGAGGCTGAACATCTAGCAGCCTCCTCGGGCCCATGAGGCAAGGTGTAAACACAAGAGTGACAGCTGCCTGCTAAAGAAAGGGGAGCAGAAAGGTAGGACATTGGGCGTTGATGCCAACTGACTTATTGCTAAGGGGGAAAAATAAAACCCTATTTGGTTAAGCCAATGTTACTGTGTTCCTATTACATTTAGCTGAATCCCAGATGATACACACGATAAAAACAAAAAAGAAAACAGAAAGACAAACACATCTGTGTATCCACCGTGAAACTGCGTCTAGGATCTCTATCATGTGTGGTTCAAATAAAGGTTAGGAATATTTTAACTGTGCTCACTGAAGGGGTGTCTGTATGTGTTGTCATCGTTATTCTGATCTCTATCTTCTACTCAGGGTACAGAAGCCACACGTGGCCACATAAATAGCACAATGCACTTCAGTTGAGAAATTGAGCATACATGGAGATCTTAACCTACCAAAACCCAGGAGTGGTGGGTCATATCCTGGCCAGATGGGGAGAGAAGGCTGAAGAAGTGAACATACATCTTCACTAAGGCTACTGGGACTCCTTTGCGCTCCCTCAGGGGGTAATTAGTCACTCCATAACGTGAGCAAGGCTGTGTCCTTCCCTGGCGCCTGAGCAGGACTGGAGGGAGGGCAACCTCTTTTCTGAGTCCTTGGGGGTGAGGGTGAGGGGGGCTGCAAGCGCCCTCCTAGATGTGCTCTGCTAAAGAAGTTCTTACAAAAGCAACTTCCTGACTCCTGTCACCCAAAGCCTCCTTAATAAAAAGCTTGGACAGAGCTACGAAACCTGGAAAGAGGTAGACGTAAAGGCTTCAGGGATGGCATCTGAAATGGATGAGGCCTCTCTAACGACTAGCTGCCAAGAACAGCACACGGAAAACCTCCACCTGTAATCCAAAGCAGCATCCATTAATAGGTCAGCTGCGACGGACCGGACCGAGGGAGAGCGTGTTGGAGAATGCGGTTCATTCGCTGCGAACTGTCACTCCAATTTAAACACAACCCCGTGCTCTTGTCTTCCTGATAGCAGCAAGGGACAGCGCAATAAGCGCTCTAAGGAAAGACTGTGCTGGCCATCGGATGCTGAAGAGGCTGCTGCAATATTCAGCAGCCTGTGATGTCAAAGCAGAGCACAGAGGCACACAGACTGACAGAGGGCTCTAACGATGCTTCAGACCGCGGCCCTGGGTAATCGGGGCACCGTCCGCTCGAGTGCCTGCAGGGGAGATGCCCACTCTGAAGCCTACTAGTCATTTTCTTAAAACATGTGGTCCTTTCGATCTGTCTTTTCTGGCCCACTTTTATTAGGTTCTTAAGTACAAAAAATGTTGTCCCACTACATGAATAACAGCAGTCCAAGTAAGATGACAAATGGTAACTAATATGTGATCCCGGTAACAGGGAGGCACAAAGGAGAGGCCGTGGTGAAAAGGAGAATTCTCACTCCATCTAAAGGTCACAGGCACTACACAGCTCTCGTCAGCCACTACCATGCAGGCCCAGTATTGCAAGATATTCTGGGTCTTTCAAGAAATGCCAGCAATTTCTAAGGAAATCTCCAAATTTTTAAACATATTTTGGGTCAGACAAAGCCTGTCTGTGGGTTGGATCCAGTACATGGATTGCCAATTGGAGATTTCATATTTAAAAAATCCAGACGTGCCTGGGTGGCTCCATCAGTTAGGCATCCAACTCCAGCTCAGGTCATGATCTCACGTTTGTGAGTTCGAGCCCCATACAAGGCTCTGCAGTGGCAGCACAGAACTACACTCTCTCTCTTCTCTCTCTGTCCCTCCCCCTCTCTCGCTTGCTCTCTCTCTTTCTCTCTCTTTCAAAATAAATAAATAAACCTTAAAAAATAAAAAATGAAATAAAAAATCCAAACATGTTAAAAATTGTGATGAATGCCTGTCAGTTTGTCTTTACATCTCAATCCCTTCTTCTTTCCTGGTTTCCTGACCATCTCTAAATTCCGGTCCTTCCTTTTATCCCTTCCCCCTCCTCAACTTGGCTTTAATTATCAGTAGGATTGAAGTGTTACCTGCCCCAGGATTATTTGTATCTAAAGAGATTGCTGCAATTAAAAAAAAAAAAAAAAAATCCTGCCAGAACCAAGAAAGGACTCTACAGGCAGCATTTCAGAGAGATTTGGACAAGGTTGCTCAGTGCAGCATGTCTGTTATCACACAACATAACCGTAACACCTCCTGAAGATGCTTTATTATGTGAGGGTCACATACTCCCTTTTTCATATCCAAACACAGCCACACATATTTATACGCACCTGCAATAACGATGATTTCCTGAATAGCAACATAAAAGATAAAATGACACCCCCAGAAGTGGCAGATAAGACTCAGTGAATATAAACTAGTTGACATCTTTTATGTTTGTTTCCTCAGTTGGGTTTCAGTTCAGTTTGTATCCACAGGAAATGTTATGATGGAAAATTCCACAACTGGCCCACAACTTACATTCCACCTTGGATCCAAGAACCAATTTCAGCAAATCAAATAGGAAATATAATACAGAAAACTTTTGGCTATATCTTCATATACAAAATAAGAATAAAAACTTTATAGCAGTGTGTTTCTTTAGAGTTTGCAAGGCACTTTCACATCCATACTCTCACTCAATCTACCAGCCTAGGTGAAGCACACGAAATACTTTGCGAATATGAGCAAGTTCCTTCACTCAAATCGTAGATGGGAGACATCATTTTAAAAGTTACTTTGTAAAAAGTTGCCAGAAGCAACGCACAGCTAATTATAGAAATTAGCCCAGTGTCCATGGGAATTAAGTACATGATAAAGAAAGCATCTCAAGTAAACAGACTACAATGGTTTTAAAAATCTGTCCACAAATTCTTTACTACTCCTCTTTTCGAAAGATGGAGCTTAATTCTCTTGCCCGTGCATGAATGCTGGACTTAGTGACTCGCTTCTAATAAATAAATACAGTATTGCATGAGTGATCAGATGTCACTTCTAAGATTATGTGATTATATATATTATCATATATATATATATATATATATATATACACACACATACATATAAACTCTCCAATATCTGTCTTGGGTGCTCTCTTTCTGTCTTGAATTACTCACTCTGGGGAAGGCCAGATGCCATATAATGAGGACTCTCAAGTACCCCATAGAAAGGCCCACATGTGAGGAACAGGGGCCTCTGGCCAACAGCCAAAGAGAAAGAAACTAAAGCCTGCCAGCAACCAAAGGAATAATCTTGAAGCACGTCTTTGAGTCCCCAAATGACTGCATTGCTCACCAATAGCTCAACTGTAACTTTATGCAGAACCCTGAGCCAGAACCACCCAGAGAAGTGACCACACAGGTAGATCACTCTCATGTTCCTGATCCTCAGAAACTATGTGACATAATAAACAGTTGTGTTTTGAACTGCTAAGTTTTGGGCATTTTGCCACACAGCCAATAGATAATACATGGAGTAATAACTGGGAAGGCTTCTGGAAGAAGATAAACTTGAACCCACAGTTTTTCCTGTAGACCAGGATACATTCTAAATGGATCAAAGATTTAAAATGTACTAAATATAAAATATACTAAAATATAAATGTAAATATACATGCAAAATGTACTAAATTATTACCAAAGGCTATGAACGGATTCCTTTAAACCAAGGTTTGTCCACTTCAGCACTACTGACATTTCAGGCTGGGTAACTCCTACTGTAGAATATTTTCTTGTGCATTGTAGGACATTCACTAGCATCTCAGGCCTCTACCCACTAAATACCTGGAAGTCCTGCCTGTCCAGTTGTGACAATTAAAAATGTCTTTCAGGGTGCCCAGGGAGCTCAGTTGGTTAAGTGTCCGACTCTCGGTTTCTGCTCAGGTCATGATCTCATGATTTCGTGAGTTCAAGCCTTATGTCGGGCTCTATGCTGACAGCATGGAGCCTGCTTGGGATTCTCTTTCTCCTTCTCTCTCTAGCCCTCCCCTACTCACACTGTCTCTCTCTCAAAAAATAAATAAACTTAAAAAAAATGTCTTTAGACACTAGAGTGGGGCACGGGGAACGGGCTTTCTGACTATGATAAGAAGAAACACATACAAGCTGGGGAACAAATACTTGCAACTCATATCACAGGCAATGAACTAATAATCCAATAGCAAAATAGGCAAAAAAAAAGACAATTCTTAGGGAAAAAAATACAAATGGCCCTAAAACATATGAAATGATACTTAAATCTCGTAAGAGAAATTCAAAACTAAACTGAGATACCTTCCTTAAAACTTTCACTTTGCCCCCCCCCCCCCGCCTCCCCGCCA
The DNA here is from genome assembly GCF_018350155.1 of Leopardus geoffroyi. Lineage (NCBI taxonomy): Eukaryota > Metazoa > Chordata > Mammalia > Carnivora > Felidae > Leopardus > Leopardus geoffroyi. The sequence continues at coordinate 133,567,131 of NC_059331.1, read as the reverse complement.
AGTCTAACAATACACTTTGCTCTAATGCTGGGAAGACAAGAGACATACTCTCATTCACTGCTGATGGGAGTATTAAATGGTTCCACTCCTAGGGAATGCACTGTAGTATCATCTTCCCAAATTACAAATGTATTTATCCTTTGGCCCAGCCATTCTGTTTCTAGGAATTTATCTTAAAGATATGCCTATTCTTGCCTCCTGCCGTGGTGACAGAATTGCAGTTAGCCCATGGCTACCCAGTGAGACAGTGAATTTCCCATCCTCCTTTGCAACTAGTGGTTGCTATGTCACTAAGTCTTTGCTAGTGGAATGTGACCGAATGAGATGTTTGCCATTTCTTGGTCTGGGTCCTAGCATGTTGGGCATGCACTTCTCCATGATCTCTCTGTTCATTCCTGTGACATGAAATGTGGATGCATCCATGATCCAGTTTCAATCATGCAGACTAAGAGTTTGAGAAAAGTGGGAGGAATGAGATGCAAGGCACCTAGCACCTTGTTAGGGACTGTTTGTGCTCCCTCAAAATTTGTATGTTGAAATCCTATTCCCCCAATATCATGGTATTAAGAGGTGGGATTTGGGAGGTGATGAGGTCATGAGGGTAGGGCTCTCATTAATGAGATTAGTGTTCTTATAAAAGGGACCTCAGACAGAGATCCCTCATCCGCTCTGCCATGTGAGGACACAGGATGAAGATATCTGTCCATGAGTCAGGAAGCAGGTTCTTACCAGACACTGAATCTACCTATGCACCGACCTTGGACTCCCCACCTCCAGAACTATGAGAAATACATGTGTGTGGTTAAAGCTACCCAGTACATGGCAGTTTGTTACAGCAGCCCCCACGGACTAAGGTACACTTGAACGATTACCAGGAATAGACTACCACCAAACCGGACTCCCCCTACACAACCTCGAGATTGCTGCATGAAAGAAATGAGGAGACTGTATATCTGGATCTTTTTCATAAGGTATCTTAACCTTTATCCGGTTGTATCTCTGCACACATATGAAATAACATATGGATAAAGCTATTCATTTCAACATTGTGTGACATTATAGAAGACTGGACACAACCCATGGTTCCATCAGTAGAGGCCTGGTTATACAAGCTATGGCGTATGAAGATGAAGTACCGTGCAAGTATTTAAAAAGTGAAGGAGCCCTCTCTATATTTAAATAAGTTGATCGTGGTCATATTGCTAGGTGAAAAACACACGGTGCAAAGCATTGCTCTCTAACAGTATTACACACCCTTGATGTTGGCCTTGACCATGTGATATGTTACAGCCGCTGAAATCATGTGATGCATGTCTAAGCTTCCTGAGACAGCATGAATTACCACCAGCTCTCCTGTTCTGGCCCTCTACCATAAGAAGAGCATGTCTCAGACAGCAGCCATATCTTTGGTCTCGGTCTCAGGAGAAGACAACCTAGGAAGCCTACCTCTAGCTGGGGCAGAGCAGCCTGTGTACTGAGTGAGGGAGAAAGGGAAGTGTGCTCTGAAAAATCCCTGAAGTTTAAGGCTTGTTTATATTTACAGAATAATTTAGTAAATATATAATAAGCTATCTTTTGTGTCAAAAGGAGGATTAAGGGGCACCTGGGTGGCTCAGTCGGACAAGCATTCAACTTCGGCTCAGGTCATGATCTTGCAGTTCGTGAGTTTGAGTCCTACATCTGGCTCTGTACTGACAGCTCAGAGCCTGGAGCCTGCTTGGGATTCTGTGTCTCCCTCTCTCTCTGCCCCTCCCCCACTCACGTTCTCTGTCTTTGTCTCTCTCAAAAACAAACATTAAAAAGAAAAAAAAAGGATGATTAATAAGAACATATATCAGGATTCCTGGGTGGCTCAGTCAGTTAAGTGTCCTACTCTGGTTTTGGCTCAGGTCATGATCTCACGGTTAGTGAATTCCAGCCCCGTGTCTTGACCTCTGCCGTGCTGGTGGTGAGTCTGCTTGGGATTCTCTCTCTCCCCCCTCTCTGCCCCTCCCCTGCTCACACATGCTTTCTCTCTCTCAAAATAAATCAACTTAAAAAATATATATCATATTTGCATTTATTTTCATAACCGTCACTAGAAGGATATAAAAGAAACTAATGACAATTTTTATATCATTGTAATGACATCAGCCAAAGCTGTTATAAACATTTTGCTGTATCTACTTCTAATCTTTCATTCTGTATTTTTAAATAAAAATGGAACAAAGGCACATAGTGTTTTGTGAACTTTCTTTCCCACTTAGTAGTATATGAAGGCGACTTCCCAAATTCATAGTAACCATTTTAATGTGCAATGCTCAGTTCATTGATTTTATTTCATTCTGATATATTGTCAGAATTTCTAGCAGATGTTTGTGTAGAGCCACCCAGGCACACAAGCTATGGGATCAGTCTCCCAATGTCTTCAGGTCATTCTGTTTAACTGAGCCTAGCTCTGCTAGGACATGTGTGCGAAGGACCACGTGAGCTCTTGCCTACAAAGCCAGATCGGTGCCAGAGGCCTGTGTGTGACTCCAGCAGTGGGAAAGGCAGGAGGGATTCCAGTCATGCTTTACACTTGGGCAGTATTTTCCTTCAAAGTTTTGATAAGGCCACAGGCAAGTGTTTTCTTCCTAAAGATGATTTCTTTGTTACTATTAGATCAGAAATTTTTATCCCAAGCCAAATTGGAAGTCGCAGAGACAAAAGTTTTACCAGAAGACTCTGAGAAAACTTCTGCTTTCCCAGAGAAGAATATTTTCTGAAGGGATGCTAAGAATAGGAGGAAATTGATAAACAAAGTTTTTGTTATCACCCAGCAAGGCACAAGGTCACACAGCTAAAGAGGGCAGGGCTTCTGGTACCCATGCCAGGGTGTTGGCATGAAACCACAATTACTCTGTCCCAACAGCATCATACTGAACTGTATTTGTAGTTTTATTGCTATTGCACAGGTCACTTCTAATTTAGCACCTATCACCTTTGCACCAACAGTGAAAAGAAGGACATTCTGATAGCATGGATGTGTATGTTTTAAATAATATAAACTAAAATCCACATGTAACATTCATTTGCCAGGATACAGCACTGGTGTACCCAATGGAGGGAATTACTGTCAGGGTGCGTTTCTTATTCCTCTAAAGATCCAGGGAATCGACTCAACTGGCCTGGAGGAGAGGGGTCCCTGCAGACTTTCCAGTGCTTTAGAAGCCCCAAGGCAGAATTTTCAATGCCAGAAGGTGATTTCGAGGGCTATATTAGCCCATAAGCATGCCCATGAGGACTAATGAGAACACTGTAAGATAAAAAAGAAATATTATAAAAGACAAGGTGAAGATGAAACAGATTCAGACTTCTCTGGCAGGTCTAAATAATTGAAGAGCACAAAGCACAGGCTTCTAGGACGGGTTAAGCACATCCAGCTGTGAATCAGAAGACCTATGTTTTAGGAGTTTAACATTTTGGATGGTAACAAGAAGGAGGGGTTGCAAGTCATTCGAGAGCAGACAAGAGAATGCTGGATTCTTGCTCTTTACTGACAGAAGAGGCAACGATTAGGAGGATGGCTGATAAAGCTAGAAATAGCTACTCAACTAAACAAAGAAGAGAAAGAAGGCAAAAGGACCTTTCCAAAGAGCCTTTACCACTATGCTCCACTATAAGAGAGGGGGCAGCACATTAGCCTAACACACATGCCTTAAGTTTTCTGTATTAGAACTATACGTGAGGTGTCACTGTGGCCACATAGTTTGACCATAAACATGACTCTAGGGAAACTGTATTATTGAATTTTGTGGGGGCCAAGATTTCCAAATTTAACTGTTATTCTTATATTTCAAGAGTATTCTCGGAGACATGAAACCCAAGTGGGAATAATACTATGGGGTTGGAGAAACAGAAGTAGGAGGAGCCAGGTTGCCATCACTGCCCCCATCACTTGTGGGGCCTGAAGCCCTGGAGGGGGAGACAGGGAGTTGGGAAGAGGTAAAACAGGAAGAGGGACAGCCTGAACTGAGGCTCAGATCCTTGCCTTACACGAAAATGAGGGAGAGGAGGGTAAATGCTAATGACAAGAAAGAGGAAGATATACAAATAAGACTTTCCCTGTCTCCACCCAGCAATTTCAGCTCCATTTGTCCCGGATTGCAAATAGTCAAGATTCTCTTTTGGCACCTTTACGATTGTAGCGCTGAAGGGTGGGGGGAACTGGGAAATGTGCTCCCAACGTAGGCCAAATTTATGATGTCAATCTTTGAATACCCCATGTCCAATAACATCACGTGTGAATGATTGCTCTGACCCCCTTCGCCAGCATTGTCAGTTTGACATCAACTTATTTTATAGCTGGCATCCTTAGTATATGGGCAAGGTGGCACCTGTAGTATGGTGTTTTCCTATCAAGTAATCCTATCCTTGACAACCTTCTAAAGCTCATCTGGGAAACGATGTTGTCCCTGCAAGTGTTTGGTATTTATGAGCCCAGGGCAGTCTCTGGTTGAGAGTAATACTGACTGCATGATAAAGCCAAAGGGGAAAACCTATTTTTCTTGAAGAAGACATGTCTCCTAAAGCTGTAATAAGTTATTGGCTGGTATGGGGGCCATCAGAATGAAAACTCTAAGTAAAAGGGTAATATTTTGCTGCCATATATTTTAATCATCTCAATCAACTTTGTTGGCCAAGTAATCTTACTATTTCTCCTTATTCTGTTTGTCTGCATTGCATTATTATTATTATTATTATTATTATTATTATTATTATTTACTGATTGAACTATACTGGATGTATACATTGCCAATCATACTTTGGAGATAGAAATCTAATGATTTGACAATTCTATAGAAGCACTACCTTCTGGAGTGTTGTTAAACCATACTTAATTCATTAATGTTCCAATGTGACAGGAGCTATAAGTGCTAACACGACAAAGAGTGTGACATCTGAGTCAAACACCAAAGGAACTCATGAGTTCCTTGCCTCCTAGCCTGAAACCAACCAAACCGTGTTAAGAAACTAATCTTGTTGCAGACACAGCTGTTATCACTATTAGTATACAGCTTCAATATATTCTTTGAAAAATAATGTATTTTCACTGCACAAGGTAGTACATGCACTGTTATTAAAACAGAATGCTGTCTATATATTTCAGGTTATCACACTGCTAAAAGATACAGATACTCAGATTGATACTTTAAAAAAATCTCTGTCGGGGCGCCTGGGTGGCTCAGTCGGTTAAGCATCCAACTTCAGCTCAGGTCACAATCTCGCGGTCCGCGAGTTCGAGCCCCGCGTCGGGTTCTGGGCTGATGGCCCAGAGTCTGGAGCCTGGTTCCGATTCTGTGTCTCCCTCTCTCTCTGCTCCTCCCCCGTTCATGCTCTGTCTCTCTCTGTCTCAAAAATAAATAAATGTTAAAAAAAATTAAAAAAAAAATCTCTGTCCTTTAAGGATTGGTTAAATGCCTGGACTGGAGGAAGATTTTGGTCAACTACCCGAGGGTTTTTTTTTTTTTTTCTCAGAATAATATTAATCTTATTTTGTAGTCTTTTCTTGTGTCTCCCTGCATCATGCCAAGACTCCTTCACTGCCATAACTTCAAGCCAACAAGGTGATCCCTTTCTAGTCAAGAAGATTCATGTGTGTTGTCTACCTTGGATTCCACTGCCTCTTCCTTTCCTGACTCCAATATATAAATTCCCCAACTGACCAGTGTTGATTCATAGTTAGGGACATCTCTATGTCCCTATTCAGCAGGAAGAAGTTACAGAAGATAAGACCTTCCACCCTTAGCAACCTTAAAGAGTTAAGGATCAAAATTGTTCAAAAGGGGGAGTATGAGGACAACAAACGCAAAAGAAATGTAGATAAAATCAAATTTCCTTACAACTTGCAGCCTACTGATAAATACGTGAGACAGGCAAGAGTGACACTCCTCAAGGAACTCATGGGTGCCTTAACGTTGATATTTTGCTAGAGAGTAAAAGCAACCTTAGCTTGACAATAGCCAGACCTCCAGGACCCTGCATTTTTTTTTTTTTTTTTTTTTTTTTTTACCTATGGAAATCCCTTTAGAGACTTCTGTTATCTCTACTCTATCCCCCAACTTAAAAGTACATACAATCAATCTTTCCTCACAATCACAGAGCAGCTCTTTCTGCCCATGGTCCCATCCCTGTGCTAAAATAAAAGGAACTTTTCACACCGAAAAATAAAAATAAAAATAAGGGTCATACATCGGAGTGTTACAGGTACTGCCTATTGCCAAAGTGTCCATTTTTCACAGGTCATAGTCCATCAAATTCAAATTATTTCCTTAAATATTTCCGATGGAAGGGGGTTCCTTTGGTCATTTCAGCTTGGATTCTTTTGGGGGGTACAAACAGGGGTCACTTGTTCTCTGTTAGTTCCTCTGTGCTCACTTGTAAGCATTCACTGCATCATTCCCTCCTTTGACATTTCTTTCCACTTTGCAATTCCTGTTCTTTTCATATGAGCAGCTGCCAAGTTTTTGACTACTTAGCACCTGCCATCCACGGATCTCAACCACTTTTTAAAAATTTGAGTTTCAGTTTATATATATATATATATATATATATATATAATATATAATACATATATATAATTATTATATATATACATATATATTATTATATTAGTATGCATGTATGTATATTATATTATATATATGTATATATATGTATATATGTATATTATTATATATGTGTATATATACATATATATTATAATATATAATGTATAAATTATATAAACATTTTATAAATACATTATATATTGAATACATAAATTCTATATATATAATTTTGTTGTAAAATAACATAACATTTACCATTTTAACATTTTTTAAGTGTTCAGTTCAGCGAAATTAAGTACATTCATAATCTTGTGCAACTCCTACTATCTATTTCCAGAACTTTTTCATCATCCCAAACAAAACTCCATATCCATTAAACGATAACACCCCAACCCCCCCTCCCTATAGCCTTTAGTCCCTGGAAACTCCTATTTTGTTTTCTATTCAAACCACTTTTTGTGTATTTACTTGATAGAAAGAAAGGGGAATCTCCCCTTGTTCATGGAAGAATTGACAGCCAGTACCAGGCACCGGGGCTGGGAAAGACTGTAACCCAGGGTCACTTGTCCTCAGAACCTCATTTCTTCCTCATGCCCCTCTCTCTGTGTCCCTCTACTCAGAAGGTTGGGTCCCTGGTGCTGCCCTCTGTCTGCCCCAGACCAAAACTAGAATGTTTCATTTATACCCACAGTTTCTAAGCCAGCTCCCTCTCCTCTGGGTCCCTCTCCACTGCCACTCAAGCTTCCATTCCTACTGACAGAAGAACAGGATGAAATAACTCATCCCATAGTGTGGACAGCTCACTACATGCCCAGGTGAGCGAGAGCCTACCTGAAGCACATGAATCTTCCAGGGGGTTCATGATTTGAGGAAGAATGTTTATGAGCACCAACTAAAGGGCTCTACCCTCAGGACACACACTAGGAGCTGAGAATGCGCTTAGAGCCCTTCAGATCAAGCAAAAATAAATCATTTCTGGGTCAGTATCTTCGGAGTGCTGTTTCCACTAGCAATACTGTAGACGGGGGAGGCTGAATCCCTATTGTGGGCGGGGTGATGGAAGAGTTCACAGGTGTAGTTTGAAGGTTCTTCCTGGACAGCTGTGGTTTTCACTTACATCCTCCTGCCAGGGAGTCATGTTTCCATCTCACAGTCACACTACACTTTAAAGAGAAAAATCCAAGTTACAAAAATCTCATTAAGTAAAAATTAGAATACCTATGTAATAAGGACAGTATTTTTCTTGCAACACTGTAGGATACACACATGGGATATATATAAGAATTTAATATTGATATATTCTATCAACATGGTAAGAATATATTGATATATACAATAGCAACATCACACTGATTTATATATATATATATATATATATATATATATATATATATATATATATATGTTGGGGAGGGGGTGGGTGTTCTCACACATAAAAGCCAAGGATGGGATTTTGGTGCTTCAGAGGTATGGCAAGATACCAGCTAGAAGATCCAAGCTACTGCAAAGTTCTGTCAAAGATAAAACTTTATTTTTTTATCACTTTTTAAAAAATTTTTAACATTTTTATTTATTCTTAAGAGACAGAGAGAGACAGAGTATGAGCAGGGGAGGGGCAGAGAGAGAGACACACAGAATTTGAAGCAGGCTCCAGGCTCTGAACTGTCAGCGCAGAGCCCGAAGCGGGGCTCGAACTCACAAACCGCCAAGATCATGACCTGAGCCAAAGTCGGACGCTCAACCGACTGAGCCACCCATGCGCCCCAAAGACAAAATTTTAAAGCTAGGTTTTGTGGGAAGGAAAAGGAAAAATAACTTTCTATATTCTTTTGGCATATTAAGGACGAAGACTAAAAACCTAAATCATAGTTTTTACTATTAATTCATTAATTTTTTTTAATATTTTATTTTTGAGAGAGAGAGTACAAGCAGGGGAGGGGTAGAGAGACAGGGAGGCACATAATCCGAAGCAGGCTCCAGGCTCTAAATTGTCAGCATAGAGCTTAATGTGGCACGTGAACTCACATGACCTGAGATCCTAACCTGAGCCAAAGTTGGACTCTTAACTGAATGAGCCATCCAGGAGCCCCTTTTTCTATTAATTTAGAGAAGATAATTCTTTGCCGAAAAGCCTCTGGACACACTCCCCCAGGGGAGGAAAAGGCTATCAAAAGGAAGAAGAGCCCAAAGTTGGCCCTATCCTGTCCTGAGGCATCATCTGAGCAAGACGAGGGAAGAAGGGCTTGGAAGTTGGGGCCAGGGTGTTGCTTCCTCCTCTGCCAGTGGTGGGTGCAGGGAACTTTAGACAGCGTCCACCGATAGAAACGTCATGCAAAACACAAATGCAGCTATGCCCTGCATTCTCAAATTTTCTAGTTGCCACAGGAAAAGGTGAAAAGAAGCATGTGGAATTAATGTCATAAATATATTTTATTCAACCAATATAACCAAAATATTATTTCGACATATAATCAACATAAAATTACTAATAAGACATTCTACATCTTCATTACTGTCTTTGAAATCCAGTATGTATTCTTTTTTTTTTTTAAGTTTATTTATTTATTTTGAGAGAGAGGGAGAGACAGCATGAGCAGGGAAGGGGCACAGAGAAAAAGAGGAGGAGAATCCCAAGCAGGCTCTATGCCATCAGCGCAGAGCCCAATGCGGGGCTCAATCTCACAAACTATGATATCATGACCTGAGCCAAAACCAAGAGTCAGATACCTAACCGGCTGAACAACTGGATTTTTTTTTATAGTACAGTACTGCATTTTTTCTTATTTATGATGTTTTCAACAATACTTTCTTTTCTCTAGTTTTTTAATAAGTTTATTAAAATTAACTATTTTAGGGGCGCCTGGGTGGCTCAGTCGGTTAAGCATCCGACTTCGGCTCAGGTCATGATCTCGCGGTTCGTGAGTTCAAGCCCCGCATCGGGCTCTGTGCTGAAAGCTCAGAGCCTGGAGCCTGTTTCAGATTCTGTGTCTCTCTCTCTCTCTCTGACCCTCCCCCGTTCATGCTCTCTCTCTGTCTCAAAAATAAATAAACATTAAATTTTTTTTAAAAAATTAACTATTAATAAAATAGTTTTTTCTTATTAATTATTTGCAATAATTGAAAATTAATATTTGCATTAATATGCAAAATATGTATTGATCAACTGTTAATGCTATCAGTAAGGTTTCTGGTCAACAGTATGTTGTCAGTAGTTAAGTTTTAGGGAGTTAAAAGTTATACCCAGGTTTTCAACTGCCTGGTGCATCAGTTCAAGGGTCAACTGTACTCAATAGGTTCATGTGGCCAGTGGCCACAGTATTGGATAGCACAGATCTAGAATATCTTAAGATACATATGAAAACACTGGGAAGCACAGCCCTGTTTTCCATGACCAAAGTGACACAGCACTAGGAGTAGGAAGGTACCTGAGGGAGGAGGAGAATAAAATGAGACTCAGGCAATGCTATGGGCCCTCCTGCCATCTTCACTAGGGCTTGCTGGTGGTTCCTACAGGATCCAGAAGCTCCCCTGCCCCAGGGACCAAATACAGACATACTGAGTTTTGAAGGAGAGTCAAAGAACCTGGGCCAGGAACAAAAAAGGCATTTAGGGTTGTGGTTTCAAGGTCAGGACAAATGGTCATAGGCTGCAAAGAGCAGTCCTACTTCAGCAGAAAAGACCATATAGGGCCCAGAGGGCAGAAAGCTGAAGCCTCTTCTCTCTTGTGTAAGTCAAATTCCTCCCTAGCACTTCACTTGCTCATTTATTAAAAAAAAAAAAAAAAAGGATTTAGGGCCTGCTCTATAAACACCACTGATCTTGGTAGTGGAGATTTAGAGGTGAAAAAAATTATAAAAGTCCTGTCCCTTATGGAAATTACATTCTAGCTGAGGAAGAAAAAAACTGAAAAGGAAAAACAATAGGCAAAATATATAGGGGGTTAGATAATGGTAAGAACTATGGGAAAAGATAAAAAAAACAGAGTTGGATGGGAGGAGGGAAATTGGGAGATATATAATTTAAGTTGATCAGGGAAGAAGGTAGCCAAAGAAATGAAAAATGATAGAGACGGAATTTTTTTTTCTTGCTATCCAAGGTGCAGTCAAGGTCAGAGGAGGGCTCAAAATGGGGATCAGAATGCTTAGGAGAAATAAATGGCCTTATATTTGGTACATTTGTATATGGTATGATTCAACTGATTTCTTAAAGTCATATATTTACATGGAAACGAATAACAGTATGTATTACAAACTATTAACTGTGCTTATCTCTGGGGATTATGGTGAACTTATCATGATTGTATTTTTCTCCTTTTTCCAGATTTTCTACAATCAACATAATCTATTTTAATCAAGGTGGTGGGCGGGAAGCCCTCAATAATGTTGTTTATGAAAAAAAGAAATAAAAACAAAAACAAAGGCAGCTTCTTTTGCCATCTGCTAATATTTGTATAATTGAAACATCTTACCATAATGGGAAATACTGAGTTCAATATTTTTCTATATTCTCAGGAACTACCACTCCAGCAATCCATCCTTTAGATTTTTACCTAATTTTCTTTTATTTTTTAAATACATATTTGTTGAACCTGAATCTTCCCATTGCATTTTTCTGATATTCAGCATCTAGCATCTTACTGTGCTGACAGTGACTTTCCAGAAATGCTGACAGATTTCCATTGTGATGTGCATTCACTGCCCCATATACAACATCGGTTGTGACACCTATCCCAGTCTGCCCCACCACCTCTTGGTGTGCTTTCTTTTGGAAACTTCTTGTGTGGAAAAACTCCCCAAAGACATTCCAAAGAACTGCCATCTGGAACATTTAACATCGTCAGCACATTGCTTCATATAGATTTATTTGCGAGTACCATCAATGGCACCAGAGAAACAGAGCCCACTGAGAGTGGCCTCTGGAAAATTTTTTTCTTTCACTTTTTGAAAGAGAAGTCATATACAAACGAAATAACCAGGAATGCCACTCCTTTGGAGTGATATCATTTAATGCTAACAGAACATCTTGATCTCCAATAAACCTCCGAGAATAATACAAATATTCTGATGAATGTATAAGGTTTGACTGACATCCTATTAACCTGTTGATCTTTACATTAACTTCTGTTATTATACAGGATTTTCAAATCATTTTGTTAACCGGGTTGAAAATATATGGAAGACACGTGTAGTTACAAAAATGTAGGTAATATTTTAATAACTTTAATTTATAAGGTACTGATAACCTATACTTTAAAAATAATTATGAATACTTGGTAAAGACTTCATTTTTTTTCTTTGTACTCTTTTTGGTTGACATACAATTTATATATAACATATTAGTTTCAAGTGTACATGATTTGATATTTGTATATATTGTGCAATGTTCCCTATATAAGTCTAGTTAATGTCCATCTCCACATATACTTAATTTTTTTTTTCTTATTTTGAGAAATTTTGGGATCTATTATGTTAGGAATTTTTAAATATACAATACAGTATTTTAAATATACAATATATGATACTCCACCTTGCTGTATACACATCCCCTGGACTTATTCATTTTACAACTGGAAGTTTGTACCTTTTGACCTCCTTCACCCATTTCACCCACCCTACTCCATCCTACCCCACCCTAGCAATGTGTCTTTTTTTTTTACGGCTTATTTTTAAATGAAAAGAGCATCTTCTACTAGGAAAATACACAACTGAGAGCGACATATTTTGGACAACTGAGAAATGTTTCTTGTAAATATAATGTAAGGGCCTCAAGAGGCTGAGACTCCTGAATCTTCCCACTAATCCCACTTCCCTTTCAGGACTTCATACCAAGGGAGCATGCATACAGGAAAGATTAGCCAAATGGGAATCAAATTGCCACTTCAGCAAACAAGGACCTAATGCAAGGGAGACTGGCTGAAATCATTCAGAATATCTTCTGTCTCTAGAGTGGAATTACTCTAGAAACATATGACAAAATAGAATTAGAAACATTGCCATTTATAGATAATTAAGATTTTAACAAAATTAAATACCCATTCATGATTAAAAACTACATTAAAATTTAAAAATTCTAAAAGCTGGAAATAGGAAAAAACCTCCTTCAACTGATAAAGGATATCTATAAAAACACCTACTACAAACATCATAAGTTATTATTGAACGTTTTCCTTCTGATGTTGAGAAGGAGACAAAAATGACTACTGTCAACGCTGTCCTGGCACTTCCAGTCAGTTCATATCTTTAAAAAAAAATTCCCAGGGAAAGAAAGCTATCAATATATAAAAGTAAATTCTATCACTATACACCAACAAAAACCAAATTATAGAGTTTAAAATAATGCCACTTGAAACAGTGACAAAAGTACTGCATTTCTAGGAATAAATCTAACAAAAGCATTAAGATATCTACAAAGAAAACCACAGAACACTATTGGGTAAAGGAAATCTAAATTAATAGAATCATATGAATTTTCACGTTAGAAGACTCACACGATTTTCAATTTTGCTCCAATTGCTATATAAATTCAATCTAGTCCCCTAAAAATTGGAGCAATTTTTTGTGCTCATGAGGTGATCTTAAAATCTATATGGAAATGAAGAGGACCTGGGATAATCAACACAATTATAAACAACAACAGGCAATAATGAAGTCAGAGGGTTCAGAATACCAAAAATCAAGACTTGTTAAGCTTCAGTAATAAGAGCAGTATGATACAGGTATAGGCTTGGACAGATTGACCGTGGAACAATTTATAAACTCCAACAGTAGATCTGTCTAAATACAGTCACTGATTCATGATGCTGCAGTGCCGTGAAAGAAAGAATGATCTTTCCGAGAAATGATACTGGGTAGTTTGGGCATCCATATGGAGAAAAGAATGAATCTTGATTCCTCCCAAGAATAAATTACAGGTGAATTTTTAAGCTCCAAATGTAAGAATTAAAACAATGAAAATTCCAGAAGGTAACAAAAGAGCTTATCTTTCTGAACTTGGAGAGGCACAGTTTTCTTCAACCACATACAAAAAAAAAAAAAAAAAAAAATCACAAGCTATAAATCAGAAAATTGACACACCAGACAATATTAAAATTAACAGTTTCTACTTATCAAAAGAAACTCCTGGAAAAAAAAATGCAAGTCACGAAGTGGAGAAAGTGGCATGTGATATCACTATTCAAAAAAGGACGATAGAACAAATGGAATGCTCGTACATTGCTGGAAGGAGAGTAAATTGCTACAACCACTTTGGAAAACTTAAGCTGCTTCTACTTTCACATTCAGATTCCCTCCAAATAACCAGCAAAAATGTGTATTGGTGTTCACAGATATGTAAACTCATGCTTGGGGTAATGTGGTTCATACTAGCCAAAAATTGGAAACAACCTTATTGAACGTTAGTATTAGAATGGGTAAACAATGGTATACTTATATAATGAATAATACACAGTAACAAAAATGAGTAACTGTGGCTAATTTAAAAATTAAAATGCCGCCTTAAACTATCATGGGCTTTCTAGATTTTATCAAATATGAGGTATAGGTTGGCAACAAAATGATATGAGTAATGTTTTGTGTGTTTAATAATAACTTAGCATTCATACATTTTCAGTGGTATCTAATGCACTCAAGAGTTCACTTCTTCTTATAAAGAACTGTATCTTACCTATATCTTACCTGTATATTACCTGTATCTTATAGGCACTTATAACATTGGAGTACGAGAGTCGCTCTTGAATGAACAATTACAGAACTCTGAAACACAGTTCGCTTTGTTCCTTCTTGGTGAGATTTGATTTTGATTTAAATAATTACATTTTTTTTCTGTGTGGTCTGGTTTATCTACAGGTTCATTTCATACACTGAGATTTAAAAAATAAAAGAATTTAAAGTATATAAATAACATTTTTTTTTCACTTATGTAGTTTCTCTTCTACATAGTGACCAGATCAACTTGTGTCCCACCAAGAGGTAAAAAAGAAAAAAAAATCCATAATCTCATAAAAATCATTCAAAAAAGACCATGTTGAGATAAAATTAAGCAGGATGATTCTCTTGTACAACTGCCTTAAGTCACAAGACTTCCTTTAAGTCCCTTGACCTTTCGTACTCTCTGTCTGAAGAAAGAAGCCTAACGCAGGACAAGTAGGATGCCCAAGTATCCTGCATAGTGCCACCACCCTGCATGGAGAATTGAGTGGGTAAGAAGCCATTGAATTTTCCCCCTATGACTTCCTCTGGTTCTAGCCTCATTGGTCTCATTGTTGCTCAATGAACAAGTCAGCTCCAGTCCACTTCCCCTGCCCCTTATCTATGCTCTTACCATGCCTTGAAATGCTCTTGCTTTTACACTGCTTTGCTGTTTGTGTGAATCTATCCTTCTTAGGTCCAGTTTAAGTCACACTTCTGCTCTGCTATCTTTAGTTTCTTGGCTGCCTGGATGCGAGATGTACAAAGCAGAGATTACATCCCACACTGAAAAATGTATGGAGGTAGTGAAAGCAGTAGAAGGACTTTCTCTTTTCTGTGTTCTTCAAGGTTAAGGAAAACCTTTCCCAGAAACACCAGTCCCACCCCATTCCACCCCTTCTTTAAGTCAACTTGGCCTTTACCTCACTGACCCCTAATCGCTTTGTATTCCCAAGCTTCAGTGAATCAGGGGAACAGGCAAGGCTTTGGGGGCTAGGAATCCTTCATGCCGCCCCTGAGAGGCATGTCTACAAGGAAAGGTGTGGATCCTAGACAAATGAGAGTCCTCTAAGGAAGGAAGGAGGAGCCATGACTGTGCACAATCCACCTGGTCAACTGCAATTTCCAAGCAAGTTGTGCCTATGTCAGTGTTAATGCAGCACTTCTCTCTTTGTGTCACTTTGGCACTGCTACCTGCCATCTCTCCAGCCTGTCACCACACTCAGCATCTAGGGCCTTGCTAAATCCACTGCACGCCCCTGGAATCAGCCTTTACACCTAGTTGCTAAATTGAATGGCAAGTGACTGTTTATCATTATACTTCTCAGGAGTGGGAAATGAGTCTTTCCAGAGTTAATTAACCTACATAAACCCATAAAGGGCCAGCAAAAGACTTACTAGCAGGAATGCACCACTCTAGACCCCTTTTCTTCTGATCTATGCTTTGATAATTAACCAGGGATCCTGAAAAGGGCACATGTGGCTCCTCTTAGCACACCAATTCTGTGATAGTGAATTGGCTTTTAGTTTCATTTCTGTAGCCAAAGCACACCACGAAAAATAAATTTTCATTTTTCACAACATTCAGTTCAACTCAATTGTTCTAGTTACAGTATTCCTAACTTTTATCCAGCTGATTAACTACAGAATAATCCAAATACATTTCAAATTATAAATCTTTCATGATTTGGGAGATTTTATACAAATGTACATTTGACAGCGCTAATTTAAAGCAAATATCAAAGATGATTAAACATTCTCAAGATAAGAGGGATAAACCATTGGATTATTTTATAGATTTAATCAGTGAACATCATAAACTGCTATAAACAGAAATATTTTGATATTCATCTTTTCTCAAAATCATTCTTTGGGAAATGTCCAAGAAGGACTACAGAAGTGGGTCAAGCATGTGTGCACAAAACATTTGTATTCTTTACTGTGTAAACACTAATTTATTTGTTGAAATAATACACTATGAAATATTTATTAAATAAATTAGCATTCTGCTGAGCTGCTCTCCCAAATCATTAATACGGTTCGTGGTACTGATGTAGCCAGGGCTATGACTGTTTCCCATGTCTGTCTTCCAATTGTTTGCTAAGTATTTATTCACCAAGCACCATCCCCCAGAGTTTAAACTCTCCGTGCAGCTATTCTTTGGAAAGCTGGTGAAGTAAAAGGTTTTTAGAAATCATTGAACTTTCACTGAACCACAGGGCTCCTGTTGTCCAATCCTCTTATTTTACACATGAGTTTGAAAACAGGTTTAGTGTCTTGTCCAAGACCTTGGAACTAGCACTATCTTTTACGTAAGTAGAAAAAAGAGTTGGTTTTTAATGGCGAGAAAGGAGTTACTCACTAGAATTTAGCCCCTGTGGAAAGAATCCGGGGGTCTAAGGACAGGTTTCATAAATCTAAAACAAAACAAAACGAAACGAAACAAAGCCCATATCCTTTACATTTTGTTTAAATACGCATGGTCCTTTAGAAAAGTTCATCAAAGAGGAAAAGCGATAAAGAGGAATGAATCTCCACATTGACCCAGTATAAAAATTGAAGAGAAAGAGATTTATTTATTTGTAAAGATTACTGTCTGCACAGGTATTGTCCATCCACCCTCCAATGCTTAGAACCAACTGCAGGGCAAGCTAAATGCAAACGATAAATAAGCAAGAAGACAGGTAAACAAACAGAGCAAATGACAAAGTACACACGGCCGAAAGAGCATTCAACCCGTCCTCCCCACTGGAAAATGAGCAGAACACATTCAATGGCTGAGAATATGCAGCTGCACGATGCTCTCTCAGGTAATGTGTAAATGAGAGGCAGCATCCAGGGATGGTATCCTCTGAAAATCTCAATTGGTCTCTCTATGTCTCAGATTTAAAGTAGAAAGCATCCATTTTCTCTCTGATTTCTCTACTTTGGTTAATACCGAATAACATAATTCTTTCTCTAGTCATCTCATACAATATATAAATGAAAGCGTTTTCCATTTGTAATTTAATAATATTTTCACATTTGTCATATTTATGCTGAAAAGAATCATGTATTTCTCTGGTCCCAATGGCCATGTACCCCAATTTTTGGTGTTTTATTATAGGAACTCTTTGTGAGACACATCTTTATTCTGTAGAACTCAACACAAAAATAAAATGTGAGTGGAGCTATCCCAGGCAGTTATGTTTTCACAAGATTTCCAAAGAATTAGGGGTGCTGATTTTTAAAAAATGTAACTAAACACTTACAGTGAAAGCATAAATAACACCTAAAATTGCTGACTTGACATTATCTGTTAAAAATTGAAGCCCTAATCCATTTGAAAAGACTCATACACACTTTTCTTTCTCAAGATTTGTTAGTGTATTTTTTTTCAAAGTACATATAAGAATCAGGAGCTATTCAACCCATTTTTATCTTCCATAGTAAGTGCTGAATTATCAACTAAGAGCGTTCTTATTTTGTTATGATTGGATTTCATGATAGTAGCTAGGTGTTCCATGGGAATAGATGCCTTAATATTTATGACAACAGACAGAATTTTTTTTTCTTTTTTAAAAACACCATGCAAATAGATTTTAGGGGCACTTGGGTGGCTCAGTCAGTTAAGCGTCCACCTCTTGATTTCAGCTCAGGTCATAATTCCAGAGTTGTGGGATCAAGCCCCGTGTCAGGCTCCACACTAAATGTGGAGTGTGCTTAAAATTCTCTCTCTCTCCTCCTCTGCCCCTCTCCCCTGCTCATGCTTGCGTGCATGCTCTCTCTCTAAACTAAAATAAATTAAAAATAAAATAATAGATTTTAACTATGAGAGAAAAATATTTTTCCCCCAATTTTTCTCTTCTCTCATTTTGGGTACCTGCATATGTGATTTTTATGCAATTTAAACTGTATAAAACTTCATAACGTATATACTTCTTTTTGTTGCCTGATTTTTTTCACTTAGCATAATTTCGTAAATTTTTCTCCATATATACATAATTATCAAATAAATCCATTCTTGCAAAAGCTGAGTATCAGATGTTTCAGCTGTATGGTCTTTACATCTTCATAATTATTGTCTTAATGGCTGCATAATATTCTTACACATTTTTATATCATAATTAAATTAGCCATTTTGTGATCAATAAACATTTGCACTGATTTCCATTTTCTACCATGAGTAACCCTGTAGTAAACACATACATATGTAATAGTCCTCATCTCCAGATTATTTCCCTAGGACAGATTTCTAAAAATAGGATATCACTGGACCAAGGAACATTTTGTCCATGAAAATATACTTCAAACTGCTTTCCATTTTAAATTGTCAGCAGCAATTTGTGAGTTTGCTAATTTTCCCACATCTTCATCAACACTGAGTACTGTCATTTTCAATTTTTGCTAATAAATTTAAAATATCTTATTGTTATTTTATGTTTTATATTACATTATTTATTTAATAATTAGTGAGCATAATTTTTTTCATATCTTGGATAATTATGGCCCACGGTATTTTCATATGGGCTTCTTGAATATTTACTGTAAACCAAATGCTGGGCTGGGGGCTGAGAGGCACAATGATAAAGACAGAATGAATTTTGACCATGAAGAGGTCACCAAATAGAGTATGTTTCAATGTACTTTATTAATTTATAATGGAAAGCTATTTCTTTCCCTTCTTGAAAAACAACTGACATTTGCATAGTACCTCTCCTTTTTGGAAGAATATCTTTTTACGTATTTTTTAATGTTTATTTATTTTTGAGACAGAGAGAGAGAGAGAGTACACGGGGGAGCAGGCGAGTGGCAGAGAGAGTAGGGGACACAGAATCTGAAGCAGGCTCTGGACAGAAGAGTATCTTTTTTATTTCATTTTTTTAATTTTTTAAAAGTTGATTTATTTTGAGAGAGGGCACAAACAGAGGAGGGACAGAGAGAGAGGGAGAAAGAGAAAATCCCAGGCAGGCTCTGCACTGTGAGCACTAAGCCAGATGCGGGGTTCAAACTCAGGAACCGCGAGCTCATGACCTGGGCTGAAACCAAGAGTTGGATGCTTAACCAACTGAGCCACCCAGGCACCCCAGAAGAGTATCTTTTTTAAACATTAGTGTATATATACATGCTTTAAGAAATGTTTAAAGTACAGAAACATTCATAAACATATACAGTAAGGGAATACTCATTACCAAGAGTAATGGTCAAATATTAACCTTATTTATGTATTTGTGTCAAGCCTTTTTAATTTAATAAAAAAAATAAATTTGAAGTCCTCTTTTTTGTCCTTTCCTTCCCATTTCCAATTCTCCTTTTTCCTAAACAACTATTGCCATGAATTTAGTTTATATTGTTCCAGTTCATTGAATAACTATAGTTTGGTGGGGCTTTATTTACATAAATAATATTCTAGGATATCTAACATTTTACAACTTGTCTTTTCACTCTTTTTGAGACAGACCCATGTTACAATACAGATAGCTAGTTCACTTCTCTTAACTGTAATACATTAGTCCATCATATAGATTTATCATATTTATCTATCTATTCCCCTGTTCATGGACATATACAGTTTCCTTTTTTCCTTAAAAAAAAAAAAAAAAAAAAAGCACATGCCAGAGCATCTGGGTGGCTCAGTCAGTTAAGTATCCAATTCTTGATTTCAGCTCAGGTCATGATTTCATGGTTTGTGAGTTCGAGCCCCACATCGGGCTCCATGATGACAGCACTTTTGAACCAGC
This sequence comes from Leopardus geoffroyi, assembly GCF_018350155.1. Lineage (NCBI taxonomy): Eukaryota > Metazoa > Chordata > Mammalia > Carnivora > Felidae > Leopardus > Leopardus geoffroyi. The sequence continues at coordinate 133,547,154 of NC_059331.1, read as the reverse complement.
TCCAGACCCTCTGTGCCCCTCTCACTGCCCTTCCCCCACTGTCGCGCATGGTCTTTCAAAAATAAATACAAACATTTCAAAAATATTTATTAAAATTACCCTACTTTTACAGGTAGGAAAACTAAGGCCCAAAGAAATTAAATAACTCACTAATCTCAAGTGAGAGAGCCAGTAAGCAGTGGAATCAGAGTTTAATATTCAACAGTCTGGTTCCAGACTCATACCTACAGTCAGTCTGACCACTTGAAATAGTCTCATAGAACAGGAGACTAGAACTGACTCATAGAACTAGCTCATATAATTTACATATAGTGGTTACACATCAGTGTGTTTTCTTATTTTATAAAACAAAAACACGAGTAGGCAGTCTAGATGTAAAGATAATTACAACTACAAAATATATTTTTATGCCTACAAAGGCAATGTCTTCTTTTTGTAGAAATAAAAATACTCACAAAAGTATTTAAAAAGTATAAAAATTACTCTGTACCTCAATACCCAGATTGTTACACTTTAGTTTGTCTTTTAAAATAAAATAATAATTTTTCATTTTTAGTGGTTGTGTTCCTTCCTTTTTAATTACATCTAGGATTAAAATATTTGGAATAAAAATTATTTTAACTATAAATTAGGGAGTCACTGGTGTACCCATTTAAAATACATATCAATATGGAATTAGCACATCTAGTTAAACCAAACTGGGGGCGGGGGGGATAAACCAGCTCACTTCTACTGGTACCAGTGGAACAAACCACTGCAACACTTGAGGAGAAGACAAGTCAGTAAAAAAACAAAAGAGTACTATGTTTTTGCTGAAATGGACATGAGTCTAAATTTCCAGCTACAGGCAGAATGGAGAGTGATTTCTCACAGTTGGCAAAAATAAACAAAACTATTTGCAGATGAATTCTGTCAGCCAAACAACCCTGACTGGAAGCTTAGGAAAGAAAGATTCCTACACAGATGTGTCGTACAGAAAGCAATTTTTCCCTGCTGAGCAGGCCCATTAAGGTATAGATCTTGCAAATGTTCTGTTGTTGACGTGAAGGTGGACAAAAAGGTAGGAGGTGCATATTGCCCCTTAGGATAACATAACTGCATTGTTTCTTAGTGAGACAAATTCATGCTTGTCACTATTTCCCACACAGACCACACTCAATTGGCTTTAGAAAGAACCCAAACCAGACTCCAGGCTCTCTACTCTTTGGCAGTTCGACCTATGACTGAAGCTTCTTCCCTCACCTCACCACAGCACACATTTCTCTACTGCCAGCAGTGCCTGAGCCTACATAAGTCATTTTCAGGACAGTCCTGATAACTCCTGTCAAAGGGCAAATCTTCTGTCTGGAAGGGAGTACAACACACGATGCCCTTACCATCCATTAATATCATCTGTTGGTGGGATTTCCAGGCATTCGCTTAACAAACTGTGAAGGAATGGTACAGTTGAGTGTTAGGCTTTCAAAAGATAACCAAGAAAACAAACGTCTAGATGGAGTTTCCCCAAATTCATTTTCTCCAGAAATTTCTAAATGCTGTTAGTAGGATTCCATTAGGAATTATGGTGTGTGGTAGCTTGCTCTTTTTTTTTTTTTCTTTTAAGTTTTTATTTCTTTATTTATTTTGAGAGAGTGAGAGCATGTGCATTAGAGCAGGGGAGGAGCAAAGAATGAGACAGAGAATCTGAAGCACTTACGCACTGTTAAGCGTAGAGCCCGAAGCCAGGCTCAATGCAGGGCTCAAATTCGCAAACCGTGAGAACATGACCTGAGCCGAAACCAAGAGCTGGACGCCTCACTGAGCCACTCAGGCGGCCCCGGTAGCTTGCCCTTTATAAAGTCACCAGACATACCGCCGTTTTAAAAGCTGAGAAGTGTTCTACTAAAAATTAATTATTTATTTTTTGCTGAATTTACCACGAATGAAAATTATAACAGAATGTCTACCAACAAACGAGGAGAAACTTCGTTTTTGGTGGAATAAACGGTGTGTGAAAGGGGTAAATGCTCTTCGACAGGGTGATTGGCAAGGCATGAGATAGGAAGGGTTGAGACCCACTGACAAGGGTAGATCAGAATGCATATGCAACTAATTATTTCTAATTAGAAAAACTCTCCAAAGTATAAGACACAGCTTTAAAAATGTTAAAAATTAAACACACTTTGTCATAAGTAATCATGTTGAGTGTTGCTTTTCCTGATGAGGTGTAATCAGGATGTGATGGGGGAAACACACTAAAGTTAGCATCAGAAGTCCTGCATTTGAGTTCCTGCTTTGCCACTTAGAAGCTATGTGATATATGTGAAATTTGTACAAGTTCTGTATAAATGTGGGGCATTCTTGGAATTTAGGACACTTGCAGGGCAGCAAAACTCTTACATGTCCTCCCAAATAAATGAAATGTGCAGAGTATCTTAAAGATTGTTCATATCCCCCCCCCCCGCCCCAGTTTGGGGCTATAATGAATAAAGCTGCTATGAGCACTTTTGTATGCTTTTTCCCATGGACACATTTTTTGTTAGGTACATTACCAAATGTAACAAGTTTCCCATTTCATTAGATTTTCATTGTTTCTACCTCTGACAGGGTGCTAACTTCTAGCCCAGTCTTTAGTTAGGATTCTTATCTATTTCTTCAGTAATAGCCAATGACATTCTGATTTCTTACTGCGTTTTAAGAACTGAAAAGATATTTCTGAACATTGTAAGAACATGTTGACTGAATTTTTTTTTCTTAATGAAAAGAGAAAAAAACAAGTGCTCTTTTAACAATTATATGTCCACAGAAAGATCTGTATAAAAGTGTTCATTGCATCTTTTTCATTATAGCTCCAAATTGGAAAAAATCCCACAGGTATCCATCAAGAGGAAAACAAATAACTTTACCATGGTGTATGTATGTGTATGTGTATATATATATGTATATATACTGGAACATAATAAAAAGCTACATAAAACATGGGTGAATCCCACAGATACAGTGTTCAATGGGAGAAACCAGGCACAAAAGAGTACATATTGAATAATTTGTATTTACAAATCTAAGAACAGGCAAAAACTAAGTGATCGTGATAGAAGTCAGAACAGTGATTATCTCTGGGAGTGGAGTGGGGATGACTAAGAATGATCATGAGGGCAAGATATGGGGTGCCAAAAGTATATAATACCTCATGTGGATGGAGGCTAACATAATGCAGGCAAATATTCATCTAGTTGTACACTTAAAATCAGTACATTTCACTGTATGTCATCTTATAATTTCATAAGCTTTCCTTCAATAACAAAATTTTCATCATTCCTACCTGCCTTTTATCAATATTATATCTAAATTCAAATTTATTTACTCATGTCCTATTTAGTCTATCAAAAATAAATGATTAATTCCATCTCAGCCCACATCATGCCAGGGGCTAAAGGCTTAGCACTGAATGGGAGCATCCACGGTTGCTGCCCTCGGACAGCCCAGTAGGAAAGGCAGCCGTGAAGAAAATAATTATAAAATGACATGTATGCCAAAGGAAGTACGAAACCCAGGGTACCAGCCTAATCTGGGAGGTTAGGGAAGGAAGTATCATTTAACTGGCACATGAAGAATGAGCTGACTCTAACTAGATGAGGAATACGTGCTAGAGGGAAAAACATGTGCAAAAGCCCTGAGGCAAGAAAAGTGTTCCCAGCATTGAAATAGATGCGTCTGGAGCTGGGAGAGTCAGGGGAAAGGTAAGCAGGGGCCAGAGAGATATTAAGTCAGTCAATGAGAATAATGCAGCTGTTCTGATACTCATGACAATTTCAAATTAGAGATTATTTCAAATTTGCTTGGAGCTCCTGCAGTCTTACATCACTGTCAACACCCAATTGATTATTTTATTGTGGTTGTCTGGTATTGAAAAAAGTCCAGATTAACATGGACAAATGGTTACAAACGATTTTTAACAGCCTAGCTAGCAATGCCAGGGGACTTCATGATGAACTAGAGATGGCAGGAGATGCTTTACTCCAAGTTTGAAATACAACAGCAACAAAAACCGAGGTGACAGCACAGGCTAACCTAGTTTGTACAGTAGGGATCGCATGATGTCAACTGCTGATATAGAAGAAAATTACATGTGTGTTGTATCTTTAATTACATTTTTAAAGACATACCGAAAATAATTTTAAAATGATATTCTAGTAAAATTTTTGTAGAAACCTGGAGGCACTCACTTTGAAAACCTCTGGTGTAGCCAAAAGATTCTGACTGGAATTCTCATCTTGATCCTGTCTGTACAGATTTGGGCAAGTCACAGCCTTCCTCTCGGTCATTGATGACATGGTGCGTGTTCTGCCACTCCAGCTGTCCTGGTCTCAGGAGCTCATGTATGGCAGACTCTTGGTCGCCTTGCTCAAAGAACATCCAGTTTCCTTCTGGAGGTATTGCGGCCAGCACTGGAGCCTGAATGCTGATTGGTCAAAGCCTCTCAAGCTAATCCCATTCCCTTTGGCCATGTGTTCATTTCCCCCAGCCTCCTTTGCAGCTCAAGATGGCCATGTGACACTTCCAGACAAGGAATTACAAAGGAGAAATATGGGAGGGTGCTTCTGGGGAATCTTTTCCTCTCTTATATAAAGAGAACACTTCACAGGAGGAACCCCTTTTCTTCCTTCCTCTTTTCATCATGCTGTCATGTGAGGTGTTTTTTGTTGTTGTTTTGTTTTTGTTTTTGTTTTGTGCCAATGCACCCATCGTGTGAGCATGAGGAGAAAGGTAACAGAATTACCCACCTAGCACTCTGGCATCTTGGAGCAGCTGAGCTGTCATTGCTACCACCCACATCCAGCATTGCTGTCATGTGACAAAAACAATGAAACACTCCTATTGCCTGAGTTAATGTTAGGCATTCAATTAATTGCAGCCAGAGCCACCTCAAATGATATAGTGTGATATGAAGTTTTTCCAAATTGAGTGGCTAAGCAAAGCCTCATGAGCCAGTCCCAAAGAATCTCACTATATTCTCCTCCTCTGGATCCATGTGGTAACATCATCCTCTAGATGACATAGCCTTATAATAAATAATTTAAGTCATTAAACTTCTTTGGGAATAAATGTGATATAGTACAAAGCACACGAACCTTGGAGCCTGACATCCTGGACTTGGATCCAAACTCTACAAGTTAGAAATTGTGTGATTTCAGGCAAGTACCTTAGTCTTTCCAAGCCTCAGCTTCCTCATCTGAAAAATGGGGATAATAATAAATCCTGCCTCAGAGAATTGTTAGTGGTATAAAACCATCTGAGACATATGAAGTGACTGCAACACTGGCCCATGCATTGAAAAATGTTGTAAAATGTCTACTATGCTCTGCCTCCTACGCATCATCATCACTTCTTTCTCTTCTCCTTGAAATTCCAGAGAATTTAAAGACAGCCTTTGCGACGTCAAATGTCATTCTCTATCAGTCTTTCTGACTCCTAAGAAACAGAGGAGATAGGAGTTAAAATCATTCAGAACGTACTTATAAATAGAACTATTATTTTACTAGGTAATGCTTTGAAAGGGTTTCAAAGTCATCAGAAGGAACGTATATAAAAATACAAGTTCTAGCACATTAACTCATATTTCCTATGAGAATTTATTTTTTGAAAGTATGAGCAGAATCTTCAGAAGTATTTTCATTTTTACTTATTTTTTAGGTATTTTCATTTTTTAAAAAGTTGATTGTTTTAAAAAATACAAGTAAATTCTTATCACTGTACTTGTTTATGCACGATTAAGAAAACTAACCAGACTTATTTCCAGATTTATCTTTTTTATTTATTTTTCTTTATGTTTATTTTTGAGAGAGAGAGACAGACAGACAGACAGAGCACAAGCAGAGAAGGAGCAGAGAGAGGGGGGACACAGAATCCAAAGCAGGCTCCAGGCTATAAGCTGTCAGCACAGAGCCCGATGCAGGGCTTGAACCCAGGAACTGTGAGGTCATGACCTGAGCCGAAGTAGGACACTTAACTGACTGAGCCTCCCAGGTGCCCCTCCAGATTTATTTTAAATTGATGGTTTATGGGGTATCAAACACAAGAATTATTATAACTCCTTGCTATAACACAAAATATACAGTTTTATAAACAAATTCCCATGTGTCTACTTTAATTGCAGTCCTGCCACCAGAAAGTTATTAACAATTATAACTTTGGTAATTAAATGGCCACAATGGAGAGTTCCTTTATATCCCAAAATACAAATCTTAAAAATAATCAATTAATTCCTAGCACTCAACTAACTAAAAATGGCTTGGCCCAAGTACACAAGGTTGATTGACACTATGTTGTAACAGTTGCTGGGTTGAATGATTCGGTCCAAGGCTTGGACTAGGATGTTATTCAAAGGAAACACTTTTGATGTCTGAAATTAGCTGATAAGTAATATCCAGACACATTTTCCTCTTATGACACTGGAAGGCTAACACAGGAAAAACTCCTTCATTCATTCACTTATTCAGTAAGTTGCTTTTTGTATTTTGTTTTTTGTTGTTGTTTTGAGAATGTACCATGAGACAGGCACTGTATTAAGCCCAAGGGACCTAAAGGTGAATTAAAAGGACAGGGCAATTGTTCTCACAGAGCTTACCTCAGCCCCGTGGGGACATGGAAAGAAAATAGTTTTCATATGTTCGAGTGTGATAGGGCCCAGTGGGCAGTACAATGTACTGCGGAGAGCTTGCTAGAGACACTCAAGCTCATGTAGGGGAGGGAGGGACATGGAAGCTGAGCTCTGTAGTGTCCAGCAACGAATCCAATTGGAGAAAGAGGGGGAGGGACAGAGTGGGGAGGCAGTAATCCCGACAAATGAAGCATACAGTTTTGGGAGTGCAGTAAGAGCTGTATACAAGCCTTACAGGGAGGCGACAGCCTAGAGTTTCTTACTGATCTTATAAGAACTAGAAAGTACCCTCTTAGACATCAAGCCAAGGATGCTGCCTAAAAGGACCTTTCCTTTTTGATTTCCACAAAACAAATGAAATGTATAATCGCCACAGAGAAGAAGAGAGACTTATTTGGTACTGCTGACCAAGCACAGCACCCCATCTGTGTGGTTAACACAATTAAATATAACTAAGCATTCATGTTCTAATGAGGGCAACGATAGCAAACCTATGAAAAGCTCTACCTCTGTTAAGGGATAAATAAGTGACATATGGATAGGATGACCATACCTCCCAGTTTTCCCAAGACAGTCCCAACGCACTCCCACGTCACTGCATTAGTATTAATAATGCCTCCATTCACTCTCAGGAGTAACCTGGGTTGGATGATAAATTAGATCCCATGGATCCAAAAAGGGGATGGTCTCTATAGACTAGGCTGTTGGGAGAGGTTTCACAGGACCAGTGGGATTTGTAGTGTGACTCCACAGCAGGGTGGGCGTCAGTAAGAAGAGCCAGTTACAGCTGAAGATCAAATGCAAACCAAGAAGAGGTACCTGCTGAGTGCTCGCCATTTCTGTGAATGAGAAATCTATTCATTCATTCCCTTACTCATTCAACAAATACCGACAGAACACAAACTCCACACCAGGCACAATTCTCATAGTGTGGGGTTGGGGGGAGAGGCAGAATTAAAAAAAAAAAATTAATGGGGCGCCTGGGTGGCTCAGTTGGTTAAGCGACCGACTTTGGCTCAGGTCATGATTTCACAGTTTGTGAGTTCGAGCCCCGCGTCGGGCTCTGTGCTGACAGCCTGGAGCCTGCTTCGGATTCTGTGTCTCCCCCTCCGTCTACCCCTCCCCTGCTCACGTTACGTGTCTCTCTGTCTCTCAATAATAAATAAATATTAAAAAAAAAATTAACAAGTAAGCTGGATGTTTTCAGACAGTGATAAGTGCTCTGAGGAAAATCCAAAAAGGTGATGTGTCAGTCAGTACCTGGAAGGTGACTGCTCTAGACAAGGCTCTCTGAAGGGCTGGCCTGTGAGTTCTGACCTGAATGAAAAGAGGCAGTCACCCATGAAATGATCTGAGGAAGCATTTAGGGCATATGGAGAAAGATGAAGGCCAAGGCCCAGGTGCAGGGCTAAGCGTGGTCTGTGGATGACAGGAGTGATCAAGGGGGAGAGTGACAGTCACAGGATTAGGCAAAGCAGGTGAGGCTGGGCATTGCAGCTCAGAGGAAGTGTGCACAGGATTGCAAGTGCAAGGGGAAGCCATCTGGACAAAAAACAGGCAAGTAATTTCACCCGAATCATGTTTTAAAGAGGTCACTCTGGCTGTATTGTGGCAGACAGAATGTCGGGGAGCAAAGACGGGGCAAGGAGACCATTAGGGACAAAAAGATGATGGTGGCTGCTTAGCCCGGGCAGTTGCAGGGGCAACAGGTAACCGGATCCCAAATATCTTTTGGAAGTAAGCTGCCAGGGTTTACTGCAGGTTTTCTGAGGCCGAGAAGGTGAGGAGTGAGTGGCAGAGAGAAATGAGGAATCATTCCTGGATTTGGCTTAAAACTGCGTGCATAGTTCTATCACTACAATTACTGAAATGTAGGTGCCATTCTACTTTCAAGTGCCCATTCATATTTTGATCAAAGAGCAACTAACCCTGACAATGGGAAATGCTGATTCAAACTATGAACTCTTAGGACAAAACCCACGTCAAATTCATCTTTTCATCTCCTATGGTGCCTAACTGTGCCACTGCACAATAAATGCTCAAGAAAACAATAATAAATGAATGAAAGCCTTCTATGTGAATTAGTCTAGATATTTCAGAAAAACATCTAGAGGGATATATGGTAACTCTGATCGCTAAGCAACTAGTTCATTTGTTGTCTCATTTGTGGTTCATTTACACCTTTAACACATATTTATTTACGGGTTACTTTGTGCCAGGCATTGCGCTAAGCACCTACTTAGAGAGTGCCAGTATCAGGGCAGAAAAAAATTTGATGACAGCGAATGACAAAGGACTATGATCTGGACTGAAAGTCAAGGAGGGCTTCCCTGAGGAAGAAACTCTGCAGCAAAGTGCTGAAGGCATAAACTTGGCAAGAGTTAAGTTCATGCAAGGAGAGGACCCGAAGGAAGCCCTTTTGGCTGGAGCGGCCAGTGACAAGATGTAACTGACAGGAGCCGAGAAGCAGCCTCTGCAGGGCCTTGTAGGCAGGAACCACTGAAGGGTTCAGAGCAGGTGAAATGTGACGAGGTTGCATTTTGAAGAGACCAACCTGACTGCTGGCAGTAAACAAGGAGATTGAAGGAGGCCAGCCAAAGGGTGACACCTGGTCACATCCTTTTTGCAGCCAATTAATATTCTTCACCCAATCTATAAATGTAACAGAGTCTGAATAATTGTCTTTGGAGAGCTTTGGACGAAAAAGGAGGAGGAAGATGGGGAGGAGGAAGAAGGGGGAGGGGGGAGGAGGGGAAAAAAGCAATATAGGCAAGAAGCTCAAATATTTGGCATGTAATTTCAAATACCTAGGTAATATATTCGAGGCTTCTCCAGATATCCAACTCCAGGATAAACTTTTTGCAATATCACTATCAATGAAACAGCTAAGAAAATGCCGTTACTTTTTTAACTTAATTTTAAACTAACAGCCTTTCCCCCCATTCTAAGTGTAATGCATGTTCGCTATAAAAATTTTAGGAAATGAGGGAAGAAAGCAGGAAAAAAATACCTTTAGTATCTCTCCAAAATAGCTGCTATTAATATTTTATTATGTTTCTTGGAATACTTTTTACTAAGCTTTCTCCTCCTCCTCCTCCTTCCCCACAGATTTGTTATCACACTGTCTATATGATTTTCTTTACTGGTCTTTTCACTTAATATTATAACAGAAGCATGAGAAATAAAAACTGTCTCTTCCTGACTATCCAAGATCTCAGGTAACCCTATTTCTCCTCTTTAACCAAGTATGTGGCCTACAGGTGACACAGGATGAAGTCCTGGTCTCCTGTGAGTCCCAGCCTTGGCAAATCTTCGGAATATTTATTTATTTCCATCACTGACAGAACTGATTGCCCATTACCTTCTCAAGGAATTGCTATCCCACTGGAGAGGAGATGTCAAAAGCTACTAAAAATTTCAGCAGCCAGCTTCTTTTACATCACTGAGCTGGCCATATACGTCATTCAAACAGCTGTACTGTGATACTCCAAAGACAGAATCTAAGCGTGTCATCATTTCCAAATGTTGGAACGTTAATGAATCCATAAAGTTCTATATACTTCATTGTATTTACGAAAATGGTTCCAGTTTTAAGAAAGGGTTGCCAGCCAAATGAAAGACATCCTAGAAGCCCTTTCCCTTGTTGGACTTGGTGGATTGAATAACAACATCATTTCCTTTGCCTGAGAAATAAATGAAATCACAGTATGCTAAGTTGCACATATTTTTCATTAGCACTTAGCTACCGTGTCTATACTAAGATCCATTTATCTCGTACGTTTTTTTTTTTTTTCTTTTCAGATAAAACTTCCAAATGCTTACATTTCACTGCATATTGGTTGATTGGATAATTTGAACATCAAAGGAAACTTTCATTTAATATAAGCCGTAAAGTTGTCTTTTGCTTTATTAACTCTCGATCAATAAACAAGCAATTTGGAAATGTAATCAGGAAATGCTTCCGATTGGCTGACAATGTATCAAAGCCAGGCTTCAAGGCAACAGCAGGCTGTAACAAGCAGTTTATTACCAGTAGCTGTTACTGACATTAGTCAAAACCAAGAAAGATAAAATGGAATAAGAAATGTAATGCTGGAGGAGCCTTGGGCGCTGTGTTCTCTTCTTCCTTTTGAAAACTGCAAGCCTGTCTTTGATATGATAACAAATATAAACTGTTTAAAAACACCAAATGCAGAAAAACTGAGCCTAGCCTGTCATGGAGTTAATCCATTCCAGAGTGACACACAAATAGTGTAACATCCAGCAGATATATGTTATGGAAATATTTTGAATTGGATTTACATGTAGTGAGCAAATTGGAACTTTTGATTTTTGCCAGATATTGTAATATGCATGTTCTCATATTAACAGAATGTAATCCTATTTGAAGATAATGAGTTTTCAACAGGCTCTGCAATTGGAAGCGACGTGAAAAAAATTGTTTGGTTTTTAACTAGAGATGGGAGAAGAGAATTCGACCCTAAATTTGCAAGGTAGCCTCACTTTTATATCAGTCAGCAGCATGTTATTTTGCCCTCGGTTACTGCTTACCAAGAGATTTCTGGGATTGACGCGTTTTAGGCTTTTCCCCCCTTTATCTCTGGACTGTCCATCGCCATAGGCAAATAGCAAGGAGTGGAGCACTTGACAGGGATTTTTCTTTGCACACATCACTTCTTATAGTCATTCTAGATGGTCTATGCATATCTTTCAGACAATTAAAACAGGAGAGAGGGGGAAATATCCTTTACCTTTGTTGGTTTGAAAACTCCTTTAGATATTGAACACAGATTCACAGAATTATTTTTCATTGCATTCAGAACATGATAAGCCACACTGATAGCAAAATCAAATAGACTTAACACAAAGGGGAGATAAAAAGAACCAAGAAGGGATTCTATTTTTTATTGCTTTTGGAGGCATCTCTGCCTTGGCACGTTGGGCATGCTGAGCATACGTGCCTTTTCATCACGATGTGAGGAGTTTCCCCTCAAAGAGCAGTCAGAGATCTCCATATTTCAAAATAAATAAAATACATATTGTTTGATGAGGCTTTCCTTTAGGGGCCTATAGATCGAAATGAGTCTGTGAGACCTGGCTGGTGGATTGTACCAGGGTTACTGACCATAATGTCCATCTACTCTTTTTCCAGTGTTGAGGCGCATTAGATAGTAATTTTCTCTGAATAACTAGCTGGCCACCTGCCCAGTTTGCCCTCAACATCTAAACACACTGAAGCATTATAAAAACTCCTCTGAGGTAAATGGTCCTTAATTTGGTGTATGGGTACTTAAGACTTAGTTTGATTACCTCACTATTGAGCCATATGCCATGCATCTCAAAACATTCCTTTTGTTTGTTTGTTTGCTTGCTTGCTTATAGATTCAGATGTATTTTATAATTTAAAAAAAACTATGCATATGCAGGGTTACAATTTTTTTCTATTGTGACAACTCCTATAATAATGAAAGCAAAACCTCTGAGCTGATTTGGTCAGTTGGTTTCAAATGACAGCTGTGTTTGAATTGATTTAAATCAGCTGAAATTTTCAATCATTTGGCATATTACAAATATTAGGAAAAATAGTTTAATGAATGGCTGCAATTCGAGATTCTCATTAGATTCGACCAAGCAATTCTAAAGTGTCTTTACTTACAGTAACCTTATTTTTTCCCCTAAGGTACTTTGAAATCACATTAAAAAAAAAAAAAAACCAAGATATTTTATTGGATACTGATGTCATAAAATGTCACACATCTGTTAAACATCATTATAGGATATTATTTGTATTCTCTAATTCTAATGATAGTTGGATTTTTAAAAACTCAGCTTCTGATTCACAGAGAAGGGGAAAGTTTCATCAGTACTCTTATGACCTTACCAAAACTTAAAATGTTTGTTCTTTCAGAAGTAGCAATAATAACAGTCTCCCCAGCTTTGTGGTGCAAGACTGAACAAACAGTCCAGACTTAGCCAAAGACATCGTGAGGAAAAAGTATGTACCACCAATGATGAACGCAACCAGAAACAGAGATAATGCCAACATATATTTATCCCTCCCTTGTTTCTGATGCTCACTGTGCATACCACTTAACATATATGAATATCGGTGGGAATATGTGAAAGTCAAAAATTATTTTAAGTAGATTTATCATTCATCTAGTAATACCTGAAGACTAAATAAAAGAATTCAGCAGTTTAACAGTGCTAGATTTCTTTTGAGATTGATCCAAAAAAATCTATGTGAGGTTATTTATATCACCTGCAGCTTTGTGCCTCTACGCAAAATGTGGGAATATCAATGTTGAAACAAAACTTGAGAGAGGAAACATTAGATATTTTGAAAAGAATAAAGAATGTCAATTGCTTCAAGACCAAGGGCAGTGCAGTGCTAGAGAGAGAGAAGAAGCACAAATGGTGTCATTTATTAGTTCTAGAAGATTACGTGACGTTTCACTGCTTTCACTATGCTTAATAGAGAGTGAAGCAATTTGTTATGAAAGTGGTTTGTCTGGGATAAGAAGGAGTGTTGAGGCAGTGGCTATGAAGATTACTTTGCAATATTACTTTGTAATATTCTCATTTGTGTATGTAAGAAATAAAGAACATCATCGGTTAACATTGGAAAAAGTACTGAATGAAAAGTATCAAAGTATTGTTTTGTTTCTTATTTGTGAAAAAATAGATATATAATGAATGGCATGATCAGTTCACTTAAAGGAGAAGTCTGGAAAGTGGTCCCTTTGTAAAACAAGCCTTGCGATTACATCACTGGTTCCATTAATTATGATGTGAAGGTGCAAATGGTGAATGGGGCTGCATGCTGTAACTCACATATAAAGTCGCAAGGGTCTAGCAGATAAACATACAAAGAAACATGTGAAGAGGACTGACACTACAAGACACATATAGTATAAAACCTGACATTCTAAACCTAGATAATAACTGAATATGCACAATTTAAAAATATTGGAGGTCTGGGTCTTGAGGGTCTGAGAGTGCCATTCACTGTAATGAAGAGGATGAGGGAGGAACATAGGTTTAGGGGAGAAATAAAAATTTACATTTTGGACATGATATTTTAAGAGACTTAAAAGTCACTGAGGTCCTAATGGTAATGTCATAAAGATTGTTGAAAACATGAGAAAGGTGGTCAGAGGAAAAAGCTGGGAGATATATATATATATATATATATATATATATATATATAGATCAGCAAAGAGCTGAAGGAGGTCATCAAAGGAGAGGGGGTAGAGGGAGAAAAGAACTCAGAATCAGGCCTGGAAGAATTCCATATTTAGAGGTTGATACGGAAGAAGAGCCAGTAAAGGAAAATGAGGAATAAAGCCACAAGAGAACGAGGCTGCTAGATTCAAAAGAAGAAACAGAGAAAAGAAGACATTGTTGAGTGGTCCTGAGAGCTCAGGAAGAATGAGGACAGAAAAGTGTTCACTGGTTTTGATAGCATGCAAGTCTTTGGTGTCCTTGACTTGAGTGGTTTTCATAGCCAGCCAAGGTGGGTACCATATCAGAACAAATTGCCTAGAGTCTCAAGGGTGAGGAAATTGCATTGCAGAGAAATTGGTGAGAAGGTAGACTTCTCTATCTTTTAATATAGGAAACAGAAGAGAATGTTTATATGTTGGTAGAAATTATCCTGTGCACCAAGACTGATGTCACAAGAGTAAGATCGTTACAGAAAGAGAAGTAACTGAGAATGTGAGGAAAAATGGGGTTTGGTTTGGCTTGACGTTGATAGGAATACTACTTGCTTCAGACTTAACATGGATAGGGGACCATTTGCTTCATTGTCACAAGAGGGAAGAAGGCCATGATTGATGCAGGAACACTGAAGACCTTTATTTTCAGATCACCACCAGTATCTCATCGAAACAGGGCTTATTATCATTCTGCCATCGTTAGCACCTGTCGTTATCACAAACAAGTCATTCTCAAAGTGCAGCCACAGATCCCTTTTTGAGCTCTAACAGGGGTTTCCAAAGTTGAGGTCAAAACTATTGCTATAATGATACTAATTTTTTTTTTTCTTTTTCACAAGGCTGACATATTGCACTGATGATGAGTAAAACTTCTGGCACCTTAGCACAAATCAAGGTAGCAGCATCAAAGCATACCCATAGTCATTATGTCTTTTACCACCACACATTCCCAGTATATCACACAAACAAAAGAGCCAGGTTCACTTAAGAATGCTCTCGATGAAGCAATAACAATTATTAATTTAATCAAATCTTTATTAAATTAAATTATGAATTTTTAAAATAACTTGAGTACATGGATTTTTAATATTCCATGTGATGAATTGAGAAATATACATAAAGCACTTTTGCTGCATACTGAAGTACAACGGTGATCTCAAGGAAAAGCACTTGTGTGATTACTGTGAGCTTAACTCAACACCTTTTCGTGGAACTCTTTTCTTGAAAGAACGATTGTCAGAGTAAGTATGGTTATTCAGATGTGGATATTTAGTAGGCATTCTCTCAAAAATGTCCCAAATATCCTGTCACTATAGGGAAAACATTTGGCAGTATTTGTTGCCAATAATAAAATTCAAGCTTTCAAGTAAAACTAGAATTTTGGAAATTTTTCATTCATTACTGTAAGCTTGACAGTTTCCCAATATTTGGTCTTTTCTGAAGAGATTGGCAATGATATTAACATCAATTAAAAGCATTCATGAGAATATATATACATATATATATAGCTATATATTTTATATATGTACATACACATACATGTATATATACATACATGTATATGTACATACATGTATACATACATATATAAAATATATAGGTATATATATATATTCTCATGAGTGTATATATATATATACAAAGTATATATAAAATATATAAAATATATATGTATATACATATATTATATAAAAATATATATTTATACAATATTTTTATTATATATATATTTAATAAAAAGTGTTACCATTTGGAAGATCTACATAACTCAATGATTAAAAATTTTCCAAATGACCAATATATGATGATGTTACAAAATTAAGTATGAGTAAAAGATCCATTTAAAATATAAGACTATCAATTTCCATGTAACAGAGTACAACAATTTCACTGACATATTTACAGGTTACATATTGCAATTCATGCCTAGTTTCTTCAAGAAACTACCACTTGTCAAGTTTTAGTGCAATATCAAAGAATATTCACAATTATTTGAAAAGACTAATAAAATATTTCACTCTTCTTCAACTACGTATCTGTACAAAGCTGAATTTTCTTCTTTAATTCAAACAGTACAACTTATTGCAGGAGACTGAATACAGAAGCAGATATGAGAAGGTCTTCTATTCTGCTACACTTGAAAAATATTTGTAATTTTTTTTGCAAAGGATGAAATGATGCTATTCTCACTAATTTTTTGTAAGATACAGTTGTTTTTCATAGCAAATATTAATCATATAAACATGAAATCGAATTATTTTTTTAAAGAAGTATTTATTTATTTTGAAAAGAGAGAGAGAGTGAGCATAAGCAGGGAAGGGACAGAAAGAGGGAGAAAGGAGAGAGAGAATCCCAAGTAGGTTCCACACTGTCAGTGTAGAGCTTGATAGGGCCTCAAACTCACAAATCTGAGCCAAAACCAAGAGCTGGATGCTTAACTGAGCCACCCAGGTGCCCCATACTTTTAAATGAATCAATAATGGGCATCTAAAAGATGTATGCTTTTGGGGCGCCTGGGTGGCGCAGTCGGTTAAGCGTCCGACTTCAGCCAGGTCACGATCTCGCGGTCCGTGAGTTCGAGCCCCACGTCGGGCTCTGGGCTGATGGCTCAGAGCCTGGAGCCTGTTTCCGATTCTGTGTCTCCCTCTCTCTCTGCCCCTCCCCCGTTCATGCTCTGTCTCTCTCTGTCCCAAAAATAAATAAACGTTGAAAAAAAAAAAAAAAAAAGCACACATTCTATTAAAAAAAAAAAAAAAAAGATGTATGCTTTTAACTTCTTTCATGGTAACTACTTACAGATATTACCCAAATTAAAAAAAAAAAAAAAAAGCTCTTTTGGGGTCCTCATTTTAAGAATCTAAAGGAGTGGTAAAACCAAGAGTTCGAGATCCATGGCTACAAACAAAATATTTAAACAGTGTATCTGGATGGTGCATGAAAGATTTTTTTTCCCTTCAGTTTTTTAATGTTTGGTCCCCCATGCCCTCTATGTTTAAAACTGTGGTCCCTGATTAATTGATCCTAGTATGTCCAATTTTCAATGTTATCACATTCCAGGTAAATGCCTGTTGTAATTAAGTTGATTAGGAAGATGTGTGAACACTTCAATTTTTACTTTCATATGTTAACTATATATATGTATGTATGTTAAATTGAAAATTACAGTCCTTCAGAAGGTCTAGGATCTCTAAATCTCAGTGCTTTGGCTGATGCTCTGCTGGGTTATTAGGACAATGATAGTTGTGGTGAGCCAAGGTACAAGGGTTTGTACCAGAAAGTGTTCTGCCCTTAACTTTGATCAAATCTCTTAATTCTCATATTTATAATATGGAAATGTGATTCCATTTTTTTCTGACTTCCCTTCAGCAATCCATGTAACTCTGATAAAGATGCCAACATATAGTTCAGTCTAAAATAGTTATCCCAATAAAAGAGTTAGTAATCAAAAGCAACTTGAAGATAACTCAAGTTCTTAACCTTCATTTCTTGAATAACACAAAGACAACAGTAATAATTCTCACCACCATCACCTTGTCCCCCTGCTTCTATCTGTAGGCTCCCCACCTTCTTGCGTACACCCCCATTTTCCTTACAATTATGTATTGGAGAAGAATAGGTCTAGCAAAGCAGGATCCTCCTAGAACTCCACCTTGCAGAAGCATTATTCATAATTTTGTGTATCCTTCATATTATTCCACTTTACAGGTGCTCCATAATATTTTAATCATTTCACCATCAAAGGGTATATAGACTGTCTTTGTATACAAGAGCCTTTAAAAAACATCTTTACATGTGTAACTGTAAATATCCTTGCAATTACAGTTTTGTAATAAATTCTTAAAGTAGCATTGTTGTTGTTGTTGTTGTTTTTAAATTGTCCTACCAGAAGCCTGGACAGATTTTTAATCCCACCAGCAGATCAATGCCTGCTTTCCCGAACCTTCGTCAATACCAGGTTCGATCAAACTTTAAAAATTTTTGCCAGACTCACAGCTTTTAAAACTAGTATCTCATTACCATACTAATTTGATTTTTGGAAACTCTTATTTTTTATTAATTAAAAAGCATGCTTCGTATATATGTTCATTGCCTATTCAGATTTTTTTTCTGGAAATTACCTATTCATGATCACTTCCTAATGGGTTGCTAGTCCTTTACTAAATGACTTTTGAAATTATTTTCTTTACCCTATTACTTTCAAATATTTTCCCTAGTCTTTTTGTTTCTCTTTTTACTTTATTTATGGCTGCGAATATCTCTTCCCTTGAGAGCCTCCTACATAGTTCTGTATATCCTTCATATTATTCCACTTTACGGGTGTTCCATCATATTTTAATCATTTCACCATCAAAGGATATATAGAATGTCTTCAGATTTTGTATCTGAAGATTTATTTTTTAGTAAGTAGTAAGATTTATTTTATTTTTTTATTTAACCTTTGGCTTCTAGTTTTATCATGCCTGAGAGCCCTAAACTTATTTTTTTAATCAGAATCTTATTTCCAACCTTTAATGATTTCATTTTTCTGCTCAAATTTTTTTTTTAATTTTTTTTTTCAACGTTTATCTATTTTTGGGACAGAGAGAGACAGAGCATGAACGGGGGAGGGGCAGAGAGAGAGAGGGAGACACAGAATCAGAAACAGGCTCCAGGCTCTGAGCCATCAGCCCAGAGCCCGACGCGGGGCTCGAACTCACGGACCGCGAGATCGTGACCTGGCTGAAGTCGGACGCTTAACCGACTGCGCCACCCAGGCGCCCCATTTCTGCTCAAATTTTTGAACCAAGTAGAATTCATTTTGATTAAGGAGATAAAGCTCCAGTTTCATTTTTTTTTCCAAATGGCTAGTCAGTTGTTCCAATACTGTCTACTAAATAATCCATCTTTTCCACAATGTTTTGAAAAACCATCTTTATCATACCCTAAATTTGTATATTTTTTTTTTCTCTCACCTCTCAGAGTAGGGAGTCACAGGTGAAGACCAAGAAACTAAGGAAGAAAGAAGATGCAATGGAAAACACAGCAGTTAAAAGAAATCAGGAGAAAAAAGGAAACAATTTTAGAAGGATACTAAGAGCATCATATTCTATTTTCTGTGGTCCCAGGAGAATATTCTGTAGTTGTCGCCTGAGCCATAGAATATTGCAAGTATCACTATCCTACTCATGAGACTTGGATTCTTATTGCAAAATAGTGTAAAGAGATCAGCACTATCTGTCATCATTTCTCTTAATGTAGGATCATTAGTAATTTGGTGGCACTGGGAGAATAAAGTGTCATTAAAAGATCTTGTCTGTTTCAGGCAAACAATACATGAAACAGTGCTCTATCACCAGTGTACGCAATACTCCCCCACACACTCACACATGACCACCTCTCTCATTCTGAGCATCTCAGTCTCTGTTTGCATGGGAAGGGACTATTTTTAACTGAAGGAGGGAAGAAGAAAATATTTTATGGTGGGTATGATGCAAAGTAAAAGTAGAGGGAGATGCAAATGCATTATCCATTTCCAAGCACCAGTGGACTACTTTGGACCTTCTTGGACAATAGGTTTAAGATGCAGAAGTGGATGAGAGTCTGGGAGTAAGGGCAGCTGCCTCTGGGGAGCCCGAGGCCATGTGGGTTCAGAGCTGAGAGGGCCATATTCTCAGTACAGCAGAGAATCCCACACCCCGTGGTAGCTACAATGACCAGAAACCCTGGGGAGCACCAGTTGGCAGAAGCGTTCATTTCTCACAGCACTAGCCAATCTTGTCCAGAGTTCACGGTTGGCAGCATTCATAGACGAGGGAGAAATGGAGTGGCGGAAACAACAGGACAAAGGAAGTTCAATGACTGTAGCTGAATTTTGTCTTTTGGAGAAGTGAGAGGCACCTCTTCGCAGGACCTAGGGGAAAAGCTTGGGCAGGGGCCAAGGTCCTGTTACCTCTTGCGCGGAGGCTCTCAAGGGAAGAGATATTCGCAGTCATAAACAGTTGGAGAATGAATGAATGAACCAATCAATGCATAGCCATTTCTATAAAAATAATCCTTTTTAAACACTAAGTGGTTGACTTTGCATGGACTGAATATTAAAAATCCACCAATTTACCACAAAGTACAAGAAATACAGTCTTTGAAATTTAGAATTTAGAAATTGTTAGAGAATAATTGGCTATTTTAAAATCCTTCTGGTGGCATACAATTATTTTTTATCACGTTTTTAACCTCCACTTTTGGGGTTTGATCACTTCCTATCATTATCTCTGAACGCGAATTTTCTAGTAATTATAAAACAGGAGACCGAGAGTTATAAATCCTCAGCTCAGACATCCTGGGTGAAGCTCAGGGCAGACAGGACATGTACGTGTTAGGAACTCAGAGTCGATGTTGTTTGATATAAGCAGGAAGGAACTTAGGGGGAAAACATCTATTCCTTCATTTTGTCTTGGATTTCTTGGTGACTTGACATCCAAGTTAATTCTCATGCGGGAGAGAACTGGATGAGGCGATCGCCCCGAGGTTGGCTAGCTGAGGAAGCTCCGCTGATAAAGAGCTTGTACACACAGTACCTTGCTCATTCTGACAAACAGTGTGGAGAAATAAAATCCAGGCCTCCCTTCCTACAAAAAGCACTCAAATAATTCTTGATACGATGTTAAATAAACATTATTATCCTGAAAAAACGAGGAGGATTTATGCAATTTAAAGAGTTATTTGGGACTACAACCCTAGAGAAAATATTCTTAACATAGTTTTATGAAAATATTGATAAAATAATGAGGTCTTTAACATATTTCTGACGTTATGTTTTTTAATATTTTTAATGTTTATTTATTTTTGAGAGAGAGAGAGAGAGAGACAAAGCGTGAACAAGGGAGGGGCAGAGAAGGACACATACACAGAATCAAAAGCAGGCTCCAGGATGTCAGCACAGAGCCCAACACGGGGCTGGAACTCACAAACTGTGAGATCATGACCTGAGCCGAAGTTGGACACCTTACCGACTGAGCCACCCAGGCGCCCCTCTGAAGTTCTGTTTTATAAAACACTCAGAGTTAAATGACTAATATGCTAATTGACATACAGGACAGATTGTAATGCTAACGTATGGAACAAACTGTTCCCAAAGTAGAGTGAGCATTTGATTAAGCCAGGTAAATACTGCATTCTGCCATGGACAGGTGGCACAACTAGGCACAACTGGCTGCAAGATACATTTGTTCTTTATGTGAATTATCTGAATTAACATGAATTTCCTCCTGCACAAATGGTGAATAGAGGAACAGAGACAATACAACTCAGAAAGTGTCGGTACATTTTTCTCTAGCATGAACTTTTGAAGCAAGCATGGGGGAACTCTGATACAGCCAAACAGAAAGTCTTAGCAATTGATAAAAGATTTTAAAGGATAAAAAGCTAGAAAATTATAAATGAGATTTCTTTTAATGGGAATAATTGTTGGTTGAATGGCTTCAAGAATTTGAGGCTTTCCACCATTTTAAGCTACTGGCAAAGCCACAGTGTAGGTGATGAAATTGTAAGGCTTCTTCCCTGTACTAAAACAATGGATTTACCAAAAGCCTACACCCTGAATCAGAATTTAATGAAAATAGTCTCTCTTTTTTTTTTTTTTCAACGTTTATTTATTTTTGGGACAGAGAGAGACAGAGCATGAACGGGGGAGGGGCAGAGAGAGAGGGAGACACAGAATCGGAAACAGGCTCCAGGCTCTGAGCCATCAGCCCAGAGCCCGACGTGGGGCTCGAACTCACGGACCGCGAGATCGTGACCTGGCTGAAGTCGGACGCTTAACCGACTGTGCCACCCAGGCGCCCCAAAATAGTCTCTCTTAAAAGCAAATGTCCTCCAAGACATGCTACCTGGAGGAGAAAATACAAGCTCAATATTTTAAGAGTGCAAAGAACAAATGGACCACGATGCTTGGTGTAAATGCTCAGAGACATTTAATGATGCCAGAGTTTTTATTAGGATTCTTTCATTTTGGTTTTGGTATTAAATTCATGCTTTGAGTGTCTGCCCTAATCCCTGTTTTCCCACAATCCCCTTAATCCTTAGGGTAAGATTCTGCAGACCCCAAAGTTTTTCAGAACACATATGGCCTTCTAGCATCCATGACTATACTCTACTTCAAGTAGCCTTTTACAGTCTCCTCAAGTGAGTTAATACCAGGACTACCCACATTTTGACTACAGAATTTCCTTGCCAGGAGAAAGACATTTATTTTTCTTCACAAGGCCATCTGGTTGCCAGTAGTGTGCTCTCAGAGCTGAGCTTACGGGGTGTGGGAGGCACATTTTGCTAACCTGCCCAAAGTTGCAGTACAGGTAAGGAGTTGCCTCGGTTGAGATAGTTATTCAGAGGTTGTGGGTATGTCACAAATTAATTCTCCCCACTTTTTTCTGATTGTTTTGGGAATGCAGTAAATAGGGACGGAGGGGATAAATCTGCACACTAAGAGGATTCCACCGGGGGCGATAAGGGCTTCTCTTGTAAACGCGGAATCCTAGCAGGCACTGTGTGTTCCTGCATCATTCGGTAACCCTCAGAGAAACGCTGCATTCCCTCGGTCAGGATGATCCACTCACCTTTCCTTCTCATTTCTGCTCCAAGAATGATGGCCAGTTTTACAAATGTGTGATGTACTGACAAAAACGCTCTATAGAAATACAAAGGCAACAACAAAAGATTTGTGACATAAGATAATAACAAAAACACCTCTCTTTTTAATTTCCATTAGAGACGTTAAACTCAGCCACAAGGAGAATGGGAATGAATAAATGTATATTAATACATGTATTTTGTGGATGAGGTGGTTGTCCATTTCTATGATAAGGCTGGGGTCTGCTCCCAAATATAAATGTAAGATGAGCAGAGATGATGCCTGCTCTCTTCTTTGACGCTCATTCCTCCCCAGTTAAGTTCTTACATCCTTTACAGGGTTGCTAGGATCACCATCAATACACCCTCCTAAACGTTAAATCATTTATAGAGAATCAGCATAAAATAGCTGACTCTTTATAACTAATATCAAAGTTGTTTGTTTTCTTTTCCTATTGCTTTTCTGAGCCATGTCTGAATCTCTGATGGAAATAATTTAAAATATACTGAGGATGTCTGTAAGTTAAAAGGATAATATAGAGATGGTTATTGAATCAGCACATTAGCTGTTAGCCTTTCTATTTGCTTATCATACAATGGGAGCTGCTGTTTACTTTTTATTCTACAAAGGACAGGCCACTTTCTGTCTCCAAACAGTTAAAGGAATTAAATGAGAAATTATTCTAAATGAACTGTACATAGTTTGATTAGCCTAGCTGAGGAATATAGTTTCTGAAAAAAGAGTCATCAACACACCGAGGTCAGATGCATTCTTATTGAATAATAAATTGAAGCCCCAAATGCTGCATGCAATAGCATATGTGTGTGTGTGTGTGTGTGTGTGTGTGTGTGTGTGTGTGTGTATTCTTTCTTGTAATTTCTTGTTAGCAATGCAATAAGTATTCTGATAGGCTGGATATTTAGAATGGGTTATTTTAAAGCTGTCCCATTTAACATCACAACATGGTAAAGAGGCTCTGTTAAATGGATCACAAATGATATATACAGAAGGACAGATTTTTATTATACCGATCACAATATAACTTATTAAGATATTTACGCCTTAAAAAAGATATTTATGCCTTAAAAGACTCCTTCTCATATATGGTGTCATTTCATCCTTACTATAAATCTGTACAGCAGATGGGACAATGGATGTTCAGATACCAAAAACTGACATAATGAAAGGATCTATTTTACAACCAAAAAGACAAACATAGGTAATTATGCAATGAATACATACATTTATATACATATGTATGTATATAGTGTGTGTGATTACATAAAAAGGTATTTAGAAATCATAAGCATAAGTCAAATATGTCTTTTATTATTATGTAATAGAGAAAAATTAGCCCAATATTAGAAATGAAAAAAATCACACACAAGGGCAACAATCCCAGATTTCAAGAGGACTGAGTAAATTTTCCAAACTCTAGGGTAGTCTAGCACCAAATGTGGTTTCCTTCCAAGTTGTTGATCAGATATTGGGATATGTATGAAGTGTGTGTGTGTGTAAAGCAACCTACAGATACTTGTTTTCAAAAACAGGTCAAGAAAAATATTTTGAAACAAAGTTGAAAATCCAGGTATTGTCCACAAGCTTTTGCATTTTTTTTCAGTAAGACTATAAGGCAGTTTTCAAACCGAGCCTTATAAAACATCCTTACTGAGAAATAAAAACATTTTTTGAGCCAATCTGTAGCCATTTTATTTTACTTTCAAAGCAGTATTTTATAATCCTTTTCACAAATATGAGAGCGGCTATATTGTATATTGGTGTATTGTTCGTGTTTTATTGAATTTTCATAAGGAAGGAAATTTTAAAAACAGAAAGGGCGATGATGTGAGGAGGTAAAACATTCCCATTGGACAGGAAAGATGTCCACAGGCACTGACCTATGAGCACCACTCAGCCTCAGGAAGTATTTCCCTGCCCTGTCTTTAAATGGCGTGTGGACAAAGAAAGCAAGACAGGGTCATAAACTAGAAGCATGTAGCATTTGATAGTATAAATGATTGACACTACAGGTTGCTAAGTATCATGGATGCTTGTCTGAGTCCTTTACTTATTTAAAAATAAATAAGTAAGTAGAAGTTAGCAAAACAGTAAAACAACAGATGTGCAAGCCCGAATTTAAAACCAAAGTCATCCTTCTTTCCTCATCTTTCCTCTTCCCTTTTCTCTGCCTGACTCCAAGCACACCTTTCCAGCTCATTACTGCAAATCATTTGAATTCCAGCACACAATGTCACCTGCTCTGTAATCTGATTACTTTATGGAGGAATTAGTATGTATATTTAATGTAGAAGGGTTTTAATCTTGATGAAAATAATCCTAAGGAACTGTGATAGGGCCGCTCATATGTCTGGCAGATATGCCAGTAACATGCTAATAAATGACAGCTGATTTATGTATCTGGATTCTTTTATTTATAAAAATAGCAAGTGGACTGATTTTTGATATTAATAATACAAGTGAATCCACTTTGATTAGACTTCTGTGGAGAGCTGTGCATATCCGGCATTACAATTAAATCTTGTGATGTGGAATGGGAATGACATGCTAATGAAGCAAGCCAGTGAGCCTGAACCAAGAGTGTCCAACATCATTATGGGATATCTTAGATGAAGAGTAATTATAAGAGGAACACTGAAATGTCATTAAAAATCTTCACTAAGAGATTTAACCTACTATTTTGTACTAATGCTGGGTTTTTTTTTTTTTTTTTTTTTAGCAACATAACCGAACACAAAGTTCCTTTTCAGAATTTACAGGAAAAGGTTTTTAAATAGGTCTGGATTTAAGAAAAGATACAATCTAGTGTCCTAATTTAATTTGGTACATCAAAATTCAATGGTGGTATGTAATTGAAATCTCTTTTTAATAATTTCAGATGAATTAGCAATTAGGGCTTGATCCGATTTCCATGAAATTTATTAAAATTGAGGGTTGAAGCCCTTGAAAATTTTTATTCTTTTCACTCCATTAGCACAATACATCTAGTTTAAATGACTCTGTCAGTTAGTATGGTACATTCCTTGTTTATTTATGAGAATTTGTTTCAAGGAAGTTCAAAAGAGGTAATGTAATGCATATTCATAAACTATACCTTATAATATATGAACGAAGAAAGCTCTCAAAGCTTAAATTCCCTCCCTTTCTGGAAAACAAATGCACTGCCCTCACCCTCAGAACCGTCTATGCTTCTGAGCGATTCTCACTTGGGCACTCCGTGTATGGGACTTCATCATGTCCCTGGCCTCTGTGGGGGGAAGACTTCTTCATGACGAGTTGCAAGTGTTAAAAAGTGCTCTTAAAAGAGGGCATAGGAGAGCTGAAACAGTGCCAACTCTCAACAGCATAAAACGTGGACTCTGAGCACTGACTCCCACTTCATAAATCCAGGAGCCCGAGTGTAAGAAAATGCAACCGAAATCACAGTACCTATCACACTGCCTCGGTGCCCAGCAGGAAAAACACAGTGCTTCTCAGTGGCAAACAAATAAATTACGCACACGCTGAAAGACCAAAAGAAATATGCCAGGCATTTGTTCCCCTTCCCGAGGCTCTTTGTGAAGAACTGCAATTATGCTTAACAAAAAACACCATAGAACTAGTTGGCATCACTCTGAGACATAAATGTGTTTCTGTTCCAAATATGTAGCATTTTCAGAATGTTTGTATGTATTATGTGCAATTTGTTCAGTGTATCATTCTGGGAAAACCAGGTCCTGGCTGGGTAATTATGGGAAGGGTAAACAGTATTTTCTGACTGTGAGCTTCCATTTCTAAAGTTGTAGCAAAAACTCTTATTATTTACCTTTTTTGAGGAAACATTACCAACACAGGCCTTGCCTATTTGCCTTCATCAAATTTGATTTTTACAAATGAGATCCCTCAGTGTTTAACAAAATGGGCCCCCTGGAGAAACCTATGTGGAAAATGGATGTCTTTCAAGGAGACTGTGAATGAGTACAGGATATCTTAGCCCATGAGGGTTCTATATATAGGTAATAACACAGACTCTCTAAAACCCTTATTCGAAAATCCTGGGGGTTTCTACTTAGTTAAATTTTATCAACAGGTCTCTGTTCTGTACCTGAACAACTTAGTGTAGGACATGTGCCTGGAGCCATACTTCATGATAATATTTTAAGGGCCAAGAGAGATATGCCCATGGTGCTATGGGAGCATTGGGAGTAGACCGCTCGAATAATGAGACATCCTGGAGGATGAAACGCTGAGCCAGGGATGGCCAAGATGGGTGGTGACAGAGCAAGATTAAAAGGACACTGCAGGCGGAGGAAAAATCATGACCAAGATTCAGAGCCCCAAACCCCAGTTGTACATGTTGTGGAGACATTGGGGATGGCAAGTGACAGGGGTGGGAAGTGAATGCAAAGGGCCATATCAGCACACAGGACAAGGCAGGAGTGGCAACAGAAGGAGGAAAAAGTAACTTGTAAGGGCCAGATCCCGGAGGGCCTTATAAATCTTGCTAAGCAAATTAGACTTTATTCTGTAAGCAATGGACAGCCACTGAAGGATTTTAAGCCCCAGAAAAGTATGGTCAGACATGCACTTTCAGTCAATCACTCACTTTCCTGCCTTTGCCTTTGCTTGTATAGCTATGCCTCTTGAATGCCCTTTCTCAGATTCAACAGATTCAATTTCCAGGAGTTTTATGACTCTAATGGAAATTCAGCAGTGTTTATACCAAAAATGAATAGCATTGTGAGGATTACTGAGCTATCACCAGTCCTCACAATGATGTTCTGTTCATCTTGTAACACTGCTCTAGCTTCTTTAATACACTTCCTATTCACAACTGTTTTAAGGATTTTATATGTTCAAAACATCAAGACATATCTGAGCTAGGCCAAATTCCAAGACAGAGAATTTGGACAAAACTGAAGCCTTACCACTGAAGCCAATTCTACAGTTGAGCCTTTTCCCTGTGCCCTTCAGATACACAAACACTTTTGCCCCAAAACCACTCCAGAAAGGAGGAACATAAGAGGCTCAACAGGGAAATGGCTATAAATTTGCAGAGCTAAATGGCTAATGCCCTTTCCCACAACAATCATCTGATTTTAGCAAGATCGCTTCCAAACACTGATCAGTTTGGGAAGATGGACAGAAGGAGGGCAGACAGGAATGAGCAGAAAACGGAATAGAAAAGACAACACTGAGGAGCACCTGGGTGGCTTAGCCGGTTAAGCATCTGACTACTCTTGGTTTCGGCTCAGGTCATGATCTCGTGGTTTGGTTCGTGAGATCAAGCCCTGCATTGAGCCCTGCATCGAGCCCCACATTGGGCTCTGTGCTGACAGCATGGTGCCTGCTTGGGATTCTCTCTCACCCCCTCTCTCTGCCCCTCCCCCACTCTCTCACACACACTCTCTCACTCTCTCAAAAAATAAACTTTAAAAGAAAAACACTAAGAAAAATAGAAGTCAAACACCAACACAGTTTAAAGAGCAAAATCCAACTATAGCTGTCTTACCAATGATCTTCAAAATGTCATTTTTGAGATCATTAAATGCCTAGGCTTTTCAATACGAAATATTTTCTACCTTCTCCTAATTTTCATTTTATTTATGGTTAACAAGCTAAGAAGTATGAAAATTTATTGCACTTAATTTAGAAAGGAAATGACCTATGGTGGCCTATGGAATATAGTCCAAACCCTTTTCTAACACTGGAAGGCTTTATTAAATTCTGCTTGGATTTTCCACCTGGTCTCCTTGTCTGGAAGTTCCAAGTAAAAGTTCTCAAGTGCTTTCTTGATGGTGGGAGAGGAGGTGGAATGGGAAATATGGCAAGGTTTGACAATATTATCCAACTAGTGAAAATGAAGAACACAAAGAGGGAAAAAGGGAGAGGAGCAAGCAAGGAAACCCTCACAAAGGACACAAGAGCCAGGCAGACAGAAAAAGCCCATCACCAATAGCTCCAAATGAAGTACCATCTTTCTCCACCACCCACCTCTCTCTCTCTCTCTCTCTCTCTCTCTCTCTCTCTCTCTTTCCTTCCTTCCTCCCTTCCTTCCTTCCTTCCTTCCTCCCTCCCTTCCTTCCTTCCTTCCTTCCTTCCTTCCTTCCTTCCTTCTCCCACTGAATCAATCATTTATTTTCTTGAGGAATTAAGTAAGGAACTGTAATCAGAGGATATTTGATTTGGGAACTATAAGATCCAAGAGAGAAAATTTAAGTTCAAGATATATTTGGAACTATATAAACAAATTATTTTCACATATATATATATATATATATATATATATATACACACACACACACACACACACACACACACAACATAAATAATATATATACATACATCAAGGGCAACACATGTGGATATATAGGAGAAATGTATATTCTCAAAACTAATTATTACTTGTTTTTCACGATAAATTGCCATTTCCTACTCACTAAGTGTAAAATATGAATTTTTAATTTCAGCAATAATCATTTTGTCCGTAATGAGAGCAATTAACATTTCACACCAAACTAATAATATTAGTAAAAAATAGAGGAGATGTGGCCTATTTATATTTAACTTAAATTCACCCATAAGGAAAGAGGCCCAGTAGGCCTAGCATACACACTGTATACCAGTCTTTTCCTCATTGCCTTTTGAACCCGACTTCCTCTTATGTTAATGGAAACAACATTTTTATTCTAAGGAAATGACATCAAATGGAAGCAGAATTAAATCATCATATATCAACTAACAGAAAAAAATCAATTAACCACATGTTCCCAACATTGACAGGACACTAACAAATGGCATCCCCTCCAAAAACACATTTCTTACAAATGTGTTTCCTCATCAGTAGGTATTGAGTGCTCATCGTGTGTCAAGTAAAATTTTAGAAACTAAAGAAGAGGATGAAAACATAAAAGGACCTTATGCCACAAAACAATGCCATATATTCATTATACCATTTCTCCCTAAGCACACTGGAAGAAAATGACATTTCTCAGTCTCCTTCCAATTATGTATGGCCGTGTGATTGAGTTTTGGCCAATAGTTATGTTGGTAGAAGTGATGTAAACAGCTTTCAGTCCTGGCCCTTAAAAACCTCCCTCATGATCTTTCACCTCTCCCCCTCTCTCTTGGAGACCTACTATTTCAGACAGTAGAGGCTATGAGATGCAAGAGGTTCACTCCATCTCCATCAGACTGTGAGACAAAAGCACCTCTTGTGTTAAACCCCTGAGATTTGGGGGTTAGCTGCCACCAAATAAACTTTTCTAACTTCATAATCTGGAGAAAAAAATGGTAACAATGAAAATGCACATGATAGGGGCGCCTGGGTGGCGCAGTCGGTTAAGCGTCCGACTTCAGCCAGGTCACGATCTCGCGGTCCGGGAGTTCGAGCCCCGCGTCAGGCTCTGGGCTGATGGCTCAGAGCCTGGAGCCTGTTTCCGATTCTGTGTCTCCCTCTCTCTCTGCCCCTCCCCCGTTCATGCTTTGTCTCTCTCTGTCCCAAAAATAAATAAACGTTGAAAAAAAAAAATTAAAAAAAAAAAAAAAAAAGAAAATGCACATGATAATATGGGAATGTAGAGGTAAATTGTTATCTATGGACAGAAAAAGAGAAGGTACATATGGCCCGACTCTGCCAGAAATGGCATCAACAGGAGGTGCTACTTCACGCTGCTCTTAAATTCTGGTAGGAGTTTGCAAATTAGAGCAACACAAAATAAGAGACTGAAGAAATGATCCACCATTGCTCTAATGTCCTTCAGCATCAAGTGATGCCTTGACGTTTCCTCAATCAGAGACAACTAAAAGGGAAGGAAATCAAAAACCATTCTAAGAGCTAAATCTAACATTGTGCCAAAGCAATCCTGGATTACCAGTTAGCTTGCTTAACTAGAAAAGTGATTTGTCCAGACAATACAGTCACTATATAATCTGATGGCACTTTCATTATGATTTCATGATAAAAAGGACTGAGCACGTTGCTTAGAAATGTCAAAACTCTCTACAAAGTAGAATGTATTGATCAGTAAGGGATCCTTCAAGCCCAGTACCTAACAGGTGCTATTTTAAAATGCAAGCTATTTCCTGATAGCTAGGTAGGTTTCAAGGTTAATGTAGTAATACCATAATCTATAGTTGCCAGGGGCAGCTGGAGCCATTTATACTGAATCTCTTAATGTAGATGTACAAAGTTTCCCCCAAGATGAAACAAAAACTAAGCAGTAGAAAATCTGAACTCGTTTACTATTCAGAGAAAGTAGGGTGTTCTGTACTGGTCTCTTCTTCTGAGAAGGTGTGAGGTGAAGGCTTTGCTGTGAATTGTCAAATCTGCTTTTCTAGAAAGGATGTTTGAATTATAATATAAAGAAGAAACTGCGAATTTGGAAAAAATGAAGAAAACCATATTAGGAACAAATGAATAACATGTCAAGGGTCTTATCACTGGAGGGCAAAGGATAACCAACCTCAAAGTGCAACATATGAGGGTACTGAGTTATAGGAACATAAAGATTTCAATGAAAAGATTCAGAGCATTGGAAGATCTTTGAGGAGCTTGATCTGTGGATACCACATTATAGCTCTATAAATTCAAGGCGGAAATGAATGGCGGTTCTGCAAGCTCGAGGCATAAATCATTTCTAAGGGGGACTTGTAGGGATGCAGTTAGTTCTGAGCAGTGGAGATGAAGGCAGAGGCTTTTTCCTGAATGAAGTGGACCTGGACGAAGTGCTACTTACCCCTAGTAAAAAATTTTAAAGCACTAAGTAGACTTCAAAGTTAAATTTATGGTTATGACTTTGAAGATTTTCAACATAATGACCAACCTGTGCACTTATGTATGCTCCTACTTGAATAGAAGCATGTCAGATATTTCCAAGAAATGATGACAAAGACCAGCCCAGGAAGAGTTTTCTCTTGAAAAAATAGCAAAGTGGCCCCAACGACTTAGGGCATAAGAAACAGAAAGCTAGCAATATGATTAGGATAGTGTGCTTGACTGCACGACTTTTGTGGACTTCTACTTTATCACGATCTTCATTTTTTTTTCCCTCTTTACATCACTATCACCTTATTAGCTACAATATTTCTGCAAATATTGTTGCTGAGTCCCGTTAGGTTTCTTGACACCAGATACACACGATCCACCTTTGGTCTGGAAATTAGGAAAGAAGGCCACATGAAGGCTGATGACATTTACCAGCTTTATAAATAAATTGAAATTCAAATATTAAAACATGTTCGTCAATTTTTCTTTTTAGTATAAATAGATCACCAGGTGTACTTGCACAGTCTGTTTTGATCAGGGTCACATCTAACTGTTCTAGGACACAGAAATTGTCCCCCGGGTAGTACTCTTCCTATTTAAGTTTTCTGTTTCTTTTTTTTAAGTTTACTTATTTTAAGAGAGAGAGAGACAGTGGGGGAGGGGCAGTCACAGGGGGAGAAAGAGAGAATCCCAAGCAGGCTCCGCACTGTCAGTGCAAACCCCTACGCCGGGCTCGATCTCCTGAACCATGAGATCATGACCTGAGCCAACATCAAGAATCGGATGCTTAACTGACTGAGCCACCCAGGTGCCCCATATTATAGCTATATACTTTTTAAAGGTAGATTTCTTCATTGACTGTCCCAACTCCACTTTCCATTGTACACCAACGCTGTTCCCATGAGGATCCAGGAGAGGCTTCTAGTGTTCTGGGCTATTAATAAAGGGTATTTTCATACCTAAGAAGGGCACACTAACACCTGTGAAGAGAGACTCAGTAGAGGCTCTAGACGTGGGGAGGTATCCTGCTAAATGGGCTAGAGTCAGTGCTGGCCATAACCTACTGACAGCCTTTGCTTAACAGGAGTAAGATCAGTTGATGTGGTTTGGCTCCAAGGGCCAGGAAGTCCATGGACTCTATCTCAGCTTCTCCATGATATTTGATACATCCTTCCTTATTATGGTAGAAAGTCTAAGTGCCACACCCCTCAAGACTTTCCCTTTTAATTTGCAAGAGCACAGTTCAGGAGTCAAAGGAAACCAATGCTCCATATTTCTGTTCTAATGATTGTAATTCTCCCAACACCCAACACTATGAAGGATCTTCTGACTAGGGAAGGTTATGAGAGGAGAGAGGTACCTAGAGATTAGTATTTCTGTATTTATCTCCCTATATTTTTTATGATGTGATGCAAAGTATAGCTATCCACTTTTCTTACGGTAACAGCATACATTTGAAGACTTTGGAATGCCAGGTGTTTTGTACAAGTAACTCCTATGGTTCAATGCTATTTACCTAAGTAGGACCACTTCTTAGGATCATAAAATATACTCCATTAGAACACGTCAGCTTTCCCTTTCTCCTATGCCAGTGGTTCACAAACTTTGCCACACATTAGAATCACCGGGGGAACTTTAAAAATCCTCCCTCATACCAATTAAGACAAAATGTCTGTGGGAGGAATCTGAGATCAGCAAATTTTCAAGATCCATGAGAAATTCCAGTGTAGAGCAAAGGTCTAGTAGTTAGTGGCAGGCTTCGGTATGATCATCAGGTGCAGGAGCTTTCTGATAAAGGAATTAGTGGTGGAAAAATCTGGAGTAATTGTCACTGAAGGAGGCAGAGGAAGAATGAGGTGAGGAGGCAGGGCTTTAGTGGCAGATGGTCCTGGAGAAATGCGGGTGAGGGATGGGAGTAGTACCCACTGGTAGTCTTACTTCATGGGAGGAAATGTTCATCTTTTTCCCCAGGTGTCAATATCTGATTGGTTATCAATGTTAAAATAGTGTTACTGGCTGAACTGTGTCCCTTCAAATTTGTATGTTGAAGCCCTAACTCCCAGTATCTCAGAATGTGACTGTTTAAAGGAAGTTTAAAGAGGTGATTACGTTAAAATGAAGCCCTAATCTGATCTTACTGGTGCCCTTCTAAGAACAGGAAATCTGGGTACACAAAGAGACACCAGTGGTGTGTGTGCACAAAGCTATAACCACGTGAGGACACAGCAAGAAGGCAGCCTTCTGCAAACCAAGAAGGGGGTCCTCGGAGGAAACCAACCCTGCTGGTATTTTGATCTTGGACTCCCAGTTTCCAGTGAGAAAATAAGTATCTGTTGTAAAAGCCACCCAGACTGTAGTATTTTGTAAGGCAGCCCTAGCAAAGGAACACCCACAGTATAAAATGTAATGGCATAACAAACATTTCAGGTGCTTTGAGGCATAGGTTTTATCGAATTACCAGTGCAACTCATCTTCATCTAAATAATTATCCTAATGCTTTTCAAGCCATCATATAATTGTCTTATGCAGCAAACGCAAGCTATTTCTTAACTGCCCTGTTCTTTGCCACTCCATACTTAAGTAAATCCTGTCCAGGCTTCAAGGTCCCATTCTAAGTTGTTCTCTTCCAGGAAGTCTTCCCAGATCACCCAAATGCTCAGTTCTCCCTTCCTTGCCTGAACCCACAGGACTAGTGACGTGGGTCATAAAGTTGTCTCCTAATCATAAACTGATCTTTGACATCTCAAGTATTGATGCCACATCTGCAATTTTACTTTCCACATGTTTTGATCTTGCTTCCCCTACCAAATTATAAACTCCTTTGGCATAAGGACCATAACTATTAATTTTCTCTATCTCCTATAATATCTGACAAGGTTCTTCCAGAAATATTGATTGATACGTAATTAAGAGGGTTTCTACAGACACTATCACACTTTGTACCTGAGCTTAATTAAATCTCAAAAGATCAAAGACAGGATAGAAAGATATTCTTTCTATAATGGCTGTGTCACAATCAGCTATCAGCATTTTAACATTGATGAGCAGTCACAAGTGACTTTGAGACCCGTAAATGGTTATTTTCTAATTCCAAGTGAAGTTAAAAGATGATGGAGAAAAAATAAAGGTTACAGTTAGTGATTTTTTTTTTAACCTGGACACACTCCAGTGGGCAGAAGGAAAGCATCTCCTACAAACAATACGGGGACTACTGCTAACGACTAGATTTAAAACTTCAAAATCTTCCTAATTAGACCCTATTCTAGTACCACTTGATAAAGTTGTGTTGGAGAAACACTGTCACTGCACATTTTCAGATGACATAATCCGTCACAGTTCAGCGAGTCATAACATTAGCTAAAAAAAAATTCTAGAATCAAGTCACCATATTTTATTGAACAATAAGGTAAAACTGAATTATTCTTACCCTGATTTTTAATGACTTTCCCATGGATCTCTGTTGTGTAGTGTGATTTTAAACACAGTATGATGATCAAGACAAAATCATTTGCTAGGGGCCAGAGTAGAAGACAATGAGTCAAATTTTGAGTATGCATCTATACAATTCTCTTCATATATTTTTAAAAGAAAGGTGCCATAATATGTGAAGCAGGAATGGTGACAATAATTGGCCCTCAATTTAAAGGTTAGCCATCAAAGTTGCCTTCCATGCAACGTATGAGCTACTGCTTACTCTGTGTACTTGTCTTTTTAAGTTTGCTTTAATAACAAAGTTTTGGGGAAGGAAAGAGGGTACTGAAAGAGTGTCAGTCTTGACTAATTTTTATTTTCCGTCTCTGTGCCTGTTAGCCATTGCTGTATAACAATTTTATAGCTACACATTCTGTAATGATTCTGAAGCTCTGAAGTTACCACATTCTCATGTTGTTTTCCATTCTTTATTAACCTATTCATTTAAAATTTGCTGGGTGTAGTAAAAATCTGTCATATTCAAGGCGACTCCCCCTTTTATCTGCCTATCATTCTGTAAATAGCTTTTCTATATCTTGGGGGGAATGTATTCAAATCCCCATGTGAGATGTCAAGACAAACAAAGCAGGTGCTCCATGTGGGATGGAGCTTCCATTTTGCTAGCCATGGTGGGCAAAGAACACTTGGATGCCAGTAGCAGCAGGGGCTTTCTAGCGGCTGCCAGGTTGAACTGCTCGGGCACAAGGTGCACTGGGACCATGGCAAAAATAAATTTCTGGCATTCATTTTAATTTATTTATTGTGGTAAGAACACTAACATGAGATTTACCCCTCTAACAAATGTTTTAGTGCACACCACAGCACTGTTAACTACAGGCACTGCCATACAGTAGATCCCTAGAGTTTCTTCATCCTGTAGAACTGAAACTTTATATTCATTGAATAACTTTCCATTTCTCCCTCCCACCAGGCCCTGGCAACCACCATTTTACTCTCTGTTTCTAGGAACATTCTAGGCACTATTCTAGGTACCCCACATAAGTGGGATCATGCAATATTTGTCCTTCTGTGATTGGCTGACTTCACTTAGCATAATGTCCTCCAGCTTCATCGTGTTGTTACATATGGCAGGATTTCCTTCTTTTGAAGACTGAATGTTATTCCAGTGTAGTATGCACCACATCGTCTTCATCCATTCATCTGTTGATGGACATTGATTTTGTTTTCATATTTTGGCTATTATGAATAATGGTATAATGGACATGAGAGTGCATATAGCTCTTCGAGCTCTTGATTTCGAATCTTTTGAATATGTACTCAAGCATAATTGCTGGATTGTATGGTAATTCTATTTTTAATTTTTTGAGAAACCACCATCCTGTTTTTCATAGAAGCTACACTATTTTACATTACCTTCAACAGTGTATAAGAATTCCAATTTTTCTGGGATGCCTGGGTGGCTCAGTCGGTTAGCATCTGACTTTGGCTCAGGTCGTGATCTCATGGTTTGAGAGTTCGAGCTCTGCGTACGGCTCTGTGCTGAGAGCTCAGAGCCTGGAGCCTGCTTCAGTTTCTGTATCTCCCTCTCTCTCTCTCTCTCTCTGCCCCTCCCTCACTCATGCTCTCTCCCTCTCTCTCAAAAATAAACAAAACATTTTTAAAAATTAGAAAAAAAAATAATTCCAATTCCACATACTTGTCACTTGTTATCTCTTGTTATATGTTTTTTGGCTATGACAGCCATCCTAATAGGAATGGGGTGATATCTCATTGTGGTTTTGATTTGCATTTCCTTGATGATTAGTGTTGAGCATCTTTCATATACTTCTTGACCATCTGTATATCTTCTTTGGAGAAATGCCTATTCAAGTACTTTGCCCATTTTTTAAAATCAGGTTGTTTGCTTTTGAGATGTAGGAACTCTTTATGTTTCAGATATTAATCTCTTATCACTGTCTTTAACAAATGGTATTGGAGAAACAGGATGTCTATACCCAAAAGAATGAAAATAGATGTTTATCATATACCATACACAAGAACTAATTCAAAATAAACTAAATATTTAAACATAAGACCTTGAACTGTAAAATCCCTAGAAGAAACATAAAGGAAAAGCTTCTTGACATTAAGTTTGACAATAATCTTTTGGCTATGACAGCAAAAGCACAAGAAACAAAAGCAAAATTAGACAAGTGGGACTACATCAAACTAAAAGCATCTGCACATCAAAAAAACAAAACAAAATAAAACAAAAAAACAATCAACAGAACAGAAAGGCAACCAACAGAATGGGAGAGTTATCTGCAAACCATGTATCTCGCATTCATCATTTGGCTATAGGGACTGGTTTCCTTACCAGGATAGTTCTGCTTCAGGGGCTTGGGCATGTTTCTACAACCTTCTCCAAGGTTCTGTGAGCTCTCCAGAATTCTCTCTGTTCCAAGTACCCAGAGTGGATTCCATCAACCCTGGCTACTACACTAAGCAGCTACTTCATGCAGGGCAATTAACTGGGCTTTGTGAAGATAGGAGTTAAAATTCTTTGGGTGCAAGCAACAGAAATATGAATTTATTTGAAGGCTCTGGGGTAGCTTACATAATGATGGATTGTCAGCTAAAGAATTAGGCCTGCCAAGAGAAGGAATTAGAAAATTTCTGAGTCTTCATAGATTAAAAACTTAAGGTACCAACACTTGGATAAATTATTTCGAACTCCCTTCTGTTACTTAACATCATTCTGCTGAAGATTCAGTTTTGGAATAGAGAATCCAGCTGGCTTCACTTGGATCTCATGCCCATTCCTCGAATAGAGGGGAGAAGGAAAGTTTATTGATGTTCCCCTTCAAGGCTCCACCTATTGGGATAGTGGTAATTCCTCAAAAGGAAATAGGGATGAATTATTGGAAGAAGAGGAAATGACTGCTATGCAGCCAAAAACAAACAAACAAACAAAAAGGACAACAGAAACTCAAAACAAAACTGAAAGAAGAATAACAAATCAAAACCAATACCCACTATAGATCAAAGATGAGTAAGACTTTGTATCTGTCCTTGGAAAGTTTACAATTTTAGTAAAAAAGAATCTACATTCAATCTTAATTTATTATTCAATAATAAGGACACAAGTCATTGGATTCAGGGTCCACTCTAAATTAGATTTACCTTATCAAGTCTCATTATATCTATAAAGACCCTATTTCCAAAGACAGACACATGCTGAGGTCTGGATTGATATGAATGTTGGGAGGATACTATTCAAGTTACTACATAGTTTGAGACTTTAGCACAAGTTTAGATTTTCACCTCAGGTAAAAATCAGCCTTCCAAATAATTTCCTCATGCAGATGCAACATTAATATATAATTCTTAGATGATCTAAAATTATTGTGACAAGAATATGTATGCGATCATTGTTAATAAGCATGTGTGAATAATGGCAAATCTTAATTCATATATGAGAAAATATCTACGTTAGATCTATTTTCTCATACACACATGATTTTTGCTATAACTGCACCCAAAGTCTATTATCTGAATAATTCTTTTTCTTTGGGCACTATACAGTTTAATAAAGAATATATTCTCTGTATTAGTTTATTGGTAACATTTTTTTGGGTTATAGAGAAAGCAAGTAAACCTAGGCAAGTGACTCTTCATAGGCTTAGAAATTCTGCCATGCTTAGACAAATTAAGCTGTTTTCCACTGATTTATGTAAAGTGTAATTAACAAATTAATACATATGAAGATAAGATAATAGAAAGCACCAAGCAATAATGGAGTTTTGTTGTGTTTTTGACAATTACTGAAAGTAATGGCAAAGCTAATCTGGTATAAATTTCTTTTAATTAAATAGTGTTTGGAATAACAATTTTTTTTCTCAATTCAATCTATCTCATACTATTCTTGTATGTTTTTCATCTTTACATACTCAGGAAGTGTTCTAATATTGCCTCTATTTTCTATATAGCATCATATTTATTAATTATAGAGCAATTGGACTATCGAGTTAGAATAACGTTTTAGTAAGACCTGTTGCTTTAAAATCAAAAGCTATTTTCAAATGCTATTCTGTTCATTTAAAATGTTGAACATTTCCATTGTATTAACCAGTCAGATATGTTCAAGGTGGTAAAAGCTATTATTATAAAGCAAATCATAAAATAATAGCAAATGTAGGCAGTACAATTCAGGACACTGTTTATATGGAGAAGAGGTACTATTTATTAATTTACTATAATCTGTATAAATATACTTGACTAGATTATAAATACAAAAAATATAATAATCAATAACACTAAAAATTTTCTTTATAATTGTTTAAGTGTATTGGAAGGCAAATGCTATTAAATAAGTCTCCCTGCACATCATATGTTTTACTTCTGAAAGACTGAAAAATGAGGTGGCACAGTTTCTGAAATCTATTTAACAAATGAAGATACATACGAAGATAAGATCATAGAAAGCACCAAGCAATAATGGAGTTTTGTTGTGTTTTTGAGAATTACTGAAAGTAATGGTAAAGCTAATCTGGTACAAATTTCTTTTAATTAAGTAGTGCTTGGAATAACAATTTTTTGTGAACACTGCCTTCTGTCTAATCCCGTGTCTCAGTCAGCTGTGGCCCTACTTCGTGCAGAGGGCTATCTCGGCTACGTTAAATTATAGCTCCCCATGATTTACAATGACCATCAACAACTTTGGGTGGTCTCAGGCTCACTTACACTTCCAGGTCTGCCCCTGAATTGACCTGGTCTCCAGTAACATTCATTCTTCCTGGATGAGACCCAGGACTAGCATAGCCTGACTGGAACTCCTCTGAAGGAGAACAGACTCCTCCAGCTTTCCCCAGCTTGATTTCACTGAATATTTTCCAACACACCAGTCTTCTGGAGATATTCACTCCATGACCCGTGGTATTTTGTAGAACATTCCCTTCAGACCCTACATTGTCTTATCAAATGCCAGAGAGAGACTTTTTTTTTCCCCCCTATAAGGATAGTTAAATCATCCTTTCTGGATAATAGTGGTTTGAGACTGAGATAGCAAGGTGACCATGCATAGAGTGAAATGGGCACCTGGAACATTAATGAGAACATTTTTGTTTAAATACATCTACCATGAAATGCCTTCAGCTTTGACCTGTGCCAATAAATCCGTATTTCTTAACAGCAAACTAAAACTTCCTGCATAGGTTGCTGGGTTTGTCTTCAACACTTCTCTTCTCTTCCTACTACAGAAAGGAATGGCTTTCTCTAGAAATTAGTCACAATATTCCTCACTAACTACAGGGTGAAACAGGCATAGAAACAATGGAAAACGTAGAAAGCTGCTTGTTCTCTTTCCTGATTTCTCCTTCAATATTTTAATATGAATTATAGAGATCCTTAGGCTTCTGTCCCAGAAGATTTACAATTAAAAGCAAAGGAAAATCTTCTTCCCTTCCCTGTTTAAACAAACAAAAAGAAAACAGCTCTAAACTCTTCTTCCATATGTTGAGTAATTTTGTATTATGTTATTTTAATATACAATCACACATAAACATCAAATATTTTATCTATTATTTGTTTCTATGCGCTTGATTTTTTTAATATTTTGTTTCTCCATCTCACTTTCTCATGTCCTCTGTTCTTTGTAATTTGCTCAACATTTTTCTTTTCACCTTTTTGCTGATTTATTTTTGCAATCTGTGTTTTAAATTTTCATCAACTCTTTTGTATTCTATGATTGATTCTTTTTCTTAGCAGCCTGTTCTTGTCATATGGATACTATATTTTCTTCAATCTCTGTAGGATTGTAATTTTTAAAGTATATTTTCTTTCCTAAATTATCCATTTTCCAGCATCTGTTGTTTCCTGCTTGTTCATCTCTTTCTCTTTTATGCTGTCAATTGTCCTCAAGTGACTGCAAATGCATGGTTTTGCCTTCATGCACCTGAATAAAGGAGTGGATGACCAGTCTATGTAACTGTCACATGGTTTCTGTATCCGACTCACATTCTTCCCTGAAGAGAGAAATGACTGCCAGTTCTGGCTGTGAGGGCAAGGTGTGGGGACTGGCAGACTTTATACATGAGGGTATATGGATGTCTTCCCAACTAGCCATTACTAATATCAGAAAGGCCCTGATCCAAGATGGCAACTCCAACACTAGCCTCGCTGGTATACCATCCAATGTCTTTAGAAAGGAGTCATCTCCAAAAGGGACAATTTCACCTCAGAGTACACATTTGTTTTGGGGGGGTAATTGAAGAAAATACAGGAATATTTCTGCAGTCTGCAGAAAGTGTCATTAATTGATATTTTCCCAATGAAATGCCCCATGATTTCTATACCCAATCTTCACAGAACATTCACCTCTATCAATCCAACACTTTTGGCCAACATTGTGTAGAAAAAAAAAAATTATATCCCTAAAACTCACTACCTTTTAAACCAAACATCCCGAAATACACTTACATATAATTGGTAAAATCTTAGAATCACATGTGGAGGTTTTTAAAAGCTTTCAAATGTCAACAAAAGCCATGTATATCTATACTGAAGCTCAGAGTGCATGTTACTGCATTCAAAGCAACTATTTGTTGGTAACTACACTTTTTCAGATATCAGGAAATGATACTTTCATATTTTACATTTTAAGAATTTATTACTTATATGTAGTTAGTTTACTATGTCTTAGCTACATTGTAGCAAATTGGTTGAGAGTTTTGAGTTAACACATTATAA
The DNA here is from genome assembly GCF_018350155.1 of Leopardus geoffroyi. NCBI lineage: Eukaryota > Metazoa > Chordata > Mammalia > Carnivora > Felidae > Leopardus > Leopardus geoffroyi. Next base: position 133,505,767 of record NC_059331.1, on the reverse strand, counting down.
TTATTCTCAGTTTTTCGGATTCTGTGTCTCCTTCTCTCTCTGCCCCTAACCCACTCACATTCTGTCTCTGTCTCTCTCAAAAATAAATAAACATAAAAAATTATAACTATTCTCAGTCAAATAAGAAGACTGTGCATAGGATTGATATTTTCACATGGAACATCAAATTTTTCACACAAATATTCCAACGTTAATCGAAAGAGTCCTGTATTAGAATTTATATTTGGATTTTTTCCTCATCCTTTTTAAGAATTTCTATTTTATGTTTTATAATGCAGGTTACCTATTAGTATGGCATACAGATATGTAATTCAGAAAACTAAATAATGATATATATGTGAGCTAGACTAAGAAAATGCTTTTTTTTTAAGTTGTGTGGTAGAAATGGGTGGTGGATTATTATACTGGAGGTTATCTTTTTTTTAATGTTGATTTATTTTGAGAGAGACAGTGGGGGGGGAGGGGCAGAGAGAGACGGAGAGAGAGAATTCCAAGCAGGCTCCACACTGTCAGCGCAGATCCCGAGGCCAGGCTCAGTCCCAGGAAATGTGAGATCATGACCTGAGCAGAAATCAAGAGCTGAATGCTTAACTGACTGAGCCACCTAGGCCCCTCTGGAGGTAATCTTTCTAATTTTAACCTTGAGATCAACAGCGCTATGGTAGAAGCAGACTCAGAAACGAGAATGGGCAACAGTGGACATTGGAGATATTCTTCAGTCTATTATATGGGTTTCTGCCCTTTTTCCAAGTCCTATTCTCCTCATCTGCCAACTTTGGAAAACCCTGCTGTGAAAAACTGCTTTTGCTTCCTCTGACTTTGTCTCTCTATGGTTCTTTCTATTCTAATTTATCCATCATTATGACCCTTTCCAGATACTTGTTTTTGGTAGACTTCTATTCCCAACTCACTCCCTCATATCAACTCTGAATTTTAGTGAGTTTACAGATTTATGATCCTCTGGATGACTTTAGTGTTGTTCAAGGTGTTTGGGGAACTGAGGAGGCGTGATTGTGTGGCTTGGTCCCCTCCACAAGACAGATTCCCAGACTCTGGTGAATCCAATAAGACATGGTCATAGCCTACTTTTCAGACCCTGAACCTGGAGTGCCAACAGCTATGCAAACCCACAGAGCCAGAAAGACTCCTCCCCATGACACTCCCTTCCTAATTTGGAGGCACTATTAATATCCAAGTTATGTTTGCCAAAATTTTCCTTCATGAAAAATATTTTAAAAGTCAGTCTACTGCTAAAAGGAGTACATTTATGGCAATGGGGACATTTGTAGGTAAGTTCTATGTACGCCAAATTTAGGAGTAGGCTTCAGCCTGAATGATTTTAACCTTGAGAGAATCATCTCAAGGAACTATAGAAAGGTTGAGGGTACCAAACTAGAGCAGGCAAATCCAAACCTGATGCAGTGGAAAATAATCAGGAATCTTGCCATTTTGACTCCCCCATCAGGATCTCTGAATCAAGTGATGGTATCCATTTTCAAATAAAAATCTATGGCTCAAAACCTTCTCCTATAGTTTACTCCCCACCCTAGTGTTTATTTGTGTGGATACAACCTGAATGACCTGATTCATTTCTGATTCATTTCATCTGAACAACTGCATAATCACAGTACAAGAACAGAGCCTTGAGGGGTTAAAAGGTGAGTGGAGAATGTGGGGGAGTTGCAGCTAATTTCAATGTAAGATGGGCAATTAAATCAAGTATGACTTGGTCAGCAGAACCGCATGGAAAGACAAGTGACTTATAAATAGAATTTCAAGGTGGGGGGAAGTGAAGGCCAAAATCTCTTTTCCTGTGACTGCATTCTCAATGATAATTTGACAAAGGCACAAGGGTCCAAAAATTATAGAGGAGAAAATGTCTAACCTTTAGCCTAATGTCTAATTACAATAAGAGAATGCAATAAAATATTCCAGAAAGCAAAAAATACACTCAGAGAATAAAAATCAGGGAAAATTATTCTAGTTCTGAACCAATTACTAATGAGACAGAATATCACCCAGTTGTTGGAACCTTGTTAAAGCAAAGGCAGTTAAAAGAAGTAAGAGAGGAAAACTTTCAGCAGTAAGATGATTGAAATGAAAGGGGCTCCAGCCACATAAAAAAGGTTAAAAGATAAAGACCACAATTCCTTTTAGTGGAGAGCATCACACAAAGATATGGCAGAATCTGATAAAGAAGAGGCAGACTGTGGGTTAACGGAACATGTTTCAAACCATCATGGTTTCTGCTTTCTGGATTCATCATGGCTCTAGATCATCACTTCGACACTGAAATTTTCTACATGAGACCCAATGCCTATGGAGGGGTGAATTAAATAGAGCAGTGAAAGTTTAAAGCAAGATATCCAGATGGGTGCTGGGGACAGTTTTTAGTTGCAAGGACAAAGCCAATTGTTATACAGGCTGCCTCCATAAGTCTTTGACACACAACATGAACATACTTGAAGAAAAATTGCTGCCTACCATTAAAAGTCCATGTTTTCTAATTAACATGTAAAGAAAATAGTCTCAAAAGGGTTATTTAGAGATGTTTAGCATATCCATTGTAGCATGTCAATTCAACCCCATGAAGCCTGATTGGCCACAGGTGTAACTGGACCATTTCAAGAATAGGGTAAGCACCTGCCAGGGGCCAGAATGAGCACAGTAACAGGAGAGAGCAAGAGTACCATGGGAGGACTGCATTGGGACTAGTGGGTTAGGAGGTTCTACAAAACCAAGAGATGTGTTAACTCAGTGGAGGAAATCCTTTCAAATGTGTATGTGTGTGTGTGTGTGTGTGTATTAAATCATCACATACACTTAAAATATCTTACAGTATTATTTGCCAATTATATTTCAATAAAGCTGGGGGGCGAGGATACAAAGCAATCACTGACCATTCAGTCCATCAGGGCTTGGGATACACAAAAATGCTTTCTATGGGTCGGTGAGCTATAGACCACACCTGGTCTGATGCTGAGGCGAAGTTAGTTTTGCAAATAGCTCTGACAGCGACTATCCTCTTTTCTTCAGAAGAAAGCATTGGTAACTTTGGGTCACTGCTGTCTCTAGAACAGATTCATTCACTTCGGCAGATCTGACTTGAACCTGCTTCTGGTTTCAACCATCTCTGACCACATCACCTATCACTGTGCTCTTCGACTTGCTGTTTCTAATGGAAAGGCTCAGGGGAGAGGAGGATAGCTGTACAATCAAACCAATGCTTCTACTTCATGTGTCCAAAACCAAAAAAAGCAACTTTACCAATACTACTCTGTAGGCAGGGATCATGGGGGTCTATAAACACGCTACCCCTTAGGTGCGAAAATTCTGCCAGAGATGCAACATTTTCTGGGATATTTCCAAAAGCAGTGTGACTAGAAGGGAGCCCCCCACTGTGACATGGTGTCCAGGCTAAAGGAACACACTGGCCACATTTAGTTGAACAGTCATTGGATCTGTAAAAACAGCTGCACTGCTCGGTCTGAATGTATTTGAAATCCCTGGCCTATTTTGCATTAGCATGAACCTCTAAGAAGGTCTGTTAGGTGTTGTAATTGGACCCTCAATGCATTTCAGGCTGCAATTTGACAAAAAGTATTTACTTGGGCAGTGCTGAACCAAGAGTCACATCCTCTCACCTCTTCCACTGGGAAGGGAACTGGAGTTAATGCTTTCAGGACAGGAATAGCATCAATTTGAGTATCACATCTCATACATTGATCCTTCAGAGCTTTGAACAAAGAACAGAATATTAGTCCCCTCATTGCCCAAGAAGGATGTTAACCTGCACCCCTGCAAGAGCGAGGACACCACTAAAGTCACCTTCCCCCGCTGGATGGGCCAGCTGCCAACTGTGAACGGGAACTTGGTTAGAGTAAAAGATTCTTTGTCAGGAATGTGGAAATTGTGACATTAGGGACTAGCCTGGGCTGGAGGATAAAGCTTCAATGAAATTTGCAAGTTCATTTTGGTTTATATACCTGTTGGAGCTGAGACATTAAATGCAGACGGCTTTTAATCTAGGTATTTTAAACACTACTTGATACCGTGGACTAGTGCCACTCAACAGAGAGTACTTCAAGGACAGAGCTATCTCTGAACCAGAATAAGACCCCAGGAAAGCTGATTCAGCCCAGAGCATTTGGGACGGGGTTATTTTCTTTTGTTTCAACATTCACTTTTGACAGAACTGGCTTTTCTCTTCGCCCCTGCTGGAGAGCTAATAACTTCCTTCAGGTTCACCTTACTTCAGTCCCCCACACAGGCGAGTGCAGCTGACTCAATATGCAGGTATGTGTGTGTGCTCTATTTACATTGATTTTTATCAGTCATTTGTTATCAAGATATCGAGAGAGATGCCCTAAGAAAGCAAGCACAGGAACGGCTCAGGTAAGTTAGTTTGACAAAAAAAACAACATGGAAGAAATAACTATGGAGCAGAGGCTGCTATTCAGTGTTTAGAGCAAGTCACAGGCAATACAAAAGGAAGATTACAGCCAAACCCTCTCCTGTCTCAGGCAGTGCTATTTGTTCCTGAGATTTCTAAAGATGTGTTCAATTCCTGCACACATCTGAGAGTTCTACAACTGTGGCTAACATTGAAAATAAATAATCCAAATCAGCTTGGCCATATTAACTGTGAAATCCACTTTACTAGTGAGATAGAATTTACTTCAGGCCATATAGGTCAATAGCTTTGGAGAGGGAATTCCAAAGATGAAGGCCCTTCATAGAAAATGCTCAGCCTTCAGACCTGTGTAGTTCTAAATCAGAGGGCTTAGCACCTCCAAGCCCTCCAGCTGCTGTGAGGGCAAACCCAGGAAAGAGGTGGTCATTGGATATAACCTAAATCCCCTCTCCGCTGCCTCTCCTCAACCCCTGAAACAGAATGCTGTTGAGGTCTGCTACCTTGATTCCCCTGAAAGCAAAGAGGCAACTCATGAGGTATGGAAGCCTGGAGGGAACAAAGGCAAGTGTGAACGTGTGTGAGCTCATACTTTGGCATGATGAAAAGTAGGTACTCTTCAAAAGGTCTGCTCTGTGGCAGAGGGGCTCGTTACTGAGAGAAGAGCTTCACTGCCCACACAAAGGCAAGTAGAGAGGGAAGGGGCTCAGTGAGGTTAGAATGCAGACAATATGGAACCAGAGATTGCTGAATCTTAAAATCTGCGGGCTACGAGCAAAGTAATTTAAAGATATTGGTAAGGGCAAAGAGCAAAGAATGGACTTGGCAGGAAGATGTGTTTTCCTGTTTACTATGTGCAGGTAGCTTTTGGAAATTTTAGTTGAAAAAAATTTTATCAGCCAAAATGAAAATGAATCTGGGGTAGGCAGAATAATGGCCCCTAGAGAGGTCTTCATTCTAATTTCCGGAACCTGTGGATATGTTAGGTTACGTGGCAAAGGGGAATTAAGGATGTAGATGGAATTAAGGTCGATAATCAGCTAAACCTAAAATAAATAGATTATTCTGGATTATACTCATGGTCCTAGTATAATCACACTGGGTGCTTATAAGTGGAAGAGGAAGGCAGAAGAAGGTGCTGGCTGTTGCTGGCTTTGAAGATGAACCAAGAAGGCCATGAACCAAGAACTGTGGTACCAGCAAGGAAGCAGATTCTCCCTTAGAGCTTCCAAAAGAGAACACAGCTCTGTCTATACCTTGCCTTTACTTCACTGAGCTCATGATCACCAAGTAGAAGATAATAAATTTGTGTTGTTTTCTGTCACTTAGTTGGTGGTAATTTATTAGAACAGCAATGGGAAACTAATACAGAGCCGAAGAGTTGCTTGACATGTAAAGGTGCAGTTTTTGCATTAAGCTCTGTCTGGGATGATGACTGCCAGGAAATCAACAAACACTTGAGGAAAAGAAAATGGAATTTGTTGCCTAAATGGAAGGCATGTTACTCTTTCTGCTTGGTTGGCTAGCTAGCATCCTGGTTTCATCTCCTGCATTTTATGTGGTAAACAGCTGGGAATGAGAATAACATTTAGCACTGATTATCCCAGGAGAACTAATTTTCAACACATAGTTGATCCTACACTGCTAGGTTGATCCTAAGGGACGACCTGTTAAGGGATCAACCATATAGCTAACGGCCATTCGACCAAAGGATGGGACAGTCACCTGTCATCTTGAGTTTTCTGAACACCGGAAGCCCAGCTGGTGCAAAATACTGCTCTCTGCACTCCTGGGGGTGGGGTGGAGAAGATGGTCCTGTTTTACTTTCATATTCAGGACAAGGTTACAGAAAAAACACTGGCTATACCACTTTCAAGGTCATTCAAAAAAGTCAGTGTTATAGCTAGAAAAGAACTCCAAGACAGGGAAAGCTGGGTTTCCAAATCACCAAAACACAGTCACCTGAGAAATGAAAACTAAATTAAGTTTAGGTGGCAAAATGAGAATGGAAAAATGTACCTGAGATCAAATATCCAACATGACCCTGCTTTTCTTTTAATTTGAATGACTCTTCATGCGACATGTAAGCTAAACTATTTAGGATTTGATCCATCTCTAAGAATGACATCATATGTTTTTAAATATAATGCACTATTCACAGCACATGGCACATAACTATTCATTAATGATCTACATCCTTTCATAGACACTACTAAAGTTATTAGAAAAGACTGGAGAGAGACTAAGGTGGGGTTTATTAAAGATACTGTCTCGTTCATTTGCACCCCAATGATTCTTACTACCTGGTGGCCCTGTTATATTTTCAACAAGTGGCTAATGGGCATGGTCTGGTGCTAACTGAACTTCAGGACTGAGGAGGAGCGAGTGGGTGAGCCCTGGGGCGTGGTCTTCTCTGAATGAGCAAGCACATTTTCAACACAATTGGCTGCCTAATCGCGTGTTGCAAACTTGGCTGATGTATTTGGATGTGTAAGCAATTATGTTTCTGCTAAAAGCCCTGGTTGGTAATGCTTTTGTTCTCCATTTCTTACAACTGAACTAACAGAGGGAAGAAATTGTATGAAAATGGTTTTCAGTATGTTTTGTTTTGCTTTTTAACTTTTCTTTTCAAAACATTTTTCAATTAAGCTAGCCAATAGATCCACGGTTTATTATACCTCCAAACACCACATAAAATAGATAACAAAGAGAAAAAGAAACACAGTGGGTAGTAAAAATAGTTTGGATAATAAAACAACTTCTGATAAAAAAAAAAGCCTACATGTTTGCATTAAACTACATTATTTATATGTGATTAATTGTACTGAGTATCTCTCTGTACTCAGCCTGTACTCAGCCACAGGATTGATTCTGAGTATTGAAGAGTAACACTGTGGTCCCTAACCTTAAGAAACATCTGTTCAAGTAGGCCTTTCTACTGGCTAAATGTCTGAGTCACCTGAAATTTCATGAAATAATGCTGTTCATTTCCAAAAGAATGATAACCCAAAACCACAGGTTCTGAATATTTTGCTTTTCAATAACCAGTCCATACCTTAGCATTCACTAAGATTTCTGCAGCCCATCTAACACATCATGTTGCTAATTAATCTCAAAACTGTTACCCATTAACTCACTGGGTGCTAAGAAAAAGTAGTCATGTTGTTGCCTCAACTCATTTGGGAAATTAGGCAGACCGCAAACAAACAAAAAAATTAAAAACAGCCGTTATCTTTCACAGAAATACAGAATTCAGGTCTCTATAAACACTTGGGCTTGCAATCACTTCCTGCAGACATTGCACACAAAAGCACTTCAGAATTTCAACCTGAGAACTTATTCTTTTATTAAAATGTCTCCATGTGCAAAGCCAAACTCACGCTTCCTGTGTAAGCAGTTGTGGGAAACTATAAGCTCGACATTTGAATTCCAGCGCTTTTGCCAATTCTGCAACACTAGGGATGTCACTGTAGCCCTTTCCTATCTGATAAGTGGGATAGGAAATTTCTCCTATCACAGACTGGTTATGAGCATCAAATATGACATATGGGAATTGGCCTAGGAGAGTGCCTGGGCGCACAGAGAATCTCCGAAGACCTACATCTGAGTGAGGAACCCCCGAAACATCTAGTTTCAAAAATCAACAGGGCTCCACACCAACACTCACAGGCTTCGCAAACCAAGAGGGCTCTTAAAGGGCCCGCGACCCCCCTTGTGGACTCACCTGCCCAAAGGTCCAGCACAGAAGCAGCCAGTAGAGAAGTGATCAGACTGAGAGACATATTTGCTGGTCTTGGAGCATTGGTCTGGGGAGCAGGCGTCTAGTTTGGTGAGAATCCGCAGGCCCGCTAGGACGCCTTCAGAGGGAGCGGCTGCTGGGTCCCATCTTTCCGCTCACCACGTGCTGTGCTCCAGTACGCAGGCGCCAACTTTTTTTTTTTTTTTTTTTTTTTTTTCTTTCTAGCCCTAAGCCTCACTAAAGAGTTGAAAGTAAGTACGGCCAGTAAGATTTTCAAAATATATTTGTAAACTCTGTCAAGAAGATTTCATGGCTTTACATGACAATGGAGGTTTAGTATTGAAGGTTTTGTATGAATTTTTCTGGTGTTCAGCATTAAAAGTATAGTTTACCTTATTGAGAACTGATAAGATGATGTCACCTTGAAGGAGTTTTCACGGCCATCCTGGCCTTTTGTATATCTGCATGACTTTGAAGTTTGGAGGTATTAATGAAAAGAATAACATTTAACATTCACTGTCACACTTAGCAAATGAACATACACAATGAGCTTAGATTTTACTTTCGCTGAAATTCCTTCCAGTATAGTCAATTATTGCTCATAAAAATAAACACCAACTTCCTGATCTTTAAAGTGCTCTTACTCTCCTGGAAATAGCCCATGATTTTTGGAGGCACAGAAATCAACATAGTGAGTGTTCATGCAGACTTAGCTCTTACTTCCACTGCCAGACATTGTGACTAATTTTCTTGGTTGACTTTCTCATATCATATTCTTCCCTTTTGAGTCAGAGTAATGCCATGTATCACCAGGGCTTGGGCAGGGGTGTTTTGGATTGTATAAGATACAGACTGGGCTAAAAGCCCGGGATATATCAGGGGCTGACCGATAACCTCACCAGTGGGTGGTGATTCAAGTATGGACATAGGCCAGGAGTCTAAAAGGCAATCCTAAGCCCAGAAGATCATTCTTAAGGAAAGCAGAGGCAGGACATCCTCCCCATGAACAAACAGAGGCATAGTGGGAAAAACATGGGCAAGGATAAAAACCACCAACAGGGGTTATTGTAGATGTCAGGATAACCAGAATGTGTGTGTAGGGAGGAGGCTGTGCAAGCACAGGGAACTTCAGACACAAAAGCAGACTCAAGAGGGACAATTGTCCTATTGAGGTTTGTGGTTTCTGGGGAAATGATTTGATGAAAAGCCAGAAGACTACTGAAGAAATTTTTATTTTCTCCTATACCAGACCATATCTGGGAGGTCAAGATGTGGGAGGCTGAGAAGTCTGATGAGGCACTGAGGCAGGCAGAGCTTTCGAGTGAAAACCTGGTATGCCTGGTGACGAAGGACTCTGGGCTCCAGCAGCTGCTTGTAGCCCATCCAAAGTGGGTTAAACACTGATTGCTCTCAGTTGTGTTCATGAAAAGGCTCTTTTCTTTCTTTCCACAATCAGCTCCTCTGCTAGGAATCTCTGTTTCGGTTAATGTCTCCAACGTGCTCCTCTAATAGGATGTTCAGGTTGAAGTATTCATCGAAAGATTGCTAAAGGGACTTTTTTGGGAGGGAGGGGGAGACGATTGCCTTTTGTGGGGAGGGATTGGAAGTTGTGCTAACTTCTCATTCCAAACCTAGTAAGGGGGCTTCTGGGAGACAATGCCAAGAACTTTTCAATGTGTTCCCTGAAGTTGGGAGACTGGAAGGACTGGTGCCTGACTCTTTAATAGACAAAATTTGGTCTGCATTGGTGAGAGAGCCAGTGTGGGGGTTAGTGGAGTCCTGCCTGACTATGGCAGTAAGAGGCTGGAAAAGGAGAGCATGTGGGCTTGGTGGAAGAATCAGAAAGCAACCACTTTGAATAAAGGCTTTCTAGTTATTGTTTTTGCCTCCCAAAAGGATTCCCCCTTTAAAAAAAAAAAAAAAGGCAACTTATATATAAGCTTGGCCCAGAATGAACCTCCAAAGCAAGTAAGGGCTGGAGCTTCGTGCCTTTCCTGCCTCAACCCTTTCAGAACCATCCCCTAGCCACTTACCTCTCCCTAGCCATTTTGATCCTGCTGACCAGAATGTGCAACTGTGAGGAGGGAGATGGGCGGGGCTACGAAGCTGATGAAGGTAACCATGGTACTCACCCCGTAACACAGCTGCAGCCCAAAGGGAATCTGAGCTACAGGAGGGCAGAGGATGTCATTCAAAGTCAAGATCAGAGTTTTGACTAAACCATGAAACTGTGCTCTAAATGTCCTATCGGGGCATTTTGTGACCTCAAGTGATAATGGAAATGTTTACTACCAAAAAGTGAGCTGAGGAGCCATGAGGCTTGCCCAAGTTCTAATCTGGTACAGCAGATCATCCCACTAAATAAAGCTTAGAAAGCGCCAAAATGAATTAATTACCTTTTCATTATATACTTGTAGTGATTGCTGTTCAATTTACGTTTCATACACTTGGTCACCTAAGTTGGACATCCAAGAAACACCCTAGACTCCTCCCTTTTTCTCATCTTCCACATTTCCTCTGCCAATCAAAACCTAGAGATTTTACTTGTGAAATGTTTTAACTTATTCCTTCGTCTTCATGTTAATCTCTGCTTTGGTTGAGGTCTTCATCAAACTGACTATGTTTCCTTAACTGAATCTGAGCCTCTATGTCCCCATTAAATATGCTTTGAAAAGTACAGCAATTCCAAAGAGAAAGAGTTAATGTTTTATATTGACTTTCCAACTGGACTCTTGAAAAGAGAAAGAGAAAGCTCAGTGAGGCATAGGAGGCATAAGCCATAACAATACATTGGAAAGATAATCAATGGACCACCCTCTCCATCACATGCAGGTAGAGCGAGGTGATGGTACTACATTTTTTTCAACCTATTTCATATTCGTATTTCTTTTTCTTTATATTCAGGCCTTTTCCTATTTTATTTGTAAATTCATTACCTGTCTGTCAGTTGACAGGCAACCTGAGTTGGGCTGAGATCTTGATCTGAGCTAAAATTAGACGCTCAGCTCCCTGAGCCACTCAGGTACCTTGAGAGAGAGAGAATCTTAAGCAGGCTCCACACTCATTACAGAGCCCAATGCAGGGCTTAATCCCACAACGCTAGGATCATGACCTGAACCGAAATCAAGAGTCAGACTCTCAACTGACTGAGCCACCCAGGCATCTCAAGAGTTGGATATATTTAATAATACCAAACCACAGAGCATTTCTTTTTTAAAAAGGAAAACAATGGGAGAGAAAGTGAACAACATATTGATGTTGAAAAGTCAAAATTTAAAATTTAATCTATTTCTTCTGTCCCACAATAACAGCCATAATGATACTACTAACATTCACTGAACAGTTCTCGTGTACTGGAATACTCACGGTCACTTTATTCTCCTAAATAGGATATTTTCTTATATATTCTTACAAATAGGATGCAGGCTTATTGAGGGTAAGGCTCTCTCTTGGACTTTGTTCATGGCTATGCTCTCCCGGGCCTCAAGCATGGTCTGGTGTGTCATCGACACCTAATAAATATTTGTTGAATAAGTGAGGGAATGGACTCATTGGGCCTTCTCTCACAAAGCCCTTTGAGGTAGGCATGTTCATCGCACTCATCCGACAGTTCATGAACCTGATCTACAGAACCGCAAGGCCCTCAGGCTTCTTCCAGTGGCCTCTGCATCCACTCAGACTAGCCTGTGATGACTTGCCCTCTGGCTCTCATTGTTGCTTCTACTTCTTTTTACCGTTTATTTATTCATTCAGTGTGACAGAGAGAACACGTGTGTGCACACACATACAGGTGTGCGTGCTAGGGAGAGAGGAAAAGAGAGAGAGGTAGATGGAGAATCCCAAGAAGGCTCCACGACCATGAGATCACCATGAGAGCATGACCCGAGCCGAAATCAAAAGTCAGATGCTTAACTGGCTGAGGCACCCAGGTGCCCCTGCTCTACCTCTTTGTCTAGTTCCTGTCCCCCTCACAGCACTTTCAACGCAAAAAGGCCAAGCCAGCAGCTATGACCCACAGCTGTAGAGCCAATTAGTGGTGAAGATACTTAGGAGCCAAAATTTGTGATTCTGAGTCACCTAGTCTCCTCATTCCAAGCCAGCTTGCCCCAACCAGAACAAAGAACTCATTATTTCTTGAAGCTGGATATTGATTAGCTCTTGAAAGCTGTGCACTTTTGCTGGGTTTTTGTTTGTTAGTTTTAACCACTGAAAAGATAATTACTTAGGTCATGATTACTAAGTTTAGTCATTAGGTTTAGATTTTTTTTTTAGGTTTATATTTGTAATAAAGTGAATCAGATGATAGTAAAGCTGAAAGAAACTTTCACGGACATTGGTGAAACACTTTTTTTCCTAAACATATGAGCAAACTGTGACACAAAGGGAGAGGGAACCTGTTCAAGGTATTCCACAGAGTCAGTGAAAAAATCACAGGAAGACACTAAGCCTCCAGAGACCTAGTCCCATGCCTTCCACATCCATGATTTAGGCTGGCTGCCTCATCACGGGGTTCATCTTTCATGCATTTGATTCAACTACACACCAATTTTAGAACAGGACACATCAAGTTGGATGAGACCAATGATTTTCTTCTACCTATTATGCTTTTTTGAAAAGTGGCAACAGGAAAAAATATGTGGCAGTTTGCTACCTACCACTTAGTACTGGAATGACTTTTATGCTCCCCTATTACATGTGTTCTGTAAGGTCCTACACAATTCTCAAGTCAGAACAGGCTCCCATCCCACAATGCTGTACCCAGAAAAGGATATTAGAAATTGAATGCCCACTAAGGGGATACAGAATGTTATGAGGTCCTTATATAACAAACACCTTTTTGAGGGGGGTGCAGGAAGAGGTGAGTGGAAAGAAATTCAACTCCGAAATATAAATAATATGTTTGGACGAGTACATTGAGAACACAGTGAAATCACACTCCTAACCCAGCACCTTTCAAGGAAAGAAATCCTTGCCAACACTTCACCTTAATACTGCCTAACTGACTTGAGGAACCCGTGGCCCAGTGGAAGGATGGTGAGGAGGCAGAAAATTCTACTCTGAGGGAAACCCTGAGGTGGCTCAGGCCATCTGCCACCCACAGCCAGAAGCTGCCCTTACATACGATTGCCCTAGCATAGTCCATTGAGAGGGTCAAAATTGAGTCTGTTCTGTCTATTTGATATGGATTTACTGTGACCATCACTGTTGGTTTCTTGATTGGGAAGAGAGTCTATTTTCCTTAGGGCCTAACAACAGGCAGCACAGGGGAAGGTGGACAGAAACTGTGTGCTGATGAGTGGGGACTGGCATGGCCAGCTGTGGGATCTTATGAGCTACACAGTGTTCTCCATAATCACCAGAGCAAGGGCTTCAGGAATCAGAGTTCCAGAGACTGGGATAAAAGAGATTGGATCCAGAGGCTACTGTTGTAACACGTACTCGTGTTGTCTACCCCTCCATCCAGATGGGGTCTAAGAAACATGGTTAGATAAACATGACGAAGGGTAAACTGAGACTTTTCATTAAGGTAGCACTTCGGGGGTTCTCATGTAATAGGTCTTCCAGGTCCCTTCATTTAGAGGAGAAGCTGAGCTGAAAAAATGCATCAGAATGAGTATTAAATCAACATTCAATAGTGGCAGATAAGGAGAATATATGTGAGAACCAGGTGTCAGAGACTAGAAACAACCAAAACGTTGGATTCTTTAATGAGACTCACACAGATTTTCATGGCTGTTGGGAAACAAGTTTGACCTATAGAAGTATTTTAAAATTTATTTAATTCTATGCAATCTTATTCCTTTATATTCACTTTGAACTGAATTCTATTATCAAAGAGGTCAAAACTATAAATCAATGTGTGGCATTAGTAGCAAGCTTTTGATATTATTACAAGACTTTTAACATCTAGGTCCAATATCTCCAGATGAAATGTTTCTATTGAGATTCTGTTGATTTGGTTTCTTGCAGATTAGCTGTTTAGTTGTCACTTCTCTGATGATGGGCAACCAATAGAGCATCTCTATGTTGTTGTAGATTTCAATTCCAAGGACTCTCAGCTTGGTGCTTACTCAAATTTTTGAAAAAAGTTTTCAATTTTTCCCCCCAAAGCTTTTTTCTTTTCTTTTCTTTTCTTTTTTTTTTTTTTTTTTTTTTTGGCTCTGGAGACTCTGTGAATATATGATCATAATAACTCTATATTAGGCGAAATGTCATTTTTAAATTTTATGACTTTTCCCCTAAGATGCCTTGTTAATTTTTTTCAGCACATTTTATCTAAAAGGATTGAGAGCTTTTAAATGTTGCATTTTCTATAGCATCATTTATATATATATTTAAAGGATAATTAAGCAGGAGAGGCAGGTCAGGTGTTCACTCCCATGTATCTCATGCCCCATGATACTAAAGATGTTGCCTGCCTTTGGAGGTAGGAAGAGAGTGGTGGCTCAGGGGCTTGGCCTCAGATCAGCATCCTGTGTAGTGTTACAGGAACATGCTAGCTGCTCGGTGAAATCGCCCCAGGGCAATAGCAAATTGTTACTGAACACACAGATCAATCTGCAAGGGATTGAGAAGAGAACCACAGAGCTAGTCAAGTTTCAAACTGATGATCTCTTCTATTTTATAATCGTGACATGAAGAGGTAAACAATTACGTATCGTGTCAGGTATATAGCAGGTACATTTTCTTTAGCAACTTTTTGAGTATGTCTCCTCCTTTCTTAGCACCCTACCCTCTACAAGTGAATGTTCTCTGTCAAACCTTTTGACCTCACTGATCCTCAAATATGAAGATAGGACAGTCATTTCTCTTACGTAGATGTTTTTATTTTCTACAGGAGCATGGAAAACTAAAGACCCATGAATTTGAAAAATCAGATCAGCTTCAACTTTAGAAGACTGGAGGATATTTATTTCAAAGACTCTCAACCAAACCTTCACATAAGAGTGTGGAATCAACAATATACATTTAGGGCTTAAAGTTATGGTTTTATTTCTAAAGAATGCATGTGTATGCATACTGACTTAACACATCAGCATCAATTCAAGAGGCAAATTCCCCAGAAAACTATAAACTCTTTACTCACTACTGATCTTTCCATTTACTTTCCATTCGCATTGCTCCTCTTAGTCTGTGTTGTTAGTGACTGAATATAGAGAGTGAAGGGAATATATATCAAATTGGGGGTAAACCATAGTTTATTATCTCTTAAAAATTTTTGTATGCAAACTAATGTTTGTTTGTTTGTTTGTTTATAGGCCAAGCATATGAAAGCATGCACGAGTGTGGGATGGGCAGAAAGAGAGAGGAGAGAGAGAATCCTAAGCAGGTTCCCTGCTGTCAGCTCAGAGCCGGGCATGGGGCTGGAACTCACCGACCGTGAGATCTTGACCTGAGCTGAGATCAAGTCAGATACATAACTTACTGAGCCATGCAGGTGCCCCAGTATGCAATTTAAAAACTGAATAATGGTGGGGTACCTGGGTGGCTCAGTCAGGTGAGCGTGCGACTTTGGCTCAGGTCATGATCTCATGGTTCGTGGACTTGTGTCCGGCATCAGGCTCTGTGCTGACAGCTCAGAGCCTGGAGCCTGCTTTGGATTCTGTGTCTCCCTCTCCCTCCCCTTCCCCCACTCACTCTCTCTCTCTCTTTCTCTCTCTCTCAAAAATAAATAAACACTAAAAAAAAATTCAAAACACCTGATTAATGGCAAAAAGATGTAGTTTAGGTTCTTTTCTGTCATTGGCATTTAAATGTTAGAATTTGTCTGAATATCATTTTATAAAAGATTTGAAACAGTAAAGACTTGAAGACTTAGCGTTGATTTCTCCTGCCTGGAGAAAATGTTTAGAATGTGACTTGCCACCTGTATTTCTCTTCTGTTCAGTTAGATTTAGGTTGCCATATCGTTATTATTTTTAACTTTAACAAAATAATTTAGTGACCAGCCTTTTTCACAAGGCTGCTGAATCCTCCATTGATGCAACACAAGGTATCTGGGCACCACAGCATTTTAAACTATAGAGTGACATGAGTCTGAATTTAGATAAGTACAAAACGTTTGCTGAATAAGTTTTACTTTTTTTTTAAATCATTGGTTTTAGTCTGTAAATTTTTCCTCCTGTATCAGAGCAGAGAGAGTGTAAGGAGTGGATTCACACCTTGTTATACAGCCTTAAGTAAATTAATAAAACACACTGGGTGGGGCAAGTTGGTATTCATTTACTTTCAACTAATTGAGAATGAAAACTGAATTCTGAGTTTCAAGAAAATTAATCTCACGTACACATTTCCGTGGAAACAATTTTTTATCCTGTGGAAAGCTCTTTAGGCCAGGTCCTCTTTCACTGGGATGACAGAAAACATTAAATTATGCATAAAATAAAAATATACTCAACATACTCATTTTCCTTTTATTTTGGATTATGACAGATCTAGGACTATATACTGAGGTTAAAGAAAAACTTTCTTCTGCAGAGACCCTATCTGGGCCACTAATAAAGGTCTGGGACTGATCCCTGGAGGCGTAAGAAGTGTTCCCTTAGAAAGCTACTTACGCCATCCCTGTACATTCTCCTAAACCACAGCAGAATCCACGGCCATGACTAATAGTTGGAGCCAAAAAAAAAAAAAAAAAACCAAAAACAAACAAACAAACAAACAAACAAAACATGGATGAAGTAGAGTCATAAAGTTAAAAGAGTAATCCTGTTTTCCTTTTTTTTAATGTTCAGAATTTATGATGTCAAATTCTATTAGAATAAAAACATGAAAACATGAGATGATTGTGCGAGGAAGCCAATTTTGAACCTGAAGCTAGTTTTTAAACAGAATGTATTTGACGAGCAGCCCCAACTTTTATTGACTAAATTCGAGTACGGTTTGGTTTATGAATCCCCAATTCCTAAAGAAACGATTTGAAACAAATTGTGGGACATGTGTACACAAATTTACGAGTTGGCTCTGGCAGGGAAGAATGGTCTCTCCGAAAGAATAAAATCCTAGGGGTTATAAATGGGTCAAAAAGAATTAGATTTTTTATTTATACTTCAGAAATGTAATCAAGTGAATGAAATGGTTTCATATACATTTTTACATCCAACAGCAGTGACACACTGTTCATACATTAATTCTATAGGAAAATGTACATCCTTTTTTTTTTTTTTTTTTTTTTTTTTTTTTTTTTTGCTAAGATTTGCCAAGTGTTCGTGGACAAAACACCTTTCATTGCGACCTGAAGTAGTGGAATAACAAGGGTAAGCCGTGTTCCTTTCAATAGCTTTATGGCATTAATAAAGCTATTGTCCAAATGCGTGTTAATATTGGCATGTGCAGGATGAAGTCTCACAAATTCTTCAAAACGTGAATGCCCAATTTGAGAACTTTACAAAACAGTGTAATGGATTTTGCGACTGAATCTGCCCAGGGACATTAAAGTCCAGGATGGTTTATTTTAAGTGTACTTCTGTAGCTCTATTCCTAGCTGACTACTCTTCGATTCCCTAATCACAAAGAAATGCATTCTTATGAAGTTAAGCAGCTGTAGACACAGAATGCTGATGACATTTTCTCCATATCTGAGTTATCTAAAGAAAACCCAGGTAGTGGTAATTCTACCAAATACTTGTAACATTCACATGAAATTTTAATTGATTTTCAAACAGTACAACTGTGCCATGAATCCAACCACATAGAATATAAGCCTTAAGCCCACTAGGTTTAAGCAATTGTGTCTTTGTAGACTAAAACTATGTAAAATAAAATCTGATAACTCCCTGGTGTTAGAGGTAGACAGTTTTCTTTCAAATCCTAGGTTTGGTCCTTTATTTTATTCAGCAGTGAAAGCCATGAATACAGAACGAATAACAGCTGTTACAATTCTCAACCATGACTTCTAATGTCAGAGAATTCAAAGTATGAACATAGTACACAGTAATGAAAAGTATCAAAAATTAGTTTACCTCAAAAAAGATAAATAAAACAGGTATATTCCACCAATACATAAACAGATGTTTGTGCTACAGTTAAAATTTGCTGTATACAAAAGATCATAGTCCCCATAATCAGCTTATGATAGAAGCAAGAATACATGAGCCATTTAAATTGTCAGACATTATGCTTTATAAGGTATGCACAGAAGTTCAAGCAATAAATACATACATCAGTTCAAAGCCTTACAATAGCTACGCAAAGCAGATGCAGAAAAGCAGATTTGCTATTACTAGCAAGCAATGATATAAGAGTAAAAATTCATGAAATGCAGTAAAGCAACATTTTTCTTAGAAAAAGTCTGGTCATTTATGGGTCCACCAACATTTTTACATAATATGCACAATTATCAAAATACAGACCAAGCATTTCAGAAAACTCCAAAAAACCTAAAATCTATTTTCAAAGCAATTGCAGTTTGGGAGGTTCTTCTGGTATAATGTGCAAGCAGCTATTTTTTAAAATCGTATTCATATAAAACCCATGCAAAACTCTACAGGTATATGCATTCTGTGGCTGAGACTTCCTTTCAAAAGTTTTGTAACTGAGGTATGCATACTTTAGCATCGTAGTCTTAGGCCACCCTCCTGATGGTACAGCTCTCAGTTCCTTTCAGTCCATCAAAGCCTTTTGAACATGCACCTGAAAGACCCATTTTCCCTTCACATAATCCTTACAGTAGGATCCTAGATGACTGAAAACCATCCTTCACGATACCAATCTTTCTTTTGATATCGTATTGGAAACTTCCCGTCCGTTGATCATGACCCAAAGACAAACATAATGAAAAGTAGCAGTTACTGTGACGTTCTCACGTTTCATGCAATCTGCCGTAATTGTTCTAATTTTTTTTTCTTTTTTTTTCTTTTTTTTTTCTTTTTTTTTTGCAGAGGTAGAAGCTTTCAGAAAGCCTTTTGGGTATGTGGGAAAACCCTTTTGAAAGCCGTTATGTCCTTTTATTTGGTGTGATAGATGACTGGGTATCTCTCTAACTCTATTTGCTGACTTCAGCAAAGAATAAATGATGAGCTTAGTTTGCAAGAACCGGCTCCATCACATGGAACTGGTACGTATGTTAAGCTCTAGCAGCCACCTTCTGTCAAAACTGTTTGTAAAGCAATAACCATAATCAGGTTATGAGGTCCCTTGGTTGGGGGAAAAAGTATTATCAAGACTTGGCACAGCACATGAAAAGCAACACGTAAAGTTTCTAGGTTTTAAGCAAACGTCTGACTATGCTATTTTCAACTACACCATAACGCATTATCATAGTTTTGGGGTTTGGAGTTGTCGAGAAAACCAGCATTCCAACAATTTGGCCTGTGCAAGTCTTTGAAAGGGAGTGTATTGTTAGTGTTAATATCCCGTATAAGCAGAGGCAGAATTATATGTAACTTTGGT